>NC_092727.1:66704427-67011093 GCF_047496885.1 Scyliorhinus torazame | reverse complement strand
TTTCGATTGTATCTGGTTTGTTTTCGATTGTGTCTGGTTAAGTCTGGTTTGGTTTCGATTGTGTCCAGTTAAGTCTGGTTTGTTTTCGATTATGTCTGGTTTGTTTTCGATTGTGTCTGGTTTGTTTTCGATTGTGTCTGGTTTGTTTTCGATTGTGTCTGGTTTGTTTGCGATTGTGTCTGGTTATGTCTGGTTTGTTTTCGATTGTGTCTGGTTATGTCTGGTTTGTTTTGATTGTGTCTGGTTATGTCTGGTTTGTTTTCAATTGTGTCTGGTTTGTTTTCAATTGTGTCTGGTTATGTCTGGTTTGTTTTCAATTGTGTCTGGTTTGTTTTTGATTCTGTCTGGTTATGTCTGGTTTGTTTTTGATTGTGTCCGGTAATGTCTGGTTTGTATTCGATTGTGTCTGGTTATGTCTGGTTTGTTTTCAATTGTGTCTGGTTTGTTTTCGATTATGTCTGGTTATGTCTGGTTTGTTTTCGATTGTGTCTGGTTATGTCAGGTCTGTTTTCGATTGTGTCTGGTTAAGTTTGCTTTGTTTTCGATTGTGTTTGGTTTGTTTTCGATTGTGTCTGGTTAGGTCTGGTTTGTTTTCAATTGTGTCTGGTTATGTCTGGTTTGTTTTCGATTGTGTCTGGTTAAGCCTGGTTTGGTTTCGATTGTGTCTGGTTATGTCTGGTTTGTTTTCGATTGTGTCTGGTTAAGTCTGGTTTGTTTTCGATTGTGTTTGGTTTGTTTTCGATTGTGTCTGGTTAGGTCTGGTTTGTTTTCAATTGTTTCTGGTTATGTCTGGTTTGTTCTCGATTGTGTCTGGTTAAGTCTGGTTTGGTTTCGATTGTGTCTGGTTTGTTTTCGATTGTGTCTGGTTAAGTTTGGTTTGTTTTCGATTGTGTCTGGTTATGTCTGGTTTGTTTTCGATTGTGTCTGGTTATGTCTGGTTTGTTTTCAAATGTGTCTGGTTTGTTTTCGATTGTGTCTGGTTATGTCGGGTTTGTTTTCAATTGTGTCTGGTTATGTCTGGTTTGGTTTCGATTGTGTCTGGTTTGTTTTCGATTGTGTCTGGTTTGTTTTCGATTGTGTCTGGTTATGTCTGGTTTGTATTCGATTGCGTCTGGTTGTGTCTGGTTTGTTTTCGATTGTGTCTGGTTCAGTCTGGTTTGTATTCGATTGTGTCTGGTTAAGTCTGGTTTGTTTTTGATTGTGTCTGGTTATGTCTAGTTTGTTTTCGATTGTGTCTGGTTATGTCTAGATTGTTTTCGATTGTGTCTGGTTATATCTAATTTGTTTTGATTGTGTCTGGTTTGTTTTCAATTGAGTCTGGTTTGTTTTCGATTGTGTCTGGTTATGTCTGGTTTGTTTTCGATTGTGTCTGGTTATGTCTAGTTTGTTTTCGATTGTGTCTGGTTATGTCTGGTTTGTTTTCGATTGTGTCTGGTTTGTTTTCGATTGTGTCTGGTTTGTTCTAGATTGTGTCTGGTTAAGTCTGGTTTGTTTTCGATTGGGTCTGATTATGTCTGGTTTGTTTTCGATTGTGTCTGGTTATATCTAATTTGTTTTGATTGTGTCTGGTTATGTCTGGTTTGTTTTCAATGGAGTCTGGTTTGTTTTCGATTGTGTCTGGTTATGTCTGGTTTGTTTTCGATTGTGTCTGGTTATGTCTGGTTTGTTTTCAATTGTGTCTGGTTTGTTTTTGATTGTGTCTGGTTATGTCTGGTTTGTTTTCGATTGTGTCTGGTTATGTCAGGTTTGTTTTCGATTGTGTCTGGTTAAGTCTGGTTTGTTTTCGATTGTGTTTGGTTTGTTTTCGATTGTGTCTGGTTAGGTCTGGTTTGTTTTCAATTGTTTCTGGTTATGTCTGGTTTGTTCTCGATTGTGTCTGGTTAAGTCTGGTTTGGTTTCGATTGTGTCTGGTTTGTTTTCGATTGTGTCTGGTTAAGTTTGGTTTGTTTTCGATTGTGTCTGGTTATGTCTGGTTTGTTTTCGATTGTGTCTGGTTATGTCTGGTTTGTTTTCAAATGTGTCTGGTTTGTTTTCGATTGTGTCTGGTTATGTCGGGTTTGTTTTCAATTGTGTCTGGTTATGTCTGGTTTGGTTTCGATTGTGTCTGGTTTGTTTTCGATTGTGTCTGGTTTGTTTTCGATTGTGTCTGGTTATGTCTGGTTTGTATTCGATTGCGTCTGGTTGTGTCTGGTTTGTTTTCAATTGTGTCTGGTTATGCCTGGTTTGTTTTCAATTGTATCTGGTTATGTCTGGTTAGTTTTCAATTGTGTCTGGTTATGTCTGGTTTGTTTTCGAATGTGTCTGGTTATGTCTGGTTTGTTTTCGATTGTGTCTGGTTATGTCTGGTTTATTTTCGATTGTGTCTGGTTTATTTTCGATTGTGTCTGGTTTGTTTTCGATTGTGTCTGGTTATGTCTGGTTTGCTTTCGATTGTGTCTGGTTTGTTTTCGATTGTATCTGGTTTGTTTTCGATTGTGTCTGGTTAAGTCTGGTTTGGTTTCGATTGTGTCTGGTTTGTTTTCGATTGTGTCTGGTTTGTTTTCGATTGTGTCTGGTTATGTCTGGTTTGTATTCGATTGCGTCTGGTTGTGTCTGGTTTGTTTTCAATTGTGTCTGGTTATGCCTGGTTTGTTTTCAATTGTATCTGGTTATGTCTGGTTTGTTTTCAATTGTGTCTGGTTACGTCTGGTTTGTTTTCGAATGTGTCTGGTTATGTCTGGTTTGTTTTCGATTGTGTCTGGTTATGTCTGGTTTGTTTTCGATTGTGTCTGGTTTATTTTCGATTGTGTCTGGTTTGTTTTCGATTGTGTCTGGTTTGCTTTCGATTGTGTCTGGTTTGTTTTCGATTGTATCTGGTTTGTTTTCGATTGTGTCTGGTTAAGTCTGGTTTGGTTTCGATTGTGTCCAGTTAAGTCTGGTTTGTTTTCGATTATGTCTGGTTTGTTTTCGATTGTGTCTGGTTTGTTTTCGATTGTGTCTGGTTTGTTTTCGATTGTGTCTGGTTTGTTTGCGATTGTGTCTGGTTATGTCTGGTTTGTTTTCGATTGTGTCTGGTTATGTCTGGTTTGTTTTGATTGTGTCTGGTTATGTCTGGTTTGTTTTCAATTGTGTCTGGTTTGTTTTCAATTGTGTCTGGTTATGTCTGGTTTGTTTTCAATTGTGTCTGGTTTGTTTTTGATTCTGTCTGGTTATGTCTGGTTTGTTTTTGATTGTGTCCGGTAATGTCTGGTTTGTATTCGATTGTGTCTGGTTATGTCTGGTTTGTTTTCAATTGTGTCTGGTTTGTTTTCGATTGTGTCTGGTTATGTCTGGTTTGTTTTCGATTGTGTCTGGTTATGTCAGGTCTGTTTTCGATTGTGTCTGGTTAAGTTTGCTTTGTTTTCGATTGTGTTTGGTTTGTTTTCGATTGTGTCTGGTTAGGTCTGGTTTGTTTTCAATTGTGTCTGGTTATGTCTGGTTTGTTTTCGATTGTGTCTGGTTAAGCCTGGTTTGGTTTCGATTGTGTCTGGTTATGTCTGGTTTGTTTTCGATTGTGTCTGGTTAAGTCTGGTTTGTTTTCGATTGT
Source organism: Scyliorhinus torazame (assembly GCF_047496885.1). Lineage (NCBI taxonomy): Eukaryota > Metazoa > Chordata > Chondrichthyes > Carcharhiniformes > Scyliorhinidae > Scyliorhinus > Scyliorhinus torazame. The sequence goes on along the minus strand of NC_092727.1, from coordinate 67,007,528 downwards.
GTTTGGTTTGTTTTCGATTGTGTCTGGTTAGGTCTGGTTTGTTTTCAATTGTTTCTGGTTATGTCTGGTTTGTTCTCGATTGTGTCTGGTTAAGTCTGGTTTGGTTTCGATTGTGTCTGGTTTGTTTTCGATTGTGTCTGGTTAAGTTTGGTTTGTTTTCGATTGTGTCTGGTTATGTCTGGTTTGTTTTCGATTGTGTCTGGTTATGTCTGGTTTGTTTTCAAATGTGTCTGGTTTGTTTTCGATTGTGTCTGGTTATGTCGGGTTTGTTTTCAATTGTGTCTGGTTATGTCTGGTTTGGTTTCGATTGTGTCTGGTTTGTTTTCGATTGTGTCTGGTTTGTTTTCGATTGTGTCTGGTTATGTCTGGTTTGTATTCGATTGCGTCTGGTTGTGTCTGGTTTGTTTTCGATTGTGTCTGGTTCAGTCTGGTTTGTATTCGATTGTGTCTGGTTAAGTCTGGTTTGTTTTTGATTGTGTCTGGTTATGTCTAGTTTGTTTTCGATTGTGTCTGGTTATGTCTAGATTGTTTTCGATTGTGTCTGGTTATATCTAATTTGTTTTGATTGTGTCTGGTTTGTTTTCAATTGAGTCTGGTTTGTTTTCGATTGTGTCTGGTTATGTCTGGTTTGTTTTCGATTGTGTCTGGTTATGTCTAGTTTGTTTTCGATTGTGTCTGGTTATATCTAATTTGTTTTGATTGTGTCTGGTTATGTCTGGTTTGTTTTCAATTGAGTCTGGTTTGTGTTTGATTGTGTCTGGTTATGTCTGGTTTGTTTTCGATTGTGTCTGGTTATGTCTAGTTTGTTTTCGATTGTGTCTGGTTATATCTAATTTGTTTTGATTGTGTCTGGTTATGTCTGGTTTTTTTTCAATTGTGTCTGGTTTGTTTTCGATTGTGTCTGGTTATGTCTGGTTTGTTTTCGATTGTGTTTGGTTATGTCTGGTTTGTTTTCGATTGTGTCTGGTTATGTCTGGTTTGTTTTCGATTGTGTCTGGTTATGTCTGGTTTGTTTTCAATTGTGTCTGTTTTTTTTTCGATTGTGTCTGGTTATGTCTGGTTTGGTTTCGATTGTGTCTGGTTATGTCTGGTTTGTTTTCAATTGTGCCTGGTTAAGTCTGGTTTGTTTTCGATTGTGTTTGGTTTGTTTTCGATTGTGTCTGGTTAGGTCTGGTTTGTTTTCAATTGTGTCTGGTTATGTCTGGTTTGTTTTCGATTGTGTCTGGTTAAGTCTGGTTTGGTTTCGATTGTGTCTGGTTTGTTTTCGATTGTGTCTGGTTAAGTCTGGTTTGTTTTCGATTGTGTCTGGTTATGTCTGGTTTGTTTTCGATTGTGTCTGGTTATGTCTGGTTTGTTTTCAATTGTGTCTGGTTTGTTTTCGATTGTGTCTGGTTATGTCGGGTTTGTTTTCAATTGTGTCTGGTTGTGTCTGGTTTGGTTTCGATTGTGTCTGGTTTGTTTTCGATTGTGTCTGGTTTGTTTTCGATTGTGTCTGGTTATGTCTGGTTTGTATTCGATTGCGTCTGGTTGTGTCTGGTTTGTTTTCAATTGTGTCTGGTTATGCCTGGTTTGTTTTCGAATGTGTCTGGTTATGTCTGGTTTGTTTTTAATTGTGTCTGGTTATGTCTGGTTTGTTTTCGATTGTGTCTGGTTATGTCTGGTTTGTTTTCGATTGTGTCTGGTTATGTCTGGTTTGTTTTCGAGTGAGTCTGGTTTGTTTTCGATTGTATCTGGTTTGTTTTCGATTGTGTCTGGTTAAGTCTGATTTGGTTTCGATTGTGTCCGGTTAAGTCTGGTTTGTTTTCAATTGTGTCTGGTTTGTTTTCGATTGTGTCTGGTTTGTTTTCGATTGTGTCTGGTTTGTTTTCGATTGTGTCTGGTCATGTCTGGTTTGTTTTCGATTGTGTCTGGTTATGTCTGGTTTGTTTTCGATTGTGTCTGGTTATGTCTGGTTTGTTTTCAATTGTGTCTGGTTTGTTTTCGATTGTGTCTGGTTATGTCTGGATTGTTTTCTATTGTGTCTGGTTATGTCAGGTTTGTTTTCGATTGTGTCTGGTTAAGTCTGGTTTGTTTTCGATTGTGTTTGGTTTGTTTTCGATTGTGTCTGGTTAGGTCTGGTTTGTTTTCAATTGTGTCTGGTTAGGTCTGGTTTGTTTTCGATTGTGTCTGGTTAAGTCTGGTTTGGTATCGATTGTGTCTGGTTTGTTTTCGATTGTGTCTGGTTAAGTCTGGTTTGTTTTCGATTGTGTCTGGTTATGTCTGGTTTGTTTTCAATTGAGTCTGGTTTGTTTTCGATTGTGTCTGGTTATGTCTGGTTTGTTTTCGATTGTGTCTGGTTATGTCTGGTTTGTTTTCGATTGTGTCTGGTTAATTCTGTTTTGTATTCGATTGTGTCTGGTTATGCCTGGTTTGTTTTCGAATGTGTCTGGTTATGTCTGGTTTGTTTTTAATTGTGTCTGGTTATGTCTGGTTTGTTTTCGATTGTGTCTGGTTATGTCTGGTTTGTTTTCGATTGTGTCTGGTTATGTCTGGTTTGTTTTCGAGTGTGTCTGGTTTGTTTTCGATTGTATCTGGTTTGTTTTCGATTGTGTCTGGTTAAGTCTGATTTGGTTTCGATTGTGTCCGGTTAAGTCTGGTTTGTTTTCGATTGTGTCTGGTTTGTTTTCGATTGTGTCTGGTTTGTTTTCGATTGTGTCTGGTTTGTTTTCGATTGTGTCTGGTTTGTTTTCGATTGTGTCTGGTCATGTCTGGTTTGTTTTCGATTGTGTCTGGTTATGTCTGGTTTGTTTTCGATTGTGTCTGGTTATGTCTGGTTTGTTTTCAATTGTGTCTGGTTTGTTTTCGATTGTGTCTGGTTATGTCTGGTTTGTTTTCGATTGTGTCTGGTTATGTCAGGTTTGTTTTCGATTGTGTCTGGTTAAGTCTGGTTTGTTTTCGATTGTGTTTGGTTTGTTTTCGATTGTGTCTGGTTAGGTCTGGTTTGTTTTCAATTGTGTCTGGTTATGTCTGGTTTGTTTTCGATTGTGTCTGGTTAAGTCTGGTTTGGTATCGATTGTGTCTGGTTTGTTTTCGATTGTGTCTGGTTAAGTCTGGTTTGTTTTCGATTGTGTCTGGTTATGTCTGGTTTGTTTTCGATTGTGTCTGGTTATCTCTGGTTTGTTTTCAATTGAGTCTGGTTTGTTTTCGATTGTGTCTGGTTATGTCTGGTTTGTTTTCGATTGTGTCTGGTTATGTCTGGTTTGTTTTCGATTGTGTCTGGTTAATTCTGGTTTGTATTCGATTGTGTCTGGTTAAGTCTGATTTGTTTTCGATTGTGTCTGGTTATGTCTAGTTTGTTTTCGATTGTGTCTGGTTATGTCTAGTTTGTTTTCGATTGTGTCTGGTTATATCTAATTTGTTTTGATTGTGTCTGGTTATGTCTGGTTTGTTTTCAATTGAGTCTGGTTTGTTTTCGATTGTGTCTGGTTATGTCTGGTTTGTTTTCGATTGTGTCTGGTTATGTCTAGTTTGTTTTCGATTGTGTCTGGTTATATCTAATTTGTTTTGATTGTGTCTGGTTATGTCTGGTTTGTTTTCAATTGAGTCTGGTTTGTTTTTGATTGTGTCTGGTTATGTCTGGTTTGTTTTCGATTGTGTCTGGTTATGTCTAGTTTGTTTTCGATTGTGTCTGGTTATATCTAATTTGTTTTGATTGTGTCTGGTTATGTCTGGTTTTTTTTCAATTGTGTCTGGTTTGTTTTCGATTGTGTCTGGTTATGTCTGGTTAGTTTTCGATTGTGTTTGGTTATGTCTGGTTTGTTTTCGATTGTGTCTGGTTATGTATGGTTTGTTTTCGATTGTGTGTGGTTATGTCTGGTTTGTTTTCAATTGTGTCTGGTTTGTTTTCGATTGTGCCTGGTTATGTCTGGTTTGTTTTCGATTGTGTTTGGTTATGTCTGGTTTGTTTTCGATTGTGTCTGGTTATGTATGGTTTGTTTTCGATTGTGTGTGGTTATGTCTGGTTTGTTTTCAATTGTGTCTGGTTTGTTTTCGATTGTGCCTGGTTATGTCTGGTTTGTTTTCGATTGAGTCTGGTTATGTCTGGTTTGTTTTCAATTGTGCCTGGTTAAGTCTGGTTTGTTTTCGATTGTGTTTGGTTTGTTTTCGATTGTGTCTGGTTAGATCTGGTTTGTTTTCAATTGTGTCTGGTTATGTCTGGTTTGGTTTCGATTGTGTCTGGTTTGTTTTCGATTGTGTCTGGTTAAGTCTGGTTTGTTTTCAATTGTGTCTGGTTATGTCTGGTTTGTTTTCGATTGTGTCTGGTTAAGTCTGGTTTGGTATCGATTGTGTCTGGTTTGTTTTCGATTGTGTCTGGTTAAGTCTGGTTTGTTTTCGATTGTGTCTGGTTATGTCTGGTTTGTTTTCGATTGTGTCTGGTTATCTCTGGTTTGTTTTCAATTGAGTCTGGTTTGTTTTCGATTGTGTCTGGTTATGTCTGGTTTGTTTTCGATTGTGTCTGGTTATGTCTGGTTTGTTTTCGATTGTGTCTGGTTAATTCTGGTTTGTATTCGATTGTGTCTGGTTAAGTCTGATTTGTTTTCGATTGTGTCTGGTTATGTCTAGTTTGTTTTCGATTGTGTCTGGTTATGTCTAGTTTGTTTTCGATTGTGTCTGGTTATATCTAATTTGTTTTGATTGTGTCTGGTTATGTCTGGTTTGTTTTCAATTGAGTCTGGTTTGTTTTCGATTGTGTCTGGTTATGTCTGGTTTGTTTTCGATTGTGTCTGGTTATGTCTAGTTTGTTTTCGATTGTGTCTGGTTATATCTAATTTGTTTTGATTGTGTCTGGTTATGTCTGGTTTGTTTTCAATTGAGTCTGGTTTGTTTTTGATTGTGTCTGGTTATGTCTGGTTTGTTTTCGATTGTGTCTGGTTATGTCTAGTTTGTTTTCGATTGTGTCTGGTTATATCTAATTTGTTTTGATTGTGTCTGGTTATGTCTGGTTTTTTTTCAATTGTGTCTGGTTTGTTTTCGATTGTGTCTGGTTATGTCTGGTTAGTTTTCGATTGTGTTTGGTTATGTCTGGTTTGTTTTCGATTGTGTCTGGTTATGTATGGTTTGTTTTCGATTGTGTGTGGTTATGTCTGGTTTGTTTTCAATTGTGTCTGGTTTGTTTTCGATTGTGCCTGGTTATGTCTGGTTTGTTTTCGATTGTGTTTGGTTATGTCTGGTTTGTTTTCGATTGTGTCTGGTTATGTATGGTTTGTTTTCGATTGTGTGTGGTTATGTCTGGTTTGTTTTCAATTGTGTCTGGTTTGTTTTCGATTGTGCCTGGTTATGTCTGGTTTGTTTTCGATTGTGTTTGGTTTGTTTTCGATTGTGTCTGGTTAGGTCTGGTTTGTTTTCAATTGTGTCTGGTTATGTCTGGTTTGGTTTCGATTGTGTCTGGTTTGTTTTCGATTGTGTCTGGTTAAGTCTGGTTTGTTTTTGATTGTGTCTGGTTATGTCTGGTTTGTTTTCGATTGTGTCTGGTTATGTCTGGTTTGTTTTCAATTGTGTCTGGATTGTTTTCGATTGTGTCTGGTTATGTCGGGTTTGTTTTCAATTGTGTCTGGTTATGTCTGGTTTGGTTTCGATTGTGTCTGGTTTGTTTTCGATTGTGTCTGGTTTGTTTTCGATTGTGTCTGGTTATGTCTGGTTTGTATTCGATTGCGTCTGGTTGTGTCTGGTTTGTTTTCAATTGTGTCTGGTTATGCCTGGTTTGTTTTCAATTGTGTCTGGTTATGTCTGGTTTGTTTTCAATTGTGTCTGGTTATGTCTGGTTTGTTTTCGATTGTGTCTGTGTATGTCTGGTTTGTTTTCGATTGTGTCTGGTTATGTCTTGTTTGTTTTCGAGTGTGTCTGGTTTGTTTTCGATTGTGTCTGGTTTGTTTTCGATTGTGTCTGGTTTGTTTTCGATTGTGTCTGGTTATGTCTGGTTTGTTTTCGATTGTGTCTGGTTTGTTTTCGATTGTATCTGGTTTGTTTTCGATTGTGGCTGGTTAAGTCTGGTTTGGTTTCGATTGTGTCCGGTTAAGTCTGGTTTGTTTTCGATTGTGTCTGGTTTGTTTTCGATTGTGTCTGGTTTGTTTTCGATTTTGTCTGGTTTGTTTTCGATTGTGTCTGGTTTGTTTTCGATTGTGTCTGGTTATGTCTGGTTTGTTTTCGATTGTGTCTGGTTTGTTTTCGATTGTGTCTGGTTATGTCTGGTTTGTTTTTGATTGTGTCTGGTTTGTTTTTGATTGTGTCTGGATTGTTTTCGATTGTGTCTGGTTTGTTTTCGATTGTGTCTGGTTATGTCTGGTTTGTTTTCGATTGTGTCTGGATATGTCTGGTTTGTTTTCGAGTGTGTCTGGTTTGTTTTCGATTGTGTCTGGTTTGTTTTCGATTGTGTCTGGTTTGTTTTCGATTGTGTCTGGTTATGTCTGGTTTGTTTTCGATTGTGTCTGGTTTGTTTTCGATTGTATCTGTTTTGTTTTCGATTGTGGCTGGTTAAGTCTGGTTTGGTTTCGATTGTGTCCGGTTAAGTCTGGTTTGTTTTCGATTGTGTCTGGTTTGTTTTCGATTGTGTCTGGTTTGTTTTCGATTGTGTCTGGTTTGTTTTCGATTGTGTCTGGTTTGTTTTCGATTGTGTCTGGTTATGTCTGGTTTGTTTTCGATTGTGTCTGGTTTGTTTTCGATTGTGTCTGGTTATGTCTGGTTTGTTTTTGATTGTGTCTGGTTTGTTTTCGATTGTGTCTGGTTTGTTTTCGATTGTGTCTGGTTATGTCTGGTTTGTTTTCGATTGTGTCTGGTTTATTTTCGATTGTATCTGGTTTGTTTTCGATTGTGTCTGGTTTGTTTTCGATTGTGTCTGGTTTGTTTTCGATTGTGTCTGGTTATGTCTGGTTTGTTTTCGATTGTGTCTGGTTTGTTTTCGATTGTGTCTGGTTTGTTTTCGATTGTGTCCGGTTAAGTCTGGTTTGTTTTCCATTGTGTCTGGTTATGTCTGGTTTGTATTCGATTATGTCTGGTTATGTCCGGTTTGTTTTCGATTGTGTCTGGTTATGTCTGGTTTGTTTTCGATTGTGTCTGGTTATGTCTGGTTTGTTTTCCATTGTGTCTGGTTGTGTTTAGTTTGTTTTCGATTGTGTCTGGTTATGTCTGGTTTGTATTCGATTGTGTCTGGTTAAGTCTGGTTTGTTTTCGATTGTGTCTGGTTATGTCTGGTTTGTTTTCGATTGTGTCTGGTTTGTTTTCGATTGTGTCTGGTTTGTATTCGATTGTGTCTGGTTATGTCTGGTTTGTATTCGATTGTGTCTGGTTATGTCTGGTTTGTTTTCGATTGTGTCTGGTTGTGTTTAGTTTGTTTTCGATTGTGTCTGGTTATGTCTGGTTTGTATTCGATTGTGTCTGGTTATGTCTGGTTTGTATTCGATTGTGTCTGGTTATGTCTGGTTTGTTTTCGATTGTGTCTGGTTATGTCTGGTTTGTTTTCGATTGTGTCTGGTTTGTTTTCGATTGTGTCTGGTTTGTATTCGATTGTGTCTGGTTAAGTCTGGTTTGTATTCGATTGTGTCTGGTTTGTTTTCGATTGTGTCTGGTTTGTTTTCGATTGTGTCCGGTTAAGTCTGGTTTGTTTTCCATTGTGTCTGGTTATGTCTGGTTTGTATTCGATTGTGTCTGGTTATGTCCGGTTTGTTTTCGATTGTGTCTGGTTATGTCTGGTTTGTTTTCGATTGTGTCTGGTTATGTCTGGTTTGTTTTCCATTGTGTCTGGTTGTGTTTAGTTTGTTTTCGATTGTGTCTGGTTATGTCTGGTTTGTATTCGATTGTGTCTGGTTAAGTCTGGTTTGTTTTCGATTGTGTCTGGTTATGTCTGGTTTGTTTTCGATTGTGTCTGGTTTGTTTTCGATTGTGTCTGGTTTGTATTCGATTGTGTCTGGTTATGTCTGGTTTGTATTCGATTGTGTCTGGTTATGTCTGGTTTGTTTTCGATTGTGTCTGGTTGTGTTTAGTTTGTTTTCGATTGTGTCTGGTTATGTCTGGTTTGTATTCGATTGTGTCTGGTTATGTCTGGTTTGTATTCGATTGTGTCTGGTTATGTCTGGTTTGTTTTCAATTGTGTCTGGTTGTGTTTAGTTTGTTTTTGATTGTGTCTGGTTATGTCTGGTTTGTTTTCGATTGTGTCTGGTTATGTCTGGTTTGTTTTCGATTGTGTCTGGTTATGTCTGGTTTGTTTTCGATTGTGCCTGGTTATGTCTGGTTTGTTTTCATTTGTGTCTGGTTATGTCTGATTTGTTTTCGATTGTGTCTGGTTATGTCTGGTTTGTTTTACATTGTGTCTGGTTATGTCTGGTTTGTTTTCGATTGTGTCTGGTTAAGTCTGGTTTGTTTTCGATTGTGACTGGTTAAGTCTGGTTTGTTTTCGATTGTGTCTGGTTAAGTCTGGTTTGTATTCGATTGTGTCTGGTTTGTTTTTGATTGTATCTGGTTAATTCTGGTTTGTTTTCGATTGTGTCTGGTTAAGTCTGGTTTGTTTCGATTGTGTCTGGTTAAGTCTGGTTTGTTTTCGATTGAGACTGGTTAAGCCTGGTTTGTTTTCGATTGTGTCTGGTTAAGTCTGGTTTGTATTCGATTGTGTCTGGTTTGTTTTTGATTGCGTCTGGTTAAGTCTAGTTTGTTTTCGATTGTGTCTGGTTAAGTCTGGTTTGTTTTCGATTGTGTCTGGTTAAGTCTGGTTTGTTTTCGATTGTGTCTGGTTTGTTTTCGATTGTGTCTGGTTATGTCTGGTTTGTTTTTGATTGTGTCTGGTTTGTTTTCGATTGTGTCTGGTTTGTTTTCGATTGTGTCTGGTTATGTCTGGTTTGTTTTCGATTGTGTCTGGTTTATTTTCGATTGTATCTGGTTTGTTTTCGATTGTGTCTGGTTTGTTTTCGATTGTGTCTGGTTTGTTTTCGATTGTGTCTGGTTATGTCTGGTTTGTTTTCGATTGTGTCTGGTTTGTTTTCGATTGTGTCTGGTTTGTTTTCGATTGTGTCCGGTTAAGTCTGGTTTGTTTTCCATTGTGTCTGGTTATGTCTGGTTTGTATTCGATTGTGTCTGGTTATGTCCGGTTTGTTTTCGATTGTGTCTGGTTATGTCTGGTTTGTTTTCGATTGTGTCTGGTTATGTCTGGTTTGTTTTCCATTGTGTCTGGTTGTGTTTAGTTTGTTTTCGATTGTGTCTGGTTATGTCTGGTTTGTATTCGATTGTGTCTGGTTAAGTCTGGTTTATTTTCGATTGTGTCTGGTTATGTCTGGTTTGTTTTCGATTGTGTCTGGTTTGTTTTCGATTGTGTCTGGTTTGTATTCGATTGTGTCTGGTTATGTCTGGTTTGTATTCGATTGTGTCTGGTGATGTCTGGTTTGTTTTCGATTGTGTCTGGTTGTGTTTAGTTTGTTTTCGATTGTGTCTGGTTATGTCTGGTTTGTATTCGATTGTGTCTGGTTATGTCTGGTTTGTATTCGATTGTGTCTGGTTATGTCTGGTTTGTTTTCAATTGTGTCTGGTTGTGTTTAGTTTGTTTTTGATTGTGCCTGGTTATGTCTGGTTTGTTTTCGATTGTGTCTGGTTATGTCTGGTTTGTTTTCGATTGTGTCTGGTTATGTCTGGTTTGTTTTCGATTGTGTCTGGTTATGTCTGGTTTGTTTTCATTTGTGTCTGGTTATGTCTGATTTGTTTTCGATTGTGTCTGGTTATGTCTGGTTTGTTTTCCATTGTGTCTGGTTATGTCTGGTTTGTTTTCGATTGTGTCTGGTTAAGTCTGGTTTGTTTTCGATTGTGACTGGTTAAGTCTGGTTTGTTTTCGATTGTGTCTGGTTAAGTCTGGTTTGTATTCGATTGTGTCTGGTTTGTTTTTGATTGTATCTGGTTAATTCTGGTTTGTTTTCGATTGTGTCTGGTTAAGTCTGGTTTGTTTCGATTGTGTCTGGTTAAGTCTGGTTTGTTTTCGATTGTGTCTGGTTTGTTTTCGATTATGTCTGGTTATGTCTGGTTTGTTTTCGATTGTGTCTGGTTTGTTTTCGATTGTGTCTGGTTTGTTTTCGATTGTGTCTGGTTATCTCTGGTTTGTTTTCAATTGAGTCTGGTTTGTTTTCGATTGTGTCTGGTTATGTCTGGTTTGTTTTCGATTGTGTCTGGTTATGTCTGGCTTGTTTTCGATTGTGTCTGGTTAAGTCTGGTTTGTATTCGATTGTGTCTGGTTCAGTCTGGTTTGTTTTCGATTGTGTCTGGTTATGTCTAGTTTGTTTTCGATTGTGTCTGGTTATGTCTAGTTTGTTTTCGATTGTGTCTGGTTATATCTAATTTGTTTTGATTGTGTCTGGTTATGTCTGGTTTGTTTTCAATTGAGTCTGGTTTGTTTTCGATTGTGTCTGGTTACGTCTTGTTTGTTTTCGATTATGTCTGGTTATGTCTAGTTTGTTTTCAATTGTGTCTGGTTATATCTAATTTGTTTTGATTGTGTCTGGTTATGTCTGGTTTGTTTTCAATTGTGTCTGGTTTGTTTTCGATTGTGTCTGGTTATGTCTGGTTTGTTTTCGATTGTGTTTGGTTATGTCTGGTTTGTTTTCGATTGTGTCTGGTTATGTCTGGTTTGTTTTCGATTGTGTCTGGTTATGTCTGGTTTGTTTTCAATTGTGTCTGGTTTGTTTTCGATTGTGTCTGGTTATGTCTGGTTTGTTTTCGATTGTGTCTGGTTATGTCTGGTTTGTTTTCAATTGTGCCTGGTTAAGTCTGGTTTGTTTTTGATTGTGTTTGGTTTGTTTTCGATTGTGTCAGGTTAGGTCTGGTTTGTTTTCAATTGTGTCTGGTTATGTCTGGTTTGTTTTCGATTGTCTCTGGTTAAGTCTGGTTTGGTTTCGATTGTGTCTGGTTTGTTTTCGATTGTGTCTGGTTAAGTCTGGTTTGTTTTCGATTGTGTCTGGTTATACAAACAACAAAGAGCAAAAAAAGGTACAGCACAGGAACAGGCCCTTCGGCCCTCCAAGCCCGTGCCGACCATACTGCCCGACTAAACTACAATCTTCTACACTTTCTGGGTCCGTATCCTTCTATTCCCATCCTATTCATATATTTGTCAAGATGCCCCTTAAATGTCCCTATCTTCCGTATCCTTCTATTCCCATCCTATTCATATATTTGTCAAGATGCCCCTTAAATGTCCCTATCTTCCCTGCTTCCACTACCTCCTCCGGTAGCGAGTTCCAGGTACCCACTACCCTCTGCGTAAAAAACTTGCCTCGTACATCTACTCTAAACCTTGCCCCGCTCACCTTAAACCTATGCCCCCTAGTAATTGACCCCTCTACCCTGGGGAAAAGCCTCTGACTATCCACTCTGTCTATGCCCCTCATAATTTTGTATACCTCTATCAGGTCGCCCCTCAACCTCCTTCGTTCCAGTGAGAACAAACCGAGTTTATTCAACCGCTCCTCATAGCTTATGCCCTCCATACCAGGCAACATTCTGGTAAATCTCTTCTGCACCCTCTCTAAAGCCTCCACATCTTTCTGGTAGTGTGGCGACCAGAATTGAACACTCTACTCCAAGTGTGGCCTAACTAAGGTTCTATACAGCTGCAACATGACTTGCCAATTCTTATACTCAATGCCCCGGCCAATGAAGGCCAGCATGCCGTATGCCTTCTTGACTACCTTCTCCACCTGTGTTGCCCCTTTCAATGACCTGTGGACCTGTACTCCTAGATCTCTTTGACTTTCAATACTCTTGAGGGTTCTACCATTCACTGTATATTCCCTACCTGCATTAGACCTTCCAAAATGCATTACCTCACATTTGTCCGGATTAAACTCCATCTGCCATCTCTCCGCCCAAGTCTCCAGACAATCTAAATCCTGCTGTATCCTCAGACAGTCCTCATCGCTATCCGCAATTCCACCAACCTTTGTGTCGTCTGCAAACTTACTAATCAGACCAGTTACATTTTCCTCCAAATCATTTATATATACTACAAAGAGCAAAGGTCCCAGCACTGATCCCTGTGGAACACCACTGGTCACAGCCCTCCAATTAGAAAAGCATCCCTCCATTGCTACCCTCTGCCTTCTATGGCCTAGCCAGTTCTGTATCCACCTTGCCAGTTCACCCCTGATCCCGTGTGACTTCACCTTTTGTACTAGTCTACCATGAGGGACCTTGTCAAAGGCCTTACTGAAGTCCATATAGACAACATCTACTGCCCTACCTGCATCAATCATCTTAGTGACCTCCTCGAAAAACTCTATCAAGTTAGTGAGACACGACCTCCCCTTCACAAAACCGTGCTGCCTCTCACTAATACGTCCATTTGCTTCCAAATGGGAGTAGATCCTGTCTCTAAGAATTCTCTCCAGTAATTTCCCTACCACTGACGTAAGGCTCACTGGCCTGTAGTTCCCGGGATTATCCTTGCTACCCTTCTTAAACAGAGGAACAACATTGGCTATTCTCCAGTCCTCCGGGACATCCCCTGAAGACAGCGAGGATCCAAAGATTTCTGTCAAGGCCTTAGCAATTTCCTCTCCAGCCTCCTTCAGTATTCTGGGGTAGATCCCATCAGGCCCTGGGGACTTATCTACCTTAATATTTTTTAAGACACCCAACACCTCGTCTTTTTGGATCACAATGTGACCCAGGCTATCTACACCCCCTTCTCCAGACTCAACATCTACCAATTCCTTCTCTTTGGTGAATACTGATGCAAAGTATTCATTTAGTACCTCGCCCATTTCCTCTGGCTCCACACATAGATTCCCTTGCCTATCCTTCAGTGGGCCAACCCTTTCCCTGGCTACCCTCTTGCTTTTTATGTACGTGTAAAAAGCCTTGGGATTTTCCTTAACCCTATTTGCTAATGACTTTTCGTGACCCCTTCTAGCCCTCCTGACTCCTTGCTTAAGTTCCTTCCTACTTTCCTTATATGCCACACAGGCTTTGTCTGTTCCCAGCCTTTTAGCCCTGACAAATGCCTCCTTTTTCTTTTTGACGAGGCCTACAATATCACTCGTCATCCAAGGTTCCCGAAAATTGCCGTATTTATCTTTCTTCCTCACAGGAACATGCCGGTCCTATATTCCTTTCAACTGACACTTGAAAGCCTCCCACATGTCAGATGTTGATTTGCCCTCAAACATCCGCCCCCAATCTATGTTCTTCAGTTCCCGCCTAATATTGTTATAATTAGCCTTCCCCCAATTTAGCACATTCATCCTCGGACCACTCTTATCCTTGTCCACCAGTACTTTAAAACTTACTGAATTGTGGTCACTGTTACCGAAATGCTCCCCTACTGAAACAACTACCACCTGGCCGGGCTCATTCCCCAATACCAGGTCCAGTACCGCCCCTTCCCTAGTTGGACTGTTTACATATTGTTTTAAGAAGCCCTCCTGGATGCTCCTTACAAACTCCGCCCCGTCTAAGTCCCTGGCACTAAGTGAGTCCCAGTCAATATTGGGGAAGTTGAAGTCTCCCATCACCACAACCCTGTTGTTTTTACTCTTTTCCAAAATCTGTCTACCTATCTGCTCCTCTATCTCCCGCTGGCTGTTGGGAGGCCTGTAGTATACCCCCAACATTGTGACTGCACCCTTCTTATTCCTGATCTCTACCCATATAGCCTCACTGCCCTCTGAGGTGTCCTCTCGCAGTATAGCTGTGATATTCTCCCGAACAAGTAGCGCAACTCCACCTCCCCTTTTATATCCCCCTCTATCCCGCCTGAAACATCTAAATCCTGGAACGTTTAGCTGCCAATCCTGCCCTTCCCTCAACCAGGTCTCTGTAATGGCAACAACATCATAGTTCCAAGTAGTAATCCAAGCTCTAAGTTCATCTGCCTTACCCGTAATGCTCCTTGCATTAAAACATATGAACTTCAGGCCACCAGACACGCTGTGTTCAGCAACTTCTCCCCGTCTGCTCTGCCTCAGAGCCACACTGTCCCTATTCCCTAGTTCTCCCTCAATGCTCTCACCTTCTGACCTATTGCTCCCGTGCCCATGTCTGGTTTGTTTTCGATTGTGTCTGGTTATGTCTGGTTTGTTTTCAATTGTGTCTGGTTTGTTTTCGATTGTGTCTGGTTATGTCGGGTTTGTTTTCAATTGTGTCTGGTTATATCTGGTTTGGTGTCGATTGTGTCTGGTTTGTTTTCGATTGTGTCTGGTTTGTTTTCGATTGTGTCTGGTTATGTCTGGTTTGTATTCGATTGCGTCTGGTTGTGTCTGGTTTGTTTTCAATTGTGTCTGGTTATGCCTGGTTTGTTTTCAATTGTGTCTGGTTATGTCTGGTTTGTTTTCAATTGTGTCTGGTTATGTCTGGTTTGTTTTCAATTGTGTCTGGTTATGTCTGGTTTGTTTTCGATTGTGTCTGGTTTGTTTTCGATTGTGTCTGGTTATGTCTGGTTTGTTTTCGATTGTGTCTGGTTTGTTTTCGATTGTATCTGGTTTGTTTTCGATTGTGTCTGGTTATGTCTGGTTTGTTTTCGATTGTGTCTGGTTTGTTTTCGATTGTGTCTGGTTAAGTCTGGTTTGTTTTCGATTGTATCTGGTTTGTTTTCGATTGTGTCTGGTTAAGTCTGGTTTGTTTTCGATTGTGTCCAGTTAAGTCTGGTTTGTTTTCGATTGTGTCTGGTTTGTTTTCGATTGTGTCTGGTTTGTTTTCGATTGTGTCTGGTTTGTTTTCGATTGTGTCTGGTTATGTCTGGTTTGTTTTCGATTGTGTCTGGTTATGTCTGGTTTGTTTTCGATTGTGTCTGGTTTGTTTTCGATTGTGTCTGGTTATGTCTGGTTTGTTTTCGATTGTGTCTGGTTTGTTTTCGATTGTGTCTGGTTTGTTTTCGATTGTGTCTGGTTATGTCTGGTTTGTTTTCGATTGTGTCTGGTTTGTTTTCGATTGTGTCTGGTTTGTTTTCGATTGTGTCTGGTTTGTTTTCGATTGTGTCTGGTTTGTTTTCGATTGTGTCTGGTTTGTTTTCGATTGTGTCTGGTTATGTCTGGTTTGTTTTCGATTGTGTCTGGTTTGTTTTCGATTGTGTCTGGTTTGTTTTCGATTGTGTCTGGTTTGTTTTCGATTGTGTCTGGTTTGTTTTCGATTGTGTCCGGTTAAGTCTGGTTTGTTTTCGATTGTGTCTGGTTATGTCTGGTTTGTTTTCCATTGTGTCTGGTTATGTCTGGTTTGTATTCGATTGTGTCTGGTTATGTCTGGTTTGTTTTCGATTGTGTCTGGTTATGTCTGGTTTGTTTTCGATTGTGTCTGATTATGTCTGGTTTGTTTTCCATTGTGTCTGTTTGTGTTTAGTTTGTTTTCGATTGTGTCTGGTTATGTCTGGTTTGTATTCGATTGTGTCTGGTTAAGTCTGGTTTGTTTTCGATTGTGTCTGGTTATGTCTGGTTTGTGTTCGATTGTGTCTGGTTTGTTTTCGATTGTGTCTGGTTTGTATTCGATTGTGTCTGGTTTGTATTCGATTGTGTCTGGTTATGTCTGGTTTGTTTTCGATTGTGTCTGGATGTGTTTAGTTTGTTTTCGATTGTTTCTGGTTATGTCTGGTTTGTATTCGATTGTGTCTGGTTATGTCTGGTTTGTATTCGATTGTGTCTGGTTGTGTTTAGTTTGTTTTTGATTGTGTCTGGTTTGTTTTCGATTGTGTCTGGTTATGTCTGGTTTGTTTTCGATTGTGTCTGGTTATGTCTGGTTTGTTTTCGATTGTGTCTGGTTATGTCTGGTTTGTTTTCATTTGTGTCTGGTTATGTCTGGTTTGTTTTCGATTGTGTCTGGTTATGTCTGGTTTGTTTTCCATTGTGTCTGGTTAGGTCTGGTTTGTTTTCGATTGTGTCTGGTTAAGTCTGGTTTGTTTTCGATTGAGACTGGTTAAGTCTGGTTTGTTTTCGATTGTGTCTGGTTAAGTCTGGTTTGTATTCGATTGTGTCTGTTTTGTTTTTGATTGCGTCTGGTTAAGTCTAGTTTGTTTTCGATTGTGTCTGGTTAAGTCTGGTTTGTTTTCGATTGTGTCTGGTTATGTCTGGTTTGTTTTCGATTGTGTCTGGTTTGTTTTCGATTGTGTCTGGTTATGTCTGGTTTGTTTTCGATTGTGTCTGGTTTGTTTTCGATTGTGTCTGGTTTGTTTTCTATTGTGTCTGGTTTGTTTTCGATTGTGTCTGGTTAAGTCTGGTTTGGTTTCGATTGTGTCCGGTTAAGTCAGGTTTGTTTTCGATTGTGTCTGGTTATGTCTGGTTTGTTTTCCATTGTGTCTGGTCTGTTTTCGATTGTGTCTGGTTAAGTCTGGTTTGGTTTCGATTGTGTCCGGTTAAGTCTGGTTTGTTTTCGATTGTGTCTGGTTATGTCTGGTTTGTTTTCGATTGTGTCTGGTTTGTTTTCGATTGTGTCTGGTTAAGTCTGGTTTGTTTTCGATTGTGTCTGGTTAAGTCTGGTTTGTATTCGATTTTGTCTGGTTATGTCTGGTTTGTTTTCGATTGTGTCTGGTTATGTCTGGTTTGTATTCGATTGTGTCTGGTTATGTCTGGTTTGTTTTCGATTGTGTCTGGTTATGTCTGGTTTGTTTTCGATTGCGTCTGGTTGTGTTTAGTTTGTTTTCAATTGTGTCTGGTTATGTCTGGTTTGTATTCGATTGTGTCTGGTTATGTCTGGTTTGTATTCGATTGTGTCTGGTTATGTCTGGTTTGTTTTCAATTGTGTCTGGTTATGTCTGGTTTGTTTTCGATTGTGTCTGGTTCTGTTTAGTTTGTTTTCGATTGTGTCTGGTTATGTCTGGTTTGTATTCGATTGTGTCTGGTTGTGTCTAGTTTGTTTTCTATTGTGTCTGGTTATGTCTGGTTTGTATTCGATTGTGTCTGGTTATGTCTGGTTTGTATTCGATTGTGTCTGGTTATGTCTGGTTTGTATTCGAATGTGTCTGGTTGTGTCTAGTTTGTTTTCAAATGTGTCTGGTTTGTTTTCGATTGTGTCTGGTTATGTCTGGTTTGTATTCGATTGTGTCTGGTTTGTTTTTGATTGTGTCTGGTTATGTCTGGTTTGTTTTCGATTGTGTCTGGTTATGTCTGGTTTGTTTTCGATTGTGTCTGGTTGTGTTTGGTTTGTTTTCGATTGTGTCTGGTTATGTCTGGTTTGTTTTCGATTGTGTCTGGTTATGTCTGGTTTGTTTTCAATTGTGCCTGGTTTGTTTTCGATTGTGTCTAGTTATGTCTGGTTTGTTTTCGATTGTGTCTGGTTATGTCTGGTTTGTTTTCAATTGTGTCTGGTTTGTTTTCGATTGTGTCTGGTTATGTCTGGTTTGTTTTCGATTGTGTCTGGTTTGTTTTCGATTGTGTCTGGTTATGTCTAGTTTGTTTTCTATTGTGTCTGGTTATTTCTGGTTTGTATTCGATTGTGTCTGGTTATGTCTGGTTTGTATTCGATTGTGTCTGGTTTGTATTCGATTGTGTCTGGTTGTGTCTAGTTTGTTTTCTATTGTGTCTGGTTATGTCTGGTTTGGTTTCGATTGTGTCTGGTTTGTTTTCGATTGTGTCTGGTTATGTCTGGTTTGTATTCGATTGTGTCTGGTTGTGTCTAGTTTGTTTTCGATTGTGTCAGGTTATGTCTGGTTTGTTTTCGATTGCGTCTGGTTGTGTCTGGTTTGTTTTCGATTGTGTCTGGTTATGTCTAGTTTGTTTTCTATTGTGTCTGGTTATTTCTAGTTTGTATTCGATTGTGTCTGGTTATGTCTGGTTTGTATTCGATTGTGTCTGGTTATTTCTGGTTTGTATTCGATTGTGTCTGGTTATGTCTGGTTTGTTTTCGATTGTGTCTGGTTGTGTCTAGTTTGTTTTCGATTGCGTCTGGTTATGTCTGGTTTGTTTTCGGTTGCGTCTGGTTGTGTCTGGTTTGTATTCGATTGTGTCTGGTTTGTTTTTGTTTGTGTCTGGTTATGTCTGGTTTGTTTTCGATTGTGTCTGGTTATGTCTGGTTTGTTTTTGATTGTGTCTGGTTATGTCTGGTTTGTATTCGATTGTGTCTGGTTTGTTTTCGATTGTGTCTGGTTATGTCTGGTTTGTTTTCGATTGTGTCTGGTTATGTCTGGTTTGTATTCGATTGTGTCTGGTTTGTTTTCGATTGTGTCTGGTTTGTTTTCGATTGTGTCTGGTTTGTTTTCGATTGTGTCTGGTTGTGTCTGGTTTGTATTCGATTGTGTCTGGTTTGTTTTTGATTGTGTCTGGTTATGTCTCGTTCCTTCTACTTGGTGTAATTCAGGTCCCTCGGGTGTGGAGAATAACTATCTCACATTTGTGTCAATTTCAGAGTTCAAGGAGGCTTTCGCCCTTTTCGACAGGACTCCGTCCTGTGAGATGAAGATTACCTATGCACAGTGCGGTGATGTCTTGCGTGCCTTAGGACAGAACCCCACTAATTCGGATGTCATGAAAGTGCTTGGCAAACCCAAACCAGAAGGTGCGTATTATAGACTGTGGCTACATCATTGAACAGGAAGGCTGCAGTTACCTGGTTTGACAATACTGACGATAACAAACAGCAATGATGGTGGCTGAGAGACATTCAGCGAAGGGGCTTCGTCTTCTGGGCTCAGAGTGATGGGGCATGGGCTCCAGGATTGAATGTGATGGGGCCTGGGCTCCTGGATTGGGAGTGACAGGACGTGGGCTCCTGGATTGAGAGTGACAGGACGTGGGCTCCTGGATTGAGAGTGACAGGACGTGGGTTGCTGGAATGAGTGTGACAGGACGTGGGCTCCTGGAATGAGTGTGACAGGATGTGGGCTCCTGGATTGAGAGTGACAGGACGTGGGTTCCTGGATTGAGAGTGACTGGACGTGGGCTCCTGGATTGAGAGTGACAGGACGTGGGCCCCTGGATTGAGAGTGACAGGATGTGGGCTCCTGGATTGAGAGTGACAGGACGTGGGCTCCTGGAATGAGTGTGACAGGATGTGGGCTCCTGGATTGAGAGTGAAAGGATGTGGGCTCCTGGATTGAGAGTGACAGGACGTGGGTTGCTGGAATGAGTGTGACAGGACGTGGGCTCCTGGAATGAGTGTGACAGGATGTGGGCTCCTGGATTGAGAGTGACAGGACGTGGGTTCCTGGATTGAGAGTGACTGGACGTGGGCTCCTGGATTGAGAGTGACAGGACGTGGGCCCCTGGATTGAGAGTGACAGGACGTGGGCTCCTGGAATGAGTGTGACAGGATGTGGGCTCCTGGATTGAGAGTGAAAGGATGTGGGCTCCTGGATTGAGAGTGACAGGACGTGGGTTCCTGGAATGAGTGTGACAGGACGTGGGCTCCTGGAATGAGTGTGACAGGATGTGGGCTCCTGGATTGAGAGTGACAGGACGTGGGTTCCTGGATTGAGAGTGACTGGACGTGGGCTCCTGGATTGAGAGTGACAGGACGTGGGCCCCTGGATTGAGAGTGACAGGATGTGGGCTCCTGGATTGAGAGTGACAGGACGTGGGCTCCTGGAATGAGTGTGACAGGATGTGGGTTCCTGGATTGAGAGTGACTGGACGTGGGCTCCTGGATTGAGAGTGACAGGACGTGGGCCCCTGGATTGAGAGTGACATGATGTGGGCTCCTGGATTGAGAGTGACAGGACGTGGGCCCCTGGATTGCGAGTGACAGGACGTGGGCTCCTGGATTGAGAGTGAAAGGATGTGGGCTGCTGGATTGCGAGTGACAGGACGTGGGCTCCTGGAATGAGTGTGACAGGACGTGGGCTCCTGGATTGAGAGTGACAGGACGTGGGTTCCTGGATTGAGAGTGACTGGATGTGGGCTCCTGGATTGGGAGTGACAGGACGTGGGCCCCTGGATTGCGAGTGACAGGACGTGGGCCCCTGGATTGCGAGTGACAGGACGTGGGCTCCTGGATTGAGAGTGAAAGGATGTGGGCTGCTGGATTGCGAGTGACAGGACGTGGGCTCCTGGAATGAGTGTGACAGGACGTGGGCTCCTGGATTGAGAGTGACAGGACGTGGGTTCCTGGATTGAGAGTGACTGGATGTGGGCTCCTGGATTGGGAGTGACAGGACGTGGGCCCCTGGATTGCGAGTGACAGGACGTGGGCTCCTGGATTGAGAGTGACAGGATGTGGGCTCCTGGATTGTGAGTGACAGGACGTGGGCTCCTGGATTGAGAGTGACAGGATGTGGGCTCCTGGATTGAGAGTGACAGGACGTGGGCTCCTGTATTGAGAGTGAAAGGATGTGGGCTCCTGGATTGCGAGTGACAGGACGTGGGCTCCTGGATTGAGAGTGAAAGGATGTGGGCTCCTGGATTGAGAGTGACAGGATGTGGGCCCCTGGATTGAGAGTGACAGGACGTGGGCTGCTGGATTGCGAGTGACAGGACGTGGGCCCCTGGATTGAGAGTGACAGGACGTGGGCTCCTGGATTGGGAGTGACAGGACGTGGGCTCCTGGATTGAGAGTGACAGGACGTGGGCTCCTGGATTGCGAGTGACAGGATGTGGGCTCCTGGATTGCGAGTGACAGGACGTGGGCTCCTGGATTGAGAGTGACAGGACGTGGGCTCCTGGATTGCGAGTGACAGGACGTGGGCTCCTGGATTGAGAGTGACAGGACGTGGGCTCCTGGATTGAGAGTGACAGGATGTGGGCCCCTGGATTGAGAGCGACAGATGTGGGCCCCTGGATTGAGAGTGACAGGACGTGGGCTCCTGGATTGAGAGTGTCAGGGTGTGGGCTCCTGTATTGAGAGTGACAGGACGTGGGCTCCTGGATTGAGAGTGACAGGACGTGGGCCCCTGGATTGAGAGTGACAGGACGTGGGCTCCTGGATTGTCAGTGACAGGACGTGGGCTCCTGGATTGAGAGTGACAGGACGTGGGCCCCTGGATTGAGAGTGACAGGACGTGGGCTCCTGGATTGAGAGTGACAGGACGTGGGCTCCTGGTTTGCGAGTGACAGGACGTGGGCCCCTGGATTGAGAGTGACAGGACGTGGGCTCTTGGATTGAGAGTGACAGGGCGTGGGCTCCTGGATTGAGAGTGACAGAACGTGGGCCCCTGGATTGAGAGCGACAGGACATGGGCTCCTGGATTGGGAGTGACAGGACGTGGGCTCCTGGATAGGGAGTGACAGGACGTGGGCTCCTGGATTGAGAGTGACAGGACGTGGGCTCCTGGATTGAGAGTGACAGGACGTGGGCCCCTGGATTGAGAGTGACAGGACGTGGGCTCCTGGATTGCGAGTGACAGGACGTGGGCCCCTGGATTGAGAGTGACAGGACGCGGGCTCCTGGATTGAGAGTGACAGGGTGTGGGCTCCTGGATTGGGAGTGACAGGACGTGGGCTCCTGGATTGAGAGTGACAGGACGTGGGCCCCTGGATTGAGAGTGACAGGACGTGGGCACCTGGATTGGGAGTGACAGGACGTGGGCTCCTGGATTGAGAGTGACAGGGTGTGGGCTCCTGGATTGGGAGTGACAGGACGTGGGCTCCTGGATTGAGAGTGACAGGACATGGGCTCCTGGATTGAGAGTGACAGGACGTGGGCCCCTGGATTGAGAGTGACAGGACGTGGGCCCCTGGATTGAGAGTGACAGGACGTGGGCTCCTGGATAGGGAGTGACAGGACGTGGGCTCCAGGATTGAGAGTGACAGGACGTGGGCTCCTGGATTGAGAGTGAGAGGACGTGGGCCCCTGGATTGAGAGTGACAGGACGTGGGCTCCTGGATTGCGAGTGACAGGACGTGGGCCCCTGGATTGAGAGTGACAGGACGCGGGCCCCTGGATTGAGAGTGACAGGACGTGGGCTCCTGGATTGCGAGTGACAGGACGTGGGCCCCTGGATTGAGAGTGACAGGACGTGGGCCCCTGGATTTAGAGTGACAGGACGTGGGCTCCTGGATTGGGAGTGACAGGGTGTGGGCTCCTGGATTGAGAGTGACAGGACGTGGGCTCCTGGATTGAGAGTGACAGGGTGTGGGCTCCTGGATTGGGAGTGACAGGACGTGGGCTCCTGGATTGAGAGTGACAGGCCGTGGGCCCCTGGATTGAGAGTGACAGGACGTGGGCACCTGGATTGGGAGTGACAGGACGTGGGCTCCTGGATTGAGAGTGACAGGGTGTGGGCTCCTGGATTGGGAGTGACAGGACGTGGGCTCCTGGATTGAGAGTGACAGGACATGGGCTCCTGGATTGAGAGTGACAGGACGTGGGCCCCTGGATTGAGAGTGACAGGACGTGGGCTCCTGGATTGAGAGTGACAGGACGTGGGTTCCTGGATTGAGAGTGACAGGGTGTGGGTTCCTGGATTGGGAGTGACAGGACGTGGGCTCCTGGATTGAGTGTGACAGGACGTGGGCTCCTGGATTTCGAGTGACAGGACGTGGGCCCCTGGATTGAGAGTGACAGGACGTGGGTTCCTGGATTGGGAGTGACAGGACGTGGGCCCCTGGATTGAGAGTGACAGGGTGTGGGCTACTGGATTTGGAGTGACAGGACGTGGGCCCCTGGATTGAGAGTGACATGACGTGGGCTCCTGTATTGAGAGTGACAGGACGTGGGCTCCTGGATTGGGAGTGACAGGACGTGGGCTACTGGATTAGGAGTGACAGGACGTGGGCCCCTGGATTGAGAGTGACAGGACGTGGGCTCCTGTATTGAGAGTGACAGGACGTGGGCTCCTGGATTGGGAGTGACAGGACATGGGCCCCTGGATTGAGAGTGACAGGGTGTGGGCTCCTGTATTGAGAGTGACAGGACGTGGGCTCCTGGATTGGGAGTGACAGGACGTGGGCCCCTAGATTGAGAGTGACAGGACGTGGGCCCCTGGATTGGGAGTGACAGGACGCGGGCCCCTGGATTGGCAGTGACAGGACGTGGGCTCCTGTATTGAGAGTGACAGGACGTGGGCTCCTGCATTGGGAGTGACAGGACGTGGGCCCCTGGATTGAGAGTGACAGGACGTGGGCTCCTGTATTGAGAGTGACAGGACGTGGGCTCGTGGATTGAGAGTGACAGGGCGTGGTCTCCTGTATTGAGAGTGACAGGACGTGGGCTCCTGGATTGCGAGTGACAGGACGTGGGCCCCTCGATTGAGAGTGACAGGGTGTGGGCTCCTGTATTGAGAGTGACAGGACGTGGGCTCCTGGATTGAGAGTGACAGGACGTGGGCTCCTGGATTGAGAGTGACAGGGTGTGGGCTCCTGGATTGGGAGTGACAGGACGTGGGCTCCTGGATTGAGAGTGACAGGCCGTGGGCCCCTGGATTGAGAGTGACAGGACGTGGGCACCTGGATTGGGAGTGACAGGACGTGGGCTCCTGGATTGAGAGTGACAGGGTGTGGGCTCCTGGATTGGGAGTGACAGGACGTGGGCTCCTGGATTGAGAGTGACAGGACATGGGCTCCTGGATTGAGAGTGACAGGACGTGGGCCCCTGGATTGAGAGTGACAGGACGTGGGCTCCTGGATTGAGAGTGACAGGACGTGGGTTCCTGGATTGAGAGTGACAGGGTGTGGGTTCCTGGATTGGGAGTGACAGGACGTGGGCTCCTGGATTGAGTGTGACAGGACGTGGGCTCCTGGATTTCGAGTGACAGGACGTGGGCCCCTGGATTGAGAGTGACAGGACGTGGGTTCCTGGATTGGGAGTGACAGGACGTGGGCCCCTGGATTGAGAGTGACAGGGTGTGGGCTACTGGATTTGGAGTGACAGGACGTGGGCCCCTGGATTGAGAGTGACAGGACGTGGGCTCCTGTATTGAGAGTGACAGGACGTGGGCTCCTGGATTGGGAGTGACAGGACGTGGGCTACTGGATTAGGAGTGACAGGACGTGGGCCCCTGGATTGAGAGTGACAGGACGTGGGCTCCTGTATTGAGAGTGACAGGACGTGGGCTCCTGGATTGGGAGTGACAGGACATGGGCCCCTGGATTGAGAGTGACAGGGTGTGGGCTCCTGTATTGAGAGTGACAGGACGTGGGCTCCTGGATTGGGAGTGACAGGACGTGGGCCCCTAGATTGAGAGTGACAGGACGTGGGCCCCTGGATTGGGAGTGACAGGACGCGGGCCCCTGGATTGGCAGTGACAGGACGTGGGCTCCTGTATTGAGAGTGACAGGACGTGGGCTCCTGCATTGGGAGTGACAGGACGTGGGCCCCTGGATTGAGAGTGACAGGACGTGGGCTCCTGTATTGAGAGTGACAGGACGTGGGCTCGTGGATTGAGAGTGACAGGGCGTGGTCTCCTGTATTGAGAGTGACAGGACGTGGGCTCCTGGATTGCGAGTGACAGGACGTGGGCCCCTCGATTGAGAGTGACAGGGTGTGGGCTCCTGTATTGAGAGTGACAGGACGTGGGCTCCTGGATTGAGAGTGACAGGACGTGGGCCCCTGGATTGCGAGTGACAGGACGTGGGCTCCTGGATTGAGAGTGACAGGACGTGGGCTCCTGGATTGAGAGTGACAGGACGTGGGCCCCTGGATTGCGAGTGACAGGACGTGGGCTCCTGGATTGAGAGTGACAGGACGTGGGCTCCAGGATTGAGAGTGACAGGACGTGGGCCCCTGGATTGCGAGTGACAGGACGTGGGCTCCTGGATTGCGAGTGACAGGACGTGGGCTCCTGGATTGCGAGTGACAGGACGTGGGCTCCTGGATTGAGAGTGACAGGACGTGGGCTCCTGGATTGCGAGTGACAGGACGTGGGCTCCTGGATTGCGAGTGACAGGACGTGGGCCCCTGGATTGAGAGTGACAGGACGTGGGCTCCTGGATTGAGAGTGACAGGACGTGGGCTCCTGTATTGAGAGTGACAGGACGTGGGCTCCTGGATAGAGAGTGACAGGACGTGGGCCCCTGGATTGAGAGTGACACGACGTGGGCCCCTGGATTGCGAGTGACAGGACGTGGGCCCCTGGATTGAGAGTGACAGGACGTGGGCTCCTGGATTGAGAGTGACAGCACGTGGGCTCCTGGATTGAGAGGGACAGGACGTGGGCCCCTGGATTGGGAGTGACAGGATGTGGGCCCCTGGATTGAGAGTGACAGGACGTGGGCCCCTGGATTGTGAGTGACAGGACGTGGGCCCCTGGATTGAGAGTGACAGGACGTGGGCTCCTGTATTGAGAGTGACAGGACGTGGGTTCCTGGATTGAGAGTGACAGGACGTGGGCACCTGGATTGAGAGTGACAGGACGTGGGTTCCTGGATTGAGAGTGACAAGACGTGGGCTCCTGGATTGAGAGTGACAGGACGTGGGCTCCTGGATTGCGAGTGACAGGACGTGGGCCCCTGGATTGAGAGTGACAGGACGTGGGCTCCTGGATTGAGAGTGACAAGACGTGGGCTCCTGGATTGAGAGTGACAGGACGTGGGCTCCTGGATTGCGAGTGACAGGACGTGGGCTCCTGGATTGCGAGTGACAGGACGTGGGCCCCTGGATTGCGAGTGACAGGACGTGGGCACCTGGATTGAGAGTGACAGGACGTGGGTTCCTGGATTGAGAGTGACAAGACGTGGGCTCCTGGATTGAGAGTGACAGGACGTGGGCTCCTGGATTGCGAGTTACAGGACGTGGGCTCCTGGATTGCGAGTGACAGGACGTGGGCACCTGGATTGAGAGTGACAGGACGTGGGTTCCTGGATTGAGAGTGACAGGACGTGGGCTCCTGTATTGAGAGTGACAGGACGTGGGCCCCTGGATTGCGAGTGACAGGACGTGGGCCCCTGGATTGAGAGTGACAGGACGTGGGCCCCTGGATTGAGAGTGACAAGACGTGGGCTCCTGGATTGAGTGTTACAGGATGTGGGCTCCTGGATTGAGTGTGACAGGACGTGGGCTCCTGGAATGGGAGTGACAGGACGTGGGCCCCTGGATTGAGAGTGACAGGACGTGGGCTCCTGGAATGAGAGTGACGGGACGTGGGCTCCTGGATTGAGAGTGACAGGACGTGGGTTCCTGGATTGGGAGTGACAGGACGTGGGCTCCTGGATTGGGAGTGACGGGATGTGGGCTCCTGGATTGGGAGTGACAGGACGTGGGCTCCTGTATTGCGAGTGACAGGACGTGGGTTCCTGGATTGGGAGTGACAGGACGTGGGCTCCTGGATTGGGAGTGACGGGATGTGGGCTCCTGGATTGGGAGTGACGGATGTGGGCCCCTGGATTGAGAGTGACACGACGTGGGCTCCTGGATTGAGAGTGACAGGGTGTGGGCTCCTGTATTGAGAGTGACAGGACGTGGGCTCCTGGATTGAGAGTGACAGGACGTGGGCCCCTGGATTGAGAGTGACAGGACGTGGGCTCCTGGATTGTGAGTGACAGGACGTGGGCTCCTGGATTGAGAGTGACAGGACGTGGGCCCCTGGATTGAGAGTGACAGGACGTGGGCTCCTGGATTGAGAGTGACAGGACGTGGGCTCCTGGTTTGCGAGTGACAGGACGTGGGCCCCTGGATTGAGAGTGACAGGACGTGGGCTCCTGGATTGAGAGTGACAGGGCGTGGGCTCCTGGATTGAGAGTGACAGAACGTGGGCCCCTGGATTGAGAGTGACAGGACGTGGGCTCCTGGATTGAGAGTGACAGGACGTGGGCTCCAGGATTGAGAGTGACAGGACGTGGGCCCCTGGATTGCGAGTGACAGGACGTGGGCTCCTGGATTGCGAGTGACAGGACGTGGGCTCCTGGATTGCGAGTGACAGGACGTGGGCTCCTGGATTGAGAGTGACAGGACGTGGGCTCCTGGATTGCGAGTGACAGGACGTGGGCTCCTGGATTGCGAGTGACAGGACGTGGGCCCCTGGATTGAGAGTGACAGGACGTGGGCTCCTGGATTGAGAGTGACAGGACGTGGGCTCCTGTATTGAGAGTGACAGGACGTGGGCTCCTGGATAGAGAGTGACAGGACGTGGGCCCCTGGATTGAGAGTGACACGACGTGGGCCCCTGGATTGCGAGTGACAGGACGTGGGCCCCTGGATTGAGAGTGACAGGACGTGGGCTCCTGGATTGAGAGTGACAGCACGTGGGCTCCTGGATTGAGAGGGACAGGACGTGGGCCCCTGGATTGGGAGTGACAGGATGTGGGCCCCTGGATTGAGAGTGACAGGACGTGGGCCCCTGGATTGTGAGTGACAGGACGTGGGCCCCTGGATTGAGAGTGACAGGACGTGGGCTCCTGTATTGAGAGTGACAGGACGTGGGTTCCTGGATTGAGAGTGACAGGACGTGGGCACCTGGATTGAGAGTGACAGGACGTGGGTTCCTGGATTGAGAGTGACAAGACGTGGGCTCCTGGATTGAGAGTGACAGGACGTGGGCTCCTGGATTGCGAGTGACAGGACGTGGGCCCCTGGATTGAGAGTGACAGGACGTGGGCTCCTGGATTGAGAGTGACAAGACGTGGGCTCCTGGATTGAGAGTGACAGGACGTGGGCTCCTGGATTGCGAGTGACAGGACGTGGGCTCCTGGATTGCGAGTGACAGGACGTGGGCCCCTGGATTGCGAGTGACAGGACGTGGGCACCTGGATTGAGAGTGACAGGACGTGGGTTCCTGGATTGAGAGTGACAAGACGTGGGCTCCTGGATTGAGAGTGACAGGACGTGGGCTCCTGGATTGCGAGTGACAGGACGTGGGCTCCTGGATTGCGAGTGACAGGACGTGGGCACCTGGATTGAGAGTGACAGGACGTGGGTTCCTGGATTGAGAGTGACAGGACGTGGGCTCCTGTATTGAGAGTGACAGGACGTGGGCCCCTGGATTGCGAGTGACAGGACGTGGGCCCCTGGATTGAGAGTGACAGGACGTGGGCCCCTGGATTGAGAGTGACAAGACGTGGGCTCCTGGATTGAGTGTTACAGGATGTGGGCTCCTGGATTGAGTGTGACAGGACGTGGGCTCCTGGAATGGGAGTGACAGGACGTGGGCCCCTGGATTGAGAGTGACAGGACGTGGGCTCCTGGAATGAGAGTGACGGGACGTGGGCTCCTGGATTGAGAGTGACAGGACGTGGGTTCCTGGATTGGGAGTGACAGGACGTGGGCTCCTGGATTGGGAGTGACGGGATGTGGGCTCCTGGATTGGGAGTGACAGGACGTGGGCTCCTGTATTGCGAGTGACAGGACGTGGGTTCCTGGATTGGGAGTGACAGGACGTGGGCTCCTGGATTGGGAGTGACGGGATGTGGGCTCCTGGATTGGGAGTGACGGATGTGGGCCCCTGGATTGAGAGTGACAGGACGTGGGCTCCTGGATTGAGAGTGACAGGGTGTGGGCTCCTGTATTGAGAGTGACAGGACGTGGGCTCCTGGATTGAGAGTGACAGGACGTGGGCCCCTGGATTGAGAGTGACAGGACGTGGGCTCCTGGATTGTGAGTGACAGGACGTGGGCTCCTGGATTGAGAGTGACAGGACGTGGGCCCCTGGATTGAGAGTGACAGGACGTGGGCTCCTGGATTGAGAGTGACAGGACGTGGGCTCCTGGTTTGCGAGTGACAGGACGTGGGCCCCTGGATTGAGAGTGACAGGACGTGGGCTCCTGGATTGAGAGTGACAGGGCGTGGGCTCCTGGATTGAGAGTGACAGAACGTGGGCCCCTGGATTGAGAGTGACAGGACGTGGGCTCCTGGATTGGGAGTGACAGGACGTGGGCTCCTGGATTGGGAGTGACAGTACGTGGGCTCCTGGATTGAGAGTGACAGGACGTGGGCTCCTGGATTGAGAGTGACAGGACGTGGGCCCCTGGATTGAGAGTGACAGGACGTGGGCTCCTGGATTGCGAGTGACAGGACGTGGACCCCTGGATTGAGAGTGACAGGACGCGGGCCCCTGGATTGAGAGTGACAGGACGTGGGCTCCTGGATTGAGAGTGACAGGACGTGGGCCCCTGGATTTAGAGTGACAGGACGTGGGCTCCTGTATTGAGAGTGACAGGACGTGGGCCCCTGGATTGGGAGTGACAGGACGTGGGCCCCTGGATTGAGAGTGACAGGACGTGGGCCCCTGGATTTAGAGTGACAGGACATGGGCCCCTGGATTGAGAGTGACAGGACGTGGGCTCCTGGATTGCGAGTGACAGGACGTGGACCCCTGGATTGAGAGTGACAGGACGCGGGCCCCTGGATTGAGAGTGACAGGACGTGGGCTCCTGGATTGAGAGTGACAGGACGTGGGCCCCTGGATTTAGAGTGACAGGACGTGGGCTCCTGTATTGAGAGTGACAGGACGTGGGCCCCTGGATTGGGAGTGACAGGACGTGGGCCCCTGGATTGAGAGTGACAGGACGTGGGCCCCTGGATTGAGAGTGACAGGACATGGGCCCCTGGAATGGGAGTGACAGGACGTGGGCTCCTGTATTGGGAGTGACAGGACGTGGGTTCCTGGATTGGGAGTGACAGGACGTGGGCTCCTGGATTGGGAGTGACGGGATGTGGGCTCCTGGATTGGAAGTGACAGATGTGGGCCCCTGGATTGAGAGTGACAGGACGTGGGCTCCTGGATTGAGAGTGACAGGGTGTGGGCTCCTGTATTGAGAGTGACAGGACGTGGGCTCCTGGATTGAGAGTGACAGGACGTGGGCCCCTGGATTGAGAGTGACAGGACGTGGGCTCCTGGATTGTGAGTGACAGGACGTGGGCTCCTGGATTGAGAGTGACAGGACGTGGGCCCCTGGATTGAGAGTGACAGGACGTGGGCTCCTGGATTGAGAGTGACAGGACGTGGGCTCCTGGTTTGCGAGTGACAGGACGTGGGCCCCTGGATTGAGAGTGACAGGACGTGGGCTCCTGGATTGAGAGTGACAGGGCGTGGGCTCCTGGATTGAGAGTGACAGAACGTGGGCCCCTGGATTGAGAGTGACAGGACGTGGGCTCCTGGATTGGGAGTGACAGGACGTGGGCTCCTGGATTGGGAGTGACAGTACGTGGGCTCCTGGATTGAGAGTGACAGGACGTGGGCTCCTGGATTGAGAGTGACAGGACGTGGGCCCCTGGATTGAGAGTGACAGGACGTGGGCTCCTGGATTGCGAGTGACAGGACGTGGACCCCTGGATTGAGAGTGACAGGACGCGGGCCCCTGGATTGAGAGTGACAGGACGTGGGCTCCTGGATTGAGAGTGACAGGACGTGGGCCCCTGGATTTAGAGTGACAGGACGTGGGCTCCTGTATTGAGAGTGACAGGACGTGGGCCCCTGGATTGGGAGTGACAGGACGTGGGCCCCTGGATTGAGAGTGACAGGACGTGGGCCCCTGGATTTAGAGTGACAGGACATGGGCCCCTGGATTGAGAGTGACAGGACGTGGGCTCCTGGATTGCGAGTGACAGGACGTGGACCCCTGGATTGAGAGTGACAGGACGCGGGCCCCTGGATTGAGAGTGACAGGACGTGGGCTCCTGGATTGAGAGTGACAGGACGTGGGCCCCTGGATTTAGAGTGACAGGACGTGGGCTCCTGTATTGAGAGTGACAGGACGTGGGCCCCTGGATTGGGAGTGACAGGACGTGGGCCCCTGGATTGAGAGTGACAGGACGTGGGCCCCTGGATTGAGAGTGACAGGACATGGGCCCCTGGAATGGGAGTGACAGGACGTGGGCTCCTGTATTGGGAGTGACAGGACATGGGCCCCCGAATTTAGAGTGACAGGACGTGGGCTCCTGTATTGGGAGTGACAGGACATGGGCCCCTGGATTTAGAGTGACAGGACGTGGGCTCCTGTATTGCGAGTGACAGGGCGTGGGCCCCTGGATTGAGAGTGACAGGACGTGGGCTCCTGTATTGAGAGTGACAGGACGTGGGCTCCTGGATTGAGAGTGACAGGGTGTGGGCTCCTGGATTGAGAGTGACAGGACGTGGGCCCCTGGATTGCGAGTGACAGGACGTGGGCCCCTGGATTTAGAGTGACAGGACGTGGGCTCCTGTATTGCGAGTGACAGGACGTGGGCTCCTGTATTGAGAGTGACAGGACGTGGGCTCCTGGATTGAGAGTGACAGGGTGTGGGCTCCTGGATTGAGAGTGACAGGATATGGGCTACAGGATTGAGAGTGACAGGACGTGGGCCCCTGGATTGAGAGTGACAGGACGTGGGCTCCTGTAATGAGAGTGACAGGACGTGGGCTCCTGGATTGAGAGTGACAGGGTGTGGGCTCCTGGATTGAGAGTGACAGGATATGGGCTCCTGGATTGAGAGTGACAGGACGTGGGCCCCTGGATTGAGAGTGACAGGACGTGGGCCCCTGGATTGAGAGTGACAGGACGTGGGCTCCTGTATTGAGAGTGACAGGACGTGGGCTCCTGGATTGAGAGTGACAGGGTGTGGGCTCCTGTATTGAGAGTGACAGGACGTGGGCTCCTGGATTGAGAGTGACAGGACGTGGGCTCCTGGATTGTGAGTGACAGGACGTGGGCTCCTGGATTGAGAGTGACAGGACGTGGGCCCCTGGACTGAGAGTGACAGGACGTGGGCTCCTGGATTGTGAGTGACAGGACGTGGGCCCCTGGATTGAGAGTGACAGGACGTGCTTTCCTGGATTGAGAGTGACAGGACGTGGGCCCCTGGATTGAGAGTGACAGGACATGGGCTCCTGGATTGTGAGTGACAGGACGTGGGCTCCTGGATTGAGAGTGACAGGACGTGGGCCCCTGGATTGAGAGTGACAGGACGTGGGCTCCTGGATTTCGAGTGACAGGACGTGGGCCCCTGGATTGAGAGTGACAGGACGTGGGTTCCTCGATTGAGAGTGACAGGGTGTGGGTTCCTGGATTGGGAGTGACAGGACGTGGGCCCCTGGATTGAGAGTGACAGGGTGTGGGCTACTGGATTAGGAGTGACAGGACGTGGGCCCCTGGATTGAGAGTGACAGGACGTGGGCTCCTGTATTGAGAGTGACAGGACGTGGGCTCCTGGATTGGGAGTGACAGGACGTGGGCCCCTGGATTGAGAGTGACAGGACGTGGGCTCCTGTATTGAGAGTGACAGGACGTGGGCTGCTGGATTGAGAGTGACAGGACGTGGGCCCCTGGATTGAAAGTGACAGGACGTGGGCTCCTGTATTGAGAGTGACAGTACATGGGCCCCTGGATTGAGAGTGACAGGGTGTGGGCTCCTGTATTGAGAGTGACAGGACGTGGGCTCCTGGATTGGGAGTGACAGGACGTGGGCCCCTAGATTGAGAGTGACAGGACGTGGGCCCCTGGATTGTGAGTGACAGGACGCGGGCCCCTGGATTGGGAGTGACAGGACGTGGGCTCCTGCATTGAGAGTGACAGGACGTGGGCTCCTGCATTGGGAGTGACAGGACGTGGGCTCCTGGATTGAGAGTGACAGGACGTGGGCCCCTGGATTGCGAGTGACAGGACGTGGGCTCCTGGATTGAGAGTGACAGGACGTGGGCTCCTGGATTGAGAGTGACAGGACGTGGGCCCCTGGATTGCGAGTGACAGGACGTGGGCTCCTGGATTGAGAGTGACAGGACGTGGGCTCCTGGAATGAGAGTGACAGGACGTGGGCCCCTGGATTGCGAGTGACAGGACGTGGGCTCCTGGATTGCGAGTGACAGGACGTGGGCTCCTGGATTGCGAGTGACAGGACGTGGGCCCCTGGATTGAGAGTGACGGGACGTGGGCTCCTGGATTGAGAGTGACAGGACGTGGGCTCCTGTATTGAGAGTGACAGGACGTGGGCTCCTGGATAGAGAGTGACAGGACGTGGGCCATTGGATTGAGAGTGACAGGACGTGGGCCCCTGGATTGCGAGTGACAGGACGTGGGCCCCTGGATTGAGAGTGACAGGACGTGGGCTCCTGGATTGAGAGTGACAGGACGTGGGCTCCTGGATTGAGAGGGACAGGACGTGGGCCCCTGGATTTCGAGTGACAGGACGTGGGCCCCTGGATTGAGAGTGACAGGATGTGGGCCCCTGGATTGAGAGTGACAGGACGTGGGCCCCTGGATTGAGAGTGACAGGACGTGGGCTCCTGGATTGGGAGTGACAGGACGTGGCCTCCTGGATTGCGAGTGACAGGACGTGGGCCCCTGGATTGGGAGTGACAGGATGTGGGCCCCTGGATTGAGAGTGACAGGACGTGGGCCCCTGGATTGGATTGCGAGTGACAGGACGTGGGCCCCTGGATTGAGAGTGACAGGACGTGGGCTCCTGTATTGAGAGTGACAGGACGTGGGTTCCTGGATTGAGAGTGACAGGACGTGGGCACCTGGATTGAGAGTGACAGGACGTGGGTTCCTGGATTGAGAGTGACAAGACGTGGGCTCCTGGATTGAGAGTGACAGGACGTGGGCTCCTGTATTGAGAGTGACAGGACGTGGGCCCCTGGATTGCGAGTGACAGGACGTGGGCCCCTGGATTGAGAGTGACAGGACGTGGGCCCCTGGATTGAGAGTGACAAGACGTGGGCCCCTGGATTGAGAGTGACAGGACGTGGGCTCCTGTATTGAGAGTGACAGGACGTGGGTTCCTGGATTGAGAGTGACAGGACGTGGGCACCTGGATTGAGAGTGACAGGACGTGGGTTCCTGGATTGAGAGTGACAAGACGTGGGCTCCTGGATTGAGAGTGACAGGATGTGGGCTCCTGTATTGAGAGTGACAGGACGTGGGCCCCTGGATTGCGAGTGACAGGACGTGGGCCCCTGGATTGAGAGTGACAGGACGTGGGCCCCTGGATTGAGAGTGACAAGACGTGGGCTCCTGGATTGAGTGTGACAGGATGTGGGCTCCTGGATTGAGTGTGACAGGACGTGGGCTCCTGGAATGGGAGTGACGGGACGTGGGCTCCTGGATTGAGAGTGACAGGACGTGGGTTCCTGGATTGGGAGTGACAGGACGTGGGCTCCTGGATTGGGAGTGACGGGATGTGGGCTCCTGGATTGGGAGTGACAGGACGTGGGCTCCTGTATTGTGAGTGACAGGACGTGGGTTCCTGGATTGGGAGTGACAGGACGTGGGCTCCTGGATTGGGAGTGACGGGATGTGGGCTCCTGGATTGGGAGTGACAGGACGTGGGTTCCTGGATTGCGAGTGACAGGACGTCGGCTCCTCGATTGGGAGTGACAGGACGTGGGTTCCTGGATTGGGAGTGACGGGATGTGGGCTCCTTGATTGGGAGTGACAGGACGTGGGCCCCTGGATTGGGAGTGACAGGACGCGGGCCCCTGGATTGAGAGTGACAGGACGTGGGCTCCTGGTTTGAGTGTGACAGGGCGTGGGCCCCTGGATTGGGAGTGACAGGACGTGGGTTCCTGGATTGAGAGTGACAGGACGTGGGCTCCTGGATTGTGAGTGACAGGACGCGGGCCCCTGGATTGGGAGTGACAGGACGTGGGCTCCTGTATTGAGAGTGACAGAACTTGGGCTCCTGCATTGGGAGTGACAGGACGTGGGCTCCTGGATTGAGAGTGACAGGACGTGGGCCCCTGGATTGCGAGTGACAGGACGTGGGCTCCTGGATTGAGAGTGACAGGACGTGGGCTCCTGGATTGAGAGTGACTGGACGTGGGCCCCTGGATTGCGAGTGACAGGACGTGGGCTCCTGGATTGAGAGTGACAGGACGTGGGCTCCTGGAATGAGAGTGACAGGACGTGGGCCCCTGGATTGCGAGTGACAGGACGTGGGCTCCCGGATTGCGAGTGACAGGACGTGGGCTCCTGGATTGCGAGTGACAGGACGTGGGCTCCTGGATTGAGAGTGACAGGACGTGGGCCCCTGGATTGCGAGTGACAGGACGTGGGCTCCTGGATTGCGAGTGACAGGACGTGGGCCCCTGGATTGAGAGTGACGGGACGTGGGCTCCTGGATTGAGAGTGACAGGACGTGGGCTCCTGTATTGAGAGTGACAGGACGTGGGCTCCTGGATAGAGAGTGACAGGACGTGGGCCCCTGGATTGAGAGTGACAGGACGTGGGCCCCTGGATTGCGAGTGACAGGACGTGGGCCCCTGGATTGAGAGTGACAGGACGTGGGCTCCTGGATTGAGAGTGACAGGACGTGGGCTCCTGGATTGAGAGGGACAGGACGTGGGGCCCTGGATTTCGAGTGACAGGACGTGGGCCCCTGGATTGAGAGTGACAGGATGTGGGCCCCTGGATTGAGAGTGACAGGACGTGGGCCCCTGGATTGAGAGTGACAGGACGTGGGCTCCTGGATTGGGAGTGACAGGACGTGGCCTCCTGTATTGCGAGGGACAGGACGTGGGCCCCTGGATTGGGAGTGGC
Source organism: Scyliorhinus torazame (assembly GCF_047496885.1). Taxonomy (NCBI): domain Eukaryota; kingdom Metazoa; phylum Chordata; class Chondrichthyes; order Carcharhiniformes; family Scyliorhinidae; genus Scyliorhinus; species Scyliorhinus torazame. The sequence goes on along the minus strand of NC_092727.1, from coordinate 66,972,288 downwards.
AGGATGTGGGCCCCTGGATTGAGAGTGACAGGACGTGGGCCCCTGGATTGGATTGCGAGTGACAGGACGTGGGCCCCTGGATTGAGAGTGACAGGACGTGGGCTCCTGTATTGAGAGTGACAGGACGTGGGTTCCTGGATTGAGAGTGACAGGACGTGGGCACCTGGATTGAGAGTGACAGGACGTGGGTTCCTGGATTGAGAGTGACAAGACGTGGGCTCCTGGATTGAGAGTGACAGGACGTGGGCTCCTGTATTGAGAGTGACAGGACGTGGGCCCCTGGATTGCGAGTGACAGGACGTGGGCCCCTGGATTGAGAGTGACAGGACGTGGGCCCCTGGATTGCGAGTGACAAGACGTGGGCCCCTGGATTGAGAGTGACAGGACGTGGGCTCCTGTATTGAGAGTGACAGGACGTGGGTTCCTGGATTGAGAGTGACAGGACGTGGGCACCTGGATTGAGAGTGACAGGACGTGGGTTCCTGGATTGAGAGTGACAAGACGTGGGCTCCTGGATTGAGAGTGACAGGACGTGGGCTCCTGTATTGAGAGTGACAGGACGTGGGCCCCTGGATTGCGAGTGACAGGACGTGGGCCCCTGGATTGAGAGTGACAGGACGTGGGCCCCTGGATTGAGAGTGACAAGACGTGGGCTCCTGGATTGAGTGTGACAGGATGTGGGCTCCTGGATTGAGTGTGACAGGACGTGGGCTCCTGGAATGGGAGTGACAGGACGTGGGCCCCTGGATTGAGAGTGACAGAACGTGGGCTCCTGGAATGAGAGTGACGGGACGTGGGCTCCTGGATTGAGAGTGACAGGACGTGGGTTCCTGGATTGGGAGTGACAGGACGTGGGCTCCTGGATTGGGAGTGACGGGATGTGGGCTCCTGGATTGGGAGTGACAGGACGTGGGCTCCTGTATTGCGAGTGACAGGACGTGGGTTCCTGGATTGGGAGTGACAGGACGTGGGCTCCTGGATTGGGAGTGACGGGATGTGGGCTCCTGGATTGGGAGTGACAGGACGTGGGTTCCTGGATTGCGAGTGACAGGACGTGGGCTCCTCGATTGGGAGTGACAGGACGTGGGTTCCTGGATTGGGAGTGACGGGATGTGGGCTCCTTGATTGGGAGTGACAGGACGTGGGCCCCTGGATTGGGAGTGACGGGACGCGGGCCCCTGGATTGGGAGTGACAGGACGTGGGCTCCTGGTTTGAGTGTGACAGGACGTGGGCTCCTGGTTTGAGTGTGACAGGACGTAGGCTCCTGTATTGAGAGTGACAGGGCGTGGGCCCCTGGATTGGGAGTGACAGGACTCTGGGTTCCTGGATTGAGAGTGACAGGACGTGGGCTCCTGGATTGAGAGTGACAGGGCGTGGGCCCCTGGATTGGGAGTGACAGGACGTGGGCTCCTGGATTGAGAGTGACAGGATGTGGGCTCCTGGATTGCGAGTGACAGGACGTGGGTTCCTGGATTGAGAGTGACAGGACGTGGGCTCCTGGATTGCGAGTGACAGGACGTGGGCTCCTGGATTGGGAGTGACAGGACGTGGGCCCCTGGATTGCGAGTGACAGGACGTGGGTTCCTGGATTGAGAGTGACAGGACGTGGGCTCCTGGATTGCGAGTGACAGGGCGTGGGCTCCTGGATTGAGAGTGACAGGACGTGGGCCCCTGGATTGCGAGTGACAGGACGTGGGTTCCTGGATTGAGAGTGACAGGACGTGGGTTCCTGGATTGAGAGTGACAGGACGTGGGCTCCTGGATTGCGAGTGACAGGACGTGGGCCCCTGGATTGCGAGTGACAGGACGTGGGTTCCTGTATTGAGAGTGACAGGACGTGGGCCCCTGGATTGAGAGTGACAGGACGTGGGCTCCTGGATTGCGAGTGACAGGACGTGGGTTCCTGGATTGAGAGTGACAGGACGTGGGCTCCTGGATTGCGAGTGACAGGACGTGGGCCCCTGGATTGCGAGTGACAGGACGTGGGCTCCTGGATTGTGAGTGACAGGATGTGGGCTCCTGGATTGCGAGTGACAGGACGTGGGTTCCTGGATTGAGAGTGACAGGACGTGGGCACCTGGATTGCGAGTGACAGGACGTGGGTTCCTGGATTGAGAGTGACAGGATGTGGGCTCCTGGATTGAGAGTGACAGGACGTGGGCCCCTGGATTGCGAGTGACAGGACGTGGGTTCCTGGATTGAGAGTGACAGGACGTGGGCTCCTGGATTGGGAGTGACAGGACGTGGGCCCCTGGATTGCGAGTGACAGGACGTGGGTTCCTAGATTGAGTGTGACAGGACGTGGGCTGCTGTATTGAGAGTGACAGGACGTGGGCTCCTGGATTGGGAGTGACAGGACGTGTGCTCCTGTATTGAGAGTGACAGGACGTGGGCTCCTGGATAGAGAGTGACAGGACGTGGGCCCCTGGATTGAGAGTGACAGGACGTGGGCCCCTGGATTGCGAGTGACAGGACGTGGGCCCCTGGATTGAGAGTGACAGGACGTGGGCTCCTGGATTGAGAGTGACAGGACGTGGGCTCCTGGATTGAGAGGGACAGGACGTGGGGCCCTGGATTTCGAGTGACAGGACGTGGGCCCCTGGATTGAGAGTGACAGGATGTGGGCCCCTGGATTGAGAGTGACAGGACGTGGGCCCCTGGATTGAGAGTGACAGGACGTGGGCTCCTGGATTGGGAGTGACAGGACGTGGCCTCCTGTATTGCGAGGGACAGGACGTGGGCCCCTGGATTGGGAGTGGCAGGATGTGGGCCCCTGGATTGAGAGTGACAGGACGTGGGCCCCTGGATTGGATTGCGAGTGACAGGACGTGGGCCCCTGGATTGAGAGTGACAGGACGTGGGCTCCTGTATTGAGAGTGACAGGACGTGGGTTCCTGGATTGAGAGTGACAGGACGTGGGCACCTGGATTGAGAGTGACAGGACGTGGGTTCCTGGATTGAGAGTGACAAGACGTGGGCTCCTGGATTGAGAGTGACAGGACGTGGGCTCCTGTATTGAGAGTGACAGGACGTGGGCCCCTGGATTGCGAGTGACAGGACGTGGGCCCCTGGATTGAGAGTGACAGGACGTGGGCCCCTGGATTGAGAGTGACAAGACGTGGGCCCCTGGATTGAGAGTGACAGGACGTGGGCTCCTGTATTGAGAGTGACAGGACGTGGGTTCCTGGATTGAGAGTGACAGGACGTGGGCACCTGGATTGAGAGTGACAGGACGTGGGTTCCTGGATTGAGAGTGACAAGACGTGGGCTCCTGGATTGAGAGTGACAGGACGTGGGCTCCTGTATTGAGAGTGACAGGACGTGGGCCCCTGGATTGCGAGTGACAGGACGTGGGCCCCTGGATTGAGAGTGACAGGACGTGGGCCCCTGGATTGAGAGTGACAAGACGTGGGCTCCTGGATTGAGTGTGACAGGATGTGGGCTCCTGGATTGAGTGTGACAGGACGTGGGCTCCTGGAATGGGAGTGACAGGACGTGGGCCCCTGGATTGAGAGTGACAGAACGTGGGCTCCTGGAATGAGAGTGACGGGACGTGGGCTCCTGGATTGAGAGTGACAGGACGTGGGTTCCTGGATTGGGAGTGACAGGACGTGGGCTCCTGGATTGGGAGTGACGGGATGTGGGCTCCTGGATTGGGAGTGACAGGACGTGGGCTCCTGTATTGCGAGTGACAGGACGTGGGTTCCTGGATTGGGAGTGACAGGACGTGGGCTCCTGGATTGGGAGTGACGGGATGTGGGCTCCTGGATTGGGAGTGACAGGACGTGGGTTCCTGGATTGCGAGTGACAGGACGTGGGCTCCTCGATTGGGAGTGACAGGACGTGGGTTCCTGGATTGGGAGTGACGGGATGTGGGCTCCTTGATTGGGAGTGACAGGACGTGGGCCCCTGGATTGGGAGTGACAGGACGCGGGCCCCTGGATTGGGAGTGACAGGACGTGGGCTCCTGGTTTGAGTGTGACAGGACGTGGGCTCCTGGTTTGAGTGTGACAGGACGTAGGCTCCTGTATTGAGAGTGACAGGGCGTGGGCCCCTGGATTGGGAGTGACAGGACTCTGGGTTCCTGGATTGAGAGTGACAGGACGTGGGCTCCTGGATTGAGAGTGACAGGGCGTGGGCCCCTGGATTGGGAGTGACAGGACGTGGGCTCCTGGATTGAGAGTGACAGGATGTGGGCTCCTGGATTGCGAGTGACAGGACGTGGGTTCCTGGATTGAGAGTGACAGGACGTGGGCTCCTGGATTGCGAGTGACAGGACGTGGGCTCCTGGATTGGGAGTGACAGGACGTGGGCCCCTGGATTGCGAGTGACAGGACGTGGGTTCCTGGATTGAGAGTGACAGGACGTGGGCTCCTGGATTGCGAGTGACAGGGCGTGGGCTCCTGGATTGAGAGTGACAGGACGTGGGCCCCTGGATTGCGAGTGACAGGACGTGGGTTCCTGGATTGAGAGTGACAGGACGTGGGTTCCTGGATTGAGAGTGACAGGACGTGGGCTCCTGGATTGCGAGTGACAGGACGTGGGCCCCTGGATTGCGAGTGACAGGACGTGGGTTCCTGTATTGAGAGTGACAGGACGTGGGCCCCTGGATTGAGAGTGACAGGACGTGGGCTCCTGGATTGCGAGTGACAGGACGTGGGTTCCTGGATTGAGAGTGACAGGACGTGGGCTCCTGGATTGCGAGTGACAGGACGTGGGCCCCTGGATTGCGAGTGACAGGACGTGGGCTCCTGGATTGTGAGTGACAGGATGTGGGCTCCTGGATTGCGAGTGACAGGACGTGGGTTCCTGGATTGAGAGTGACAGGACGTGGGCACCTGGATTGCGATTGACAGGACGTGGGTTCCTGGATTGAGAGTGACAGGATGTGGGCTCCTGGATTGAGAGTGACAGGACGTGGGCCCCTGGATTGCGAGTGACAGGACGTGGGTTCCTGGATTGAGAGTGACAGGACGTGGGCTCCTGGATTGGGAGTGACGGGATGTGGGCTCCTGGATTGGGAGTGACAGGACGTGGGTTCCTGGATTGCGAGTGACAGGACGTGGGCTCCTCGATTGGGAGTGACAGGACGTGGGTTCCTGGATTGGGAGTGACGGGATGTGGGCTCCTTGATTGGGAGTGACAGGACGTGGGCCCCTGGATTGGGAGTGACAGGACGCGGGCCCCTGGATTGGGAGTGACAGGACGTGGGCTCCTGGTTTGAGTGTGACAGGACGTGGGCTCCTGGTTTGAGTGTGACAGGACGTAGGCTCCTGTATTGAGAGTGACAGGGCGTGGGCCCCTGGATTGGGAGTGACAGGACTCTGGGTTCCTGGATTGAGAGTGACAGGACGTGGGCTCCTGGATTGAGAGTGACAGGGCGTGGGCCCCTGGATTGGGAGTGACAGGACGTGGGCTCCTGGATTGAGAGTGACAGGATGTGGGCTCCTGGATTGCGAGTGACAGGACGTGGGTTCCTGGATTGAGAGTGACAGGACGTGGGCTCCTGGATTGCGAGTGACAGGACGTGGGCTCCTGGATTGGGAGTGACAGGACGTGGGCCCCTGGATTGCGAGTGACAGGACGTGGGTTCCTGGATTGAGAGTGACAGGACGTGGGATCCTGGATTGCGAGTGACAGGGCGTGGGCTCCTGGATTGAGAGTGACAGGACGTGGGCCCCTGGATTGCGAGTGACAGGACGTGGGTTCCTGGATTGAGAGTGACAGGACGTGGGTTCCTGGATTGAGAGTGACAGGACGTGGGCTCCTGGATTGCGAGTGACAGGACGTGGGCCCCTGGATTGCGAGTGACAGGACGTGGGTTCCTGTATTGAGAGTGACAGGACGTGGGCCCCTGGATTGAGAGTGACAGGACGTGGGCTCCTGGATTGCGAGTGACAGGACGTGGGTTCCTGGATTGAGAGTGACAGGACGTGGGCTCCTGGATTGCGAGTGACAGGACGTGGGCCCCTGGATTGCGAGTGACAGGACGTGGGCTCCTGGATTGTGAGTGACAGGATGTGGGCTCCTGGATTGCGAGTGACAGGACGTGGGTTCCTGGATTGAGAGTGACAGGACGTGGGCACCTGGATTGCGAGTGACAGGACGTGGGTTCCTGGATTGAGAGTGACAGGATGTGGGCTCCTGGATTGAGAGTGACAGGACGTGGGCCCCTGGATTGCGAGTGACAGGACGTGGGTTCCTGGATTGAGAGTGACAGGACGTGGGCTCCTGGATTGGGAGTGACAGGACGTGGGCTCCTGGATTGGGAGTGACAGGACGTGTGCTCCTGTATTGAGAGTGACAGGACGTGGGCTCCTGGAATGAGAGTGACAGGACGTGGGCCCCTGGATTGCGAGTGACAGGACCTGGGTTCCTAGATTGAGAGTGACAGGACGTGGGCCCCTGGATTGCGAGTGACAGGACGTGGGTTCCTGGAATGAGAGTGACAGGACGTGGGCCCCTGGATTGCGAGTGACAGGACCTGGGTTCCTAGATTGAGAGTGACAGGACGTGGGCCCCTGGATTGCGAGTGACAGGACGTGGGTTCCTGGATTGAGAGTGACAGGATGTGGGCTCCTGGATTGAGAGTGACAGGACGTGGGCCCCTGGATTGCGAGTGACAGGACGTGGGTTCCTGGATTGAGAGTGACAGGACGTGGGCTCCTGGATTGGGAGTGACAGGACGTGGGCCCCTGGATTGCGAGTGACAGGACGTGGGTTCCTAGATTGAGTGTGACAGGACGTGGGCTGCTGTATTGAGAGTGACAGGACGTGGGCTCCTGGATTGGGAGTGACAGGACGTGGGCTCCTGTATTGAGAGTGACAGGATGTGGGCTCCTGGATTGCGAGTGACAGGACGTGTGCTCCTGTATTGAGAGTGACAGGACGCGGGCCCCTGGATTGCGAGTGACAGGACGTGGGCCCCTGGATTGCGAGTGACAGGACGTGGGCCTCTGGATTGAGAGTGACAGGACGTGGGCCCCTGGATTGAGAGTGACAGGGTGTGGGCTCCTGGATTGAGAGTGACAGGACGTGGGCTCCTGGATTGAGAGTGACAGGACGTGGGCTCCTGGATTGGGAGTGACAGGACGTGGGCTCCTGGATTGAGAGTGACAGGACGTGGGCCCCTGTATTGAGAGTGACAGGACGTGGGCTCCTGGATTGGGAGTGACAGGACGTGGGCTCCTGGATTAGGAGTGACAGGACGTGGGCTCCTGGATTGAGAGTGACAGGACGTGGGCTCCTGGATTGGGAGTGACAGGATGTGGGCTCCTGGATTGGGAGTGACAGGACGTGGGCTCCTGTATTGAGAGTGACAGGACGTGGGCTCCTGGATTGGGAGTGACAGGACGTGGGCTCCTGGATTGAGAGTGACAGGACGTGGGCCCCTGGATTGAGAGTGACAGGGCGTGGGCTCCTGGATTGGGAGTGACAGGCCGTGGGCTCCTGGATTGAGAGTGACAGGACCTTTGCTCCTGGATTGAGAGTGACAGGACGTGGGCTCCTGTATTGAGAGTGACAGGAGGTGGGCTCCTGGATTGCGAGTGACAGGACGTGGGCTCCTGTATTGAGAGTGACAGGATGTGGGCTCCTGGATTGAGAGTGACAGGACGTGGGCTCCTGGATTGGGAGTGACAGGACGTGGGCTCCTGGATTGAGAGTGACAGGACGTGGACTCCTGTATTGAGAGTGACAGGATGTGGGCTCCTGGAATGGGAGTGACAGGACGTGGGCTCCTGGATTGTGAGTGACAGGACGTGGGCTCCTGGATTGAGAGTGACAGGCCGTGGGCTCCTGGATTGAGAGTGACAGGACGTGGGCTCCTGGATTGAGAGTGACAGGACGTGGGCTCCTGTATTGAGAGTGACCGGACGTGGGCCCCTGGATTGAGAGTGACAGGACGTGGGCTCCTGGATTGAGAGTGACAGGATGTTGGCTCCTGGAATGGGAGTGACAGGACGTGGGCTCCTGGATTGGGAGTGACAGGACGTGGGCTCCTGTATTGAGAGTGACAGGACGTGGGCTCCTGGATTGAGAGTGACAGGACGTGGGCTCCTGTATTGAGAGTGACAGGACGTGGGCTCCTGGATTGAGAGTGACAGGACGTGGGCTCCTGGATTGAGAGTGACAGGACGTGGGCTCCTGGATTGAGAGTGACTGGACGTGGGCTCCTGGATTGAGAGTGACAAGGCGTGGGCTCCTGGATTGCGAGTGACAGGACGTGGGCTCCTGGATTGAGAGTGACAGGACGTGGGCTCCTGGATTAGGAGTGACAGGACGTGGGCTCCTGGATTGGGAGTGACAGGACGTGGGTTCCTGGATTGAGAGTGACAGGACGTGGGCTCCTGGATTGAGAGTGACAAGGCGTGGGCTCCTGGATTGGGAGTGACAGGACGTGGGTTCCTGGATCGGGAGTGACAGGACGTGGGCTCCTGGATTGAGTGTGACAGGACGTGGGCTCCTGGATTGAGAGTGACAGGACGTGGGCTCCTGGATTGGGAGTGACAGGACGTGGGTTCCTGGATCGGGAGTGACAGGACGTGGGCTCCTGGATTGAGTGTGACAGGACGTGGGCTCCTGTATTGCGAGGGACAGGACGTGGGCCCCTGGATTGGGAGTGGCAGGATGTGGGCCCCTGGATTGAGAGTGACAGGACGTGGGCCCCTGGATTGGATTGCGAGTGACAGGACGTGGGCCCCTGGATTGAGAGTGACAGGACGTGGGCTCCTGTATTGAGAGTGACAGGACGTGGGTTCCTGGATTGAGAGTGACAGGACGTGGGCACCTGGATTGAGAGTGACAGGACGTGGGTTCCTGGATTGAGAGTGACAAGACGTGGGCTCCTGGATTGAGAGTGACAGGACGTGGGCTCCTGTATTGAGAGTGACAGGACGTGGGCCCCTGGATTGCGAGTGACAGGACGTGGGCCCCTGGATTGAGAGTGACAGGACGTGGGCCCCTGGATTGAGAGTGACAAGACGTGGGCCCCTGGATTGAGAGTGACAGGACGTGGGCTCCTGTATTGAGAGTGACAGGACGTGGGTTCCTGGATTGAGAGTGACAGGACGTGGGCACCTGGATTGAGAGTGACAGGACGTGGGTTCCTGGATTGAGAGTGACAAGACGTGGGCTCCTGGATTGAGAGTGACAGGACGTGGGCTCCTGTATTGAGAGTGACAGGACGTGGGCCCCTGGATTGCGAGTGACAGGACGTGGGCCCCTGGATTGAGAGTGACAGGACGTGGGCCCCTGGATTGAGAGTGACAAGACGTGGGCTCCTGGATTGAGTGTGACAGGATGTGGGCTCCTGGATTGAGTGTGACAGGACGTGGGCTCCTGGAATGGGAGTGACAGGACGTGGGCCCCTGGATTGAGAGTGACAGAACGTGGGCTCCTGGAATGAGAGTGACGGGACGTGGGCTCCTGGATTGAGAGTGACAGGACGTGGGTTCCTGGATTGGGAGTGACAGGACGTGGGCTCCTGGATTGGGAGTGACGGGATGTGGGCTCCTGGATTGGGAGTGACAGGACGTGGGCTCCTGTATTGCGAGTGACAGGACGTGGGTTCCTGGATTGGGAGTGACAGGACGTGGGCTCCTGGATTGGGAGTGACGGGATGTGGGCTCCTGGATTGGGAGTGACAGGACGTGGGTTCCTGGATTGCGAGTGACAGGACGTGGGCTCCTCGATTGGGAGTGACAGGACGTGGGTTCCTGGATTGGGAGTGACGGGATGTGGGCTCCTTGATTGGGAGTGACAGGACGTGGGCCCCTGGATTGGGAGTGACAGGACGCGGGCCCCTGGATTGGGAGTGACAGGACGTGGGCTCCTGGTTTGAGTGTGACAGGACGTGGGCTCCTGGTTTGAGTGTGACAGGACGTAGGCTCCTGTATTGAGAGTGACAGGGCGTGGGCCCCTGGATTGGGAGTGACAGGACTCTGGGTTCCTGGATTGAGAGTGACAGGACGTGGGCTCCTGGATTGAGAGTGACAGGGCGTGGGCCCCTGGATTGGGAGTGACAGGACGTGGGCTCCTGGATTGAGAGTGACAGGATGTGGGCTCCTGGATTGCGAGTGACAGGACGTGGGTTCCTGGATTGAGAGTGACAGGACGTGGGCTCCTGGATTGCGAGTGACAGGACGTGGGCTCCTGGATTGGGAGTGACAGGACGTGGGCCCCTGGATTGCGAGTGACAGGACGTGGGTTCCTGGATTGAGAGTGACAGGACGTGGGCTCCTGGATTGCGAGTGACAGGGCGTGGGCTCCTGGATTGAGAGTGACAGGACGTGGGCCCCTGGATTGCGAGTGACAGGACGTGGGTTCCTGGATTGAGAGTGACAGGACGTGGGTTCCTGGATTGAGAGTGACAGGACGTGGGCTCCTGGATTGCGAGTGACAGGACGTGGGCCCCTGGATTGCGAGTGACAGGACGTGGGTTCCTGTATTGAGAGTGACAGGACGTGGGCCCCTGGATTGAGAGTGACAGGACGTGGGCTCCTGGATTGCGAGTGACAGGACGTGGGTTCCTGGATTGAGAGTGACAGGACGTGGGCTCCTGGATTGCGAGTGACAGGACGTGGGCCCCTGGATTGCGAGTGACAGGACGTGGGCTCCTGGATTGTGAGTGACAGGATGTGGGCTCCTGGATTGCGAGTGACAGGACGTGGGTTCCTGGATTGAGAGTGACAGGACGTGGGCACCTGGATTGCGAGTGACAGGACGTGGGTTCCTGGATTGAGAGTGACAGGATGTGGGCTCCTGGATTGAGAGTGACAGGACGTGGGCCCCTGGATTGCGAGTGACAGGACGTGGGTTCCTGGATTGAGAGTGACAGGACGTGGGCTCCTGGATTGGGAGTGACAGGACGTGGGCCCCTGGATTGCGAGTGACAGGACGTGGGTTCCTAGATTGAGTGTGACAGGACGTGGGCTGCTGTATTGAGAGTGACAGGACGTGGGCTCCTGGATTGGGAGTGACAGGACGTGTGCTCCTGTATTGAGAGTGACAGGACGTGGGCTCCTGGAATGAGAGTGACAGGACGTGGGCCCCTGGATTGCGAGTGACAGGACCTGGGTTCCTAGATTGAGAGTGACAGGACGTGGGCCCCTGGATTGCGAGTGACAGGACGTGGGTTCCTGGATTGAGAGTGACAGGATGTGGGCTCCTGGATTGAGAGTGACAGGACGTGGGCCCCTGGATTGCGAGTGACAGGACGTGGGTTCCTGGATTGAGAGTGACAGGACGTGGGCTCCTGGATTGGGAGTGACAGGACGTGGGCCCCTGGATTGCGAGTGACAGGACGTGGGTTCCTAGATTGAGTGTGACAGGACGTGGGCTGCTGTATTGAGAGTGACAGGACGTGGGCTCCTGGATTGGGAGTGACAGGACGTGGGCTCCTGTATTGAGAGTGACAGGATGTGGGCTCCTGGATTGCGAGTGACAGGACGTGTGCTCCTGTATTGAGAGTGACAGGACGCGGGCCCCTGGATTGCGAGTGACAGGACGTGGGCCCCTGGATTGCGAGTGACAGGACGTGGGCCTCTGGATTGAGAGTGACAGGACGTGGGCCCCTGGATTGAGAGTGACAGGGTGTGGGCTCCTGGATTGAGAGTGACAGGACGTGGGCTCCTGGATTGAGAGTGACAGGACGTGGGCTCCTGGATTGGGAGTGACAGGACGTGGGCTCCTGGATTGAGAGTGACAGGACGTGGGCCCCTGTATTGAGAGTGACAGGACGTGGGCTCCTGGATTGGGAGTGACAGGACGTGGGCTCCTGGATTAGGAGTGACACGACGTGGGCTCCTGGATTGAGAGTGACAGGACGTGGGCTCCTGGATTGGGAGTGACAGGATGTGGGCTCCTGGATTGGGAGTGACAGGACGTGGGCTCCTGTATTGAGAGTGACAGGACGTGGGCTCCTGGATTGGGAGTGACAGGACGTGGGCTCCTGGATTGAGAGTGACAGGACGTGGGCCCCTGGATTGAGAGTGACAGGGCGTGGGCTCCTGGATTGGGAGTGACAGGCCGTGGGCTCCTGGATTGAGAGTGACAGGACCTTTGCTCCTGGATTGAGAGTGACAGGACGTGGGCTCCTGTATTGAGAGTGACAGGACGTGGGCTCCTGGATTGCGAGTGACAGGACGTGGGCTCCTGTATTGAGAGTGACAGGATGTGGGCTCCTGGATTGAGAGTGACAGGACGTGGGCTCCTGGATTGGGAGTGACAGGACGTGGGCTCCTGGATTGAGAGTGACAGGACGTGGACTCCTGTATTGAGAGTGACAGGATGTGGGCTCCTGGATTGAGAGTGACAGGACGTGGGCTCCTGGATTGGGAGTGACAGGACGTGGGCTCCTGGATTGAGAGTGACAGGACGTGGACTCCTGTATTGAGAGTGACAGGATGTGGGCTCCTGGAATGGGAGTGACAGGACGTGGGCTCCTGGATTGTGAGTGACAGGACGTGGGCTCCTGGATTGAGAGTGACAGGCCGTGGGCTCCTGGATTGAGAGTGACAGGACGTGGGCTCCTGGATTGAGAGTGACAGGACGTGGGCTCCTGTATTGAGAGTGACCGGACGTGGGCCCCTGGATTGAGAGTGACAGGACGTGGGCTCCTGGATTGAGAGTGACAGGATGTTGGCTCCTGGAATGGGAGTGACAGGACGTGGGCTCCTGGATTGGGAGTGACAGGACGTGGGCTCCTGTATTGAGAGTGACAGGACGTGGGCTCCTGGATTGAGAGTGACAGGACGTGGGCTCCTGTATTGAGAGTGACAGGACGTGGGCTCCTGGATTGAGAGTGACAGGACGTGGGCTCCTGGATTGAGAGTGACAGGACGTGGGCTCCTGGATTGAGAGTGACTGGACGTGGGCTCCTGGATTGAGAGTGACAAGGCGTGGGCTCCTGGATTGCGAGTGACAGGACGTGGGCTCCTGGATTGAGAGTGACAGGACGTGGGCTCCTGGATTAGGAGTGACAGGACGTGGGCTCCTGGATTGGGAGTGACAGGACGTGGGTTCCTGGATTGAGAGTGACAGGACGTGGGCTCCTGGATTGAGAGTGACAAGGCGTGGGCTCCTGGATTGGGAGTGACAGGACGTGGGTTCCTGGATCGGGAGTGACAGGACGTGGGCTCCTGGATTGAGTGTGACAGGACGTGGGCTCCTGGATTGAGAGTGACAGGACGTGGGCTCCTGGATTGGGAGTGACAGGACGTGGGTTCCTGGATCGGGAGTGACAGGACGTGGGCTCCTGGATTGAGTGTGACAGGACGTGGGCTCCTGGATTGAGAGTGACAGGACGTGGGCTCCTGGATTGCGAGTGACAGGACGTGGGTTCCTGGATTGAGAGTGACAGGACGTGGGCTCCTGGATTGAGAGTGACAGGACGTGGGTTCCTGGATTGAGAGTGACAGGACGTGGGCACCTGGATTGGGAGTGACAGGACGCGGGCCCCTGGATTGGGAGTGACAGGACGTGGGCTCCTGGATTGAGAGTGACAAGGCGTGGGCTCCTGGATTGGGAGTGACAGGACGTGGGTTCCTAGATTGAGAGTGACAGGACGTGGGCTCCTGGATTGAGAGTGACAAGGCGTGGGCTCCTGGAATGCGAGTGACAGGACGTGGGCTCCTGGATTGAGAGTGACAGGACGTGGGCTCCTGGATTGAGAGTGACAGGACGTGGGCACCTGGATTGGGAGTGACAGGACGTGGGCACCTGGATTGGGAGTGACAGGACGTGGGCTCCTGGAATGAGAGTGACAGGACGTGGGCTCCTGGATTGAGTGTGACAAGACGTGGGCTCCTGGATTGAGAGTGACAAGGCGTGGGCTCCTGGATTGCGAGTGACAGGACGTGGGCTCCTGGATTGAGAGTGACAGGACGTGGGCTCCTGGATTGAGAGTGACAGGACGTGGGCACCTGGATTAGGCTTGACAGGACGTAGGCTCCTGGATTGGGAGTGACAGGACGTGGGTTCCTGGATCGGGAGTGACAGGACGTGGGCTCCTGGATTGGGAGTGACAGGACGTGGGCTCCTGGATTGGGAGTGACAGGACGTGGGCACCTGGATTAGGAGTGACAGGACGTAGGCTCCTGTATTGAGAGTGACAGGACGTGGGCTCCAGGATTGGGAGTGACAGGACGTGGGCTCCTGGATTGAGAGTGACAGGACGTGGGCACCTGGATTAGGAGTGACAGGACGTAGGCTCCTGGATTGGGAGTGACAGGACGTGGGTTCCTGGATCGGGAGTGACAGGACGTGGGTTCCTGGGCTCAGAGTTGTGTTCTGCCCATGGAATAATGGAATGGGAGATGTAAAATAACTGGGGCGAAAGAAAGAAGGTACATGTCTGTACAAAGTACACACAGACACATATGCACTTACACACATGCATAGACACTCTCACACACTTATGCATACACATGCACACACATATACACACACATTGACGAACACAAATGCCCTTACACACATATACATGCACATACCAACACACACACAAATATACACCGAAATACAAACACACTCACGTGTATATATACACACATATACATACACACAAATGTACACATGCAGAAACACCTATATACCATATGAACACACACATGAGCCCTGATGTGCTAATGTACAAACAAATGCAATGAAACACAAAGGTCAAAACACACAGGAATGAACATCCCAATCAAGACTGCGGGCAGGAGATACAGAAGTCTGAGAACACGCACGGACAGACTCAAAAACAGCTTCTTCCCCGCTGTTACCAGAGTCCTAAACGACCCTCTTATGGACTGACCTCATTAACACTACGCCCTGTAGGCTTCACCGATACCGGTGTTTACGTCGTTACATAGTATACCTTGTGTTGCCCTATTATGTATTTTCTTTCATTCCCTTTTCTTCTCATGTACTTAATGATCTGTTGAACTGCTCGCAGAAAAATAATTTTCACTGTACCTCGGTACACGTGACAATAAACAAATCCAATCCAATCCAATCACTTCACAAAAACATAGAAAATAGGAGCAGGGAGAGGCCTTTCAGCCTCTCCAGCCTGATTTGCCATTCATTATGAACATGCCTGATCATCCAACTCAGTAACCTGTGCCCGCTTTCCCCCCTTTCGTTTGATTCCTTGAGCCTCAAGAGCTATATCTAACCCCTTGAAACCATACAATGTTTTGGCTTCAACTATTTCTGTGGTAATGAATTCCACAGGCTCACCATTCTCTGGGTGAAGAAAGTTCTCCTCATCTCAGTCCTAAATGTTTTAACCCGTATCCTCAGACTGTGGCCCCGGTTCCTGACACCCCCACCATCGGAAACATCCTTCTTGCATTTACCTTGTCTAGTTCTTTTAGAATTTTATAGGTTTCTACGAGAGCCCTCGCATTCTTCTGACTCTAGTGAATATATCCTAACCAACTCAACCTCTGCTCATACGTCAGTCCCGCCATCCCAGGAATCAGTCTATTAAACCTTTGCTGCACTCCCTCCATAACAAGAGCATCCTTCCTCAAATAAGGAGACCAAAATTGAATACAATATTCCCAATGCTGTCTCACCAAGGCCCTGTATAATTGCAGCAAGACATCCCTGCTCCTGTACGTGAAACCTCTTGCAATGAAGGCCAACACAGCTTAAACAGAAGTTCTACATGCAGCTACTTGCAGCTGGAGCTTGTTAATTAGTTAATTGGATTTGGCCAGTTTTCAGAGGCTAGAGTCCATAAGACCATAAGGCATAGGAGCGGAAGTAAGGCCATTCGGCCCATCGAGTCCACTCCACCATTCAATCATGGCTGATTTCAAATCCATTTATCCGCTCTCTCTCCATAGCCCTTAATTCCTTGAGAAATCAAGAATTCATCACTTCTGTCTTAAAGACACTCAACGTCCCGGCCTCCACCGCCCTCTGTGGCAATGAATTCCACAGACCCACCACTCTCTGGCTGAAGAAATTTCTCCTCGTCTCTGTTCTAAAGTGACTCCCTTTTATTCTAAGGCTGTGCCCCCGGGTCCTAGTCTCCCCTGCTAATGGAAACAACTTCCCTACATCCACCCTATCTAAGCCATTCATTATCTTGTAAGTTTCTATTAGATCTCCCCTCAACCTCCTAAACTCCAATGAATATAATCCCAGGATCCTCAGACGTTCATCGTATGTTAGGCCTACCATTGCTGGGATCATCCGTGTGAATCTCCGCTGGACCCGCTCCAGTGCCAGTATGTCCTTCCTGAGGTGTGGGGCCCAAAATTGCTCACAGCATTCTAAATGGGGCCTAACTAATGCTTTATAAAGCTTCAGAAGTACATCCCTGCTTTTATATTCCAAGCCTCTTGAGATGAATGAGGTTGGAAGCTAAAGAGCAGGACAAGCAGAGTAGTGATCTCAGGATTGCTACCGGTGCCACGTGCAAGTGAGGCAAGGAACAGAGAGTGAGTGCAGCTGAACACGTGGCTACAGGGCTGGTGCAGGAGGGAAGGCTTCAGATATGTGGATCATTGGGATACCGTCTAGGTAAGGTGGGACCTGTACATGAAGGACGGATTGCACCTAAACTGGAGGGGCACCAATATCCTGGGTGGGAGGTTTGCTAGAGCTCTTCGGGAGGGTTTAAACTAGTTTGCCAGGGGGATGGGAACCAGAGCTATGGATCAGAGGATAGGGTAGCAGTTGAACAGGCAGAAATAGTATGCAGCAAGTCTGTGAGGAAGGACAGACAGTTGATAGGGCAAAGTTCCACTCAGTGGAATGGGTTAAAGTGTGTCTGTTTCAATGCAAGGAGTGTCAGAAATAAGGGAGATGAACTTAGAGCATGGATCAGTACTTGGAACTACGATGTTGTGACCATTATGGAGACATGGATTTCACAGGGGCAGGAATGGCTGTTAGATGTTCCGGGGTTTAGATGTTTTCAGAAGAATAGGGAGGGAGGTAAAAGAGGAGGGGGAGTGGCATTGTTAATTAGGTAGTGCACCACAGCTGCAGAAAAGGAGGTAGTTGAGGAGGGTTTGTCTACTGAATCAGAATGGGTGGAAGTCAGAAACAAAAAAGGAGCAGTCACTTTATTGTGAGTTTTTTATCGACCCCCCAATAGCAGCAGAGAGATAGAGGAACAAATTGACCAGCAGATCTTGGAAAAATGCAGAAGTAACAGAGTTGTTGTCATGGGTGACTTCAACTTCAACTATCATGGGTGACCGCAGATATGTGAAGAGAAAGAGATTGGTAAAGAGAAATGTAGGCCCACTGCAGACAGAAACAGGGGAATGCATAATAAGGGACAAAGAAATGGCTGAGCAATTAAATACATACTTTGGTTGGGGCTGTTTAGCACAGGGCTAAATCGCTGGCTTTGAAAGCAGACCAAGGCAGGCCAGCAGCACGGTTCAATTCCCGTAACAGCCTCCCCAAACAGGCGCCGGAATGTGGCGACTAGGGGCTTTTCACAGTAACTTCATTTGAAGCCTACTTGTGACAATAAGCAATTTTCATTTCATTTCTTCACAAAAGAGGACACAAATCAGATCCCAGAAATGTTGGAGAATGAAAGGTTTAGTGAGAGGGAAGAACTGAGGGAGATCAACATTAGTAGAGAGATGGTGCTGGGAAAATTGATGAGATTGAAGGCGGATAAATCCCCAGGGCCTGAGAAGCTGCATCCCAGAGTGCTTAAGGAGGTGGCTCTGGAAATAGTGGATACATTGGTGGTCATCTTCCAGGATTCTATAGACTCTAGAACAGTCCCTGCAGATTGGAGGGTAGCTCACGTCATTCCGATATTCAAAAAGGGAGGGAGAGAGAAAGCAGGGAATTATAGACCAGTAAGCCTAACATCGGTAGTGGGGAAAGTGCTTGAATCCATTATCAAGGACTTCATAGCGGGACATTTAGAAAGCAGTGGCAGGATCAGTCAGAGTCAGCATTGATTTATGAAGGGAAAATCATGCTTGACAAATCTGTTGGAATTCTTTGAAGAGGTAACCAGTACAGTCGGCAAGGGGGAGCCAGTCGATGTGGTATATTTGGACTTTCAGAAGGCGTTTGACAAAGTCCCGCATAAGAGATTATTGTGCAAAATTAAAGCCCATGGGATTAGGGGAAATGTATTGAGGTGGATAGAAAACCGGTTGGCAGAGAGGAAACAAAGAGTAGGGATTAATGGGTCCTTTTCAAATTGGCAGGCAGTAACCAGTGGGGTACCACAGGGATTGGTGCTGGGACCCCAGCTATTCACAATATATATTAATGATTTGGATGAGGGAACAAAATGTAACATCTCAAAGTTTGCAGATGATACCAAATTAGGTGGGAGGATGAATTGTGACGAGGATGCAGGGATCCTACACCAAGGTCTGGACAGGTTGGACAAGTGGGCAAACCAATGGCAGATGCAGTATAATTTGGATAAGTGTGAGGTTATTCATTTTGGAAGCAAAAACAGGAATGCAGATTACTACCTGAATGGTTGTAAATTGGGAGAGGGGAGTGTGCAGTGGGACCTGGGTGTCCTTGTGCACCATTCGCTGAAGGTAAGCATGCAGATGCAGCAGGCGGTAAAGAAGGCTAATGGTATGTTGGCCTTCATTGCAAGAGGTTTCGAGTATAGAAGCAGGGATGTGATGCTGCATAAGAACATAAGAACATAAGAACTAGGAACAGGAGTAGGCCATATGGCCCCTCGAGCCTGCTCCACCATTTAATGAGATCATGGCTGATCTTTGTGGACTCAGCTCCACTCTCCGGCCCGTACACCATATCCCCGAATCCCTTTATTCTTTAGAAAGGTATCTATCCTTTTCTTAAAAACGTTTAAAGAAGGAGCCTCAACTGCTTCACTGGGCAAGGAATTCCAGAGATTCACAACCCTTTGGGTGAAGAAGTTCCTCCTACACTCCGTCCTCAATCTACTTCCCCTTATTTTGAGGCTATGCCCCCTCGTTCTGCTTTCCCCGACCAGTGGAAACAACCTGCCCGCATCTATCCTATCTATTCCCTTCATAATTTTATATGTTTCAATAAGATGCCCCCGCATCCTTCTAAACTCCAATGAGTACAGTCCCAGTCTACTCAACCTCTCGTCATAATCTAATCCCCTCAACTCTGGGATCAACCTAGTGAATCTCCTCTGCACTCCCTCCAGTGCCAATATGTCCTTTCTCAGGTAAGGAGACCAAAACTGAACACAATACTCCAGATGCGGCCTCACCAACACCCTATACAATTGCAGCATAACCTCACTAGTCTTGAACTCCATCCCTCTAGCAATGAAAGACAAAACTCGATTAGCCTTCTTAATCACCTGTTGCACCTGCACACCAACTTTTTGCGACTCGTACACCAGCACACCCAGGTCCCTCTGCACAGCAGCATGTTTTAACATCTTACCGTTTAAATAATAATCCATTCTGCTGTTATTCCTCCCAAAATGGATAGCCTCACACTTGGCAACATTGAATTCCATCTGCCAGACTCTAGCCCATTCACCTAACCTATCCAAATCCTTCTGCAGACTTCCGGTATCCTCTGCACTTTTTGCTTTACCACTCATCTTAGTGTCGTCTGCAAACTTTGACACATTGCACTTGGTCCCCAACTCCAAATCGTCTATGTAAATTGTGAACAACTGCGGGCCCAACACTGATCCTTGAGGGACCCCACTAGTTACAGGTTGCCAACCAGAGAAACACCCATTTATCCCCACTCTCTGCTTTCTGTTAGTTAACCAATCCTCTACCCATGCTACCACTTTATCCTCAATGCCATGCATCTTTAGTTTATGCAGCAACCTTTTGTGTGGCACCTTGTCAAAAGCTTTCTGGAAATCCAGATATACCACATCCATTGGCTCCCCGTTATCTACTGCACTGGTAACGTCCTCAAAAAATTCTACCAAATTAGTCAGACACGACCTACCCTTTGTGAACCCATGCTGCGTCTGCCCAATGGGACAATTTCCCTCCAGGTGCCCCGCTATTTCCTCCTTAATGATAGATTCCAGCATTTTCCCTACAACCGAAGTTAAGCTTACCGGCCTATAATTACCCGCTTTCTGCCGACCTCCTTTTTTAAACAGTGGTGTCACGTTTGCTACTTTCCAATCCTCTGGGACCACCCCAGAGTCCAGTGAATTTTGGTAAATTATCACTAGTGTGTTTACAATTTCCCTAGCCATCTCTTTTAACACTCTGGGATGCATCCCATCAGGCCAAGGAGACTTGTCTACCTTTAGCCCCATTAGCTTGCCCAATACTGCCTCCTTAGTGATTACAATCATCTCAAGATCCTCACCTATCATATCTTTATTTCCATCAGTCACTGGCATGTTATTTGTGTCCTCCACTGTGAAGACTGACCCAAAAAACCTGTTCAGCGCCTCAGCCATTTCCCTATCTCCAATTATTAAATCTCCCTTTTCATCTTCCAAAGGACCAATATTTACCTTAGCCACTCTTTTTTGTCTTATATATTTGTAGAAGCTTTTACTATCTGCTTTTATGTTCTGAGCCAGTTTACTTTCATAGTCTACCTTACTCTTCTTTATGGCTTTTTTAGTAGCTTTCTGTTGTCCCCTAAAGACTTCCCAGTCCTCTAGTCTCCCACTAATTTTTGCCACTTTGTATGTTTTTTCCTTCAATTTGATACTCTCCCTCACCTCCTTAGATATCCACGGTCGATTTTTCCCCTTTCTACCGTCTTTCTTTTTTGTCGGTATGAACCTTTTCTGAACACTGTGAAAGATTGCTCGGAAGGTTCTCCACTGTTCCTCAACTGCTTCACCATGAAGTCTTTGCTCCCAGTCTACCTTAGCTAGTTCTTCTCTCATCCCATTGTAATTGTACAGTGCAATTATACAGGGCCTTGGTGAGGCCACACCTGGAGTATTGTGTGCAGTTTTGGCCTCCTTCTCTGAGGAAGGATGTTCTTGATCTCGAGGGAGTGCCGTGAAAGTTTACCAGACTAATACCAGGAATGGCGGGACTGTCATATGAGGAGAGATTGACTAGGTTGGGATTGTTCTCGCTGGAGTTCAGAAGAATGAGGGAGGATCTCATAGAGACTTATAAAATTCTAACTGGGCTAGACAGGGTAGATGCAGGGAAGATGTTACCAAGATAGGTGTGTACAGAACCAGGGGTCACAGCCTGAGGGTTCAGGGTAAACCATTTCGGACAGACATAAGGAGACACCTCTTCACACAAAGAGTGGTGAGCTTGTGGAATTCATTACCACAGGAAGTAGTTGATGCAAAAACTTTGAATATATTCAAGAGGCGGCTGGATATAGCACTTGGGGAGAATGGGACCAAAGGCTATGGGGAGAAAATTATTGAGTTGGATGATCAGCCATGATCGGGATGAATGGCGGAGCAGGCTCGAAGGGCCAAAAGGCCTCCACCTGCTCCTATCTTCTATGTATCTATGTATCTTCCCTAATATTGACTGGAAGCTCCTTAGTGCAAATGGTTTGGATGGAGCAGATTTTGTCAGGTGTGTACAGGAAGGATTCCTGACTCAATATATAGATAGGCCAACTGGGGGGGAGGCCATATTGGACTTGGTGCTCGGCAACGAACCAGGGCAGGTGTCAGATGTCTCGGTAGGAGAGCATTTCGGTGACAGTGACCACAACTCCTTGACCTTTACCATAGTCATGGAGAGGGATAGGAACAGACAGTATGGGAAGGTATTTAATTGGGGGAGGGGAAATTATACTGTTATTAGACAGGAGCTGAGGAGCATAAAGTGGGAACAATTGTTCTTGGGGAAATGGACAACAGTAATGTGGGGATTGTTTAAGGAGCACTTGCTGCGAGTGCTGAATGGTTTTGCCCCACTGAGACGAGGAAGGAATGGTAAGGTGAAGGAGCCTTGGGTGACAAGAGACGCGGAGCTTCTAGTCAAGAGGAAGAAGGAAGCTTACGTAAGGTTGAGGAAGCAAGGATCTGGCATGGCTCTAGAGCGTAGCCAGGAAGGAACTCAAAAATGGACTGAGAAGAGCTAGAAAGGGGCATGAAAAAGCCCTGGCGGGAAGAATTAGGGAAAACCCCAAGTCGTTCTCCACTTATGTGAGAAATAAGAGAATGATCAGAGTGAGAGTAGGGCTGATCAGGGATAGTGGAGGGAACTGGTGCCTAGAGTCTGAGGAGATGGGGAACGCCCTAATTGAATATTTTGCTTCAATATTCACCATAAGACCATAAGACATAGGAGCAGAATTAGGCCACTCGGCCCATCGAGTCTGCTCCGCCATTCAATCATGGCTGATATTTTCTCACCCCATTCTCCTGCCTTCTCCCCATAACCCCTGATCCCATTATTAATCAAGAACATATCTAACTCAGTCTTAAAGACACTCAGTGATTTGGCCTCCATAGCCTTTTGCGGCAAAGAGTTCCACAGATTCACCACCCTTTGGCTGAAGAAATTCCTCCTCATCTCTGTTTTAAAGAAGATGGTATCCTCTGGTTCTAGTTTTTCCTGCAAGTGGAAACATCCTCTCCACGTCCACTCTATCCAGGCCTCGTAGTATCTTGTAAGTTTCAATAAGATCCTCGAGATTCACGAGAGGGACCTTGTTGCTCATGAGAACAGTGTGAACCAGGGGCTGTTTAGCACGGGGCTATATCGCTGGCTTTGAAAGCAGACCAAGGCAGGCCAGCAGCACGGTTCAATTCCAGTACCAGCCTCCCCGAACAGGCGCCGGAATGTGGCGACTAGGGGCTTTTCACAGTAACTTCATTTGAAGCCTACTTGTGACAATAAACGATTTTCATTTCATTTCATTTCATAGACTCGAACAGGTTGATATTAAGAAGGAGGATGTGCTGAAAATATTGAAAAGCTTCAGGATAGATAAGTCCCCAGGGCCTGACGGGATATACCCAAGGTTACTACGGGAAGCGAGGGAGGAGATTGTTGCGCCGTTGGCGATGATCTTTGCGCCCTCACTCTCCACTGGATTCGTACCGGATGATTGGTGGGAGGCGAATGTTGTTCCCCTGTTCAAGAAGGGGAATAGGGAAATCCCTGGGAATTACAGACCCATCAGTCTTACGTCTGTGGTGAGCAAAATATTGGAAAGGATTTTGAGAGATAGGATTTATGATTATTTAGAAAAACATAGTTTGATTAAAGATAGTCAGCATGGCTTTGTGAGGGGCAGGTCATGCCTCACAAGCCTCACTGAATTCATTGAGGATGTGACGAGACGCATTGATGAAGGTCGGGCATTGGATGTGGTGTATATGGTTTCCGGTGAGGCATTTGATAAGGTTCCCCATGGTAGGCTCATTCAGAAAAATTTGGCTGTCTGGATACAAAAAAAACAGGGAAATTTGGCTGTCTGGATACAAAATTGGCTGGCCGAAAGAAGTGAGTGGTAGTGGATGGAAAGTATTCCGCCTGCAGGTCGGTGACCAGTGGTGTCCCGCAAGGATCTGTTCAGGGATCTCTGCTCTTTGTGGTTTTTATAAATGACTTGAATGAGGAAGTGGAAGGGTGGGTTAGTAAGTTTGCCGATGACACAAAGGTTGGGGGAGTTGTAGATAGTGTTGAGGGTTGTTGCAGGTTGCAACAGGACATTGACAGGATGCAGAGCTGGGCTGAGAAGTGGCAGATGGAGTTCAACCTTGATAAAAGTGAAGTGATTCATTTTGGAAGGTCGAATTTGAATGCTGAATACAGGGTTAAAGGCAGGATTCTTGGAAGTGTGGAGAAACAGAGGGATCTTGGGGTCCGCGTACATAGATCCCTCAAAGTTGGCACCCAGGTTGATAGGGTTGTTAAGAAGGCGTATGGTGGCTTCCGGGTGCGGCGATGACCAGCTGAGTCGCACGTTTCGGCACCTCCCGTTGGAACGGACTTTTGGGCTCTTATTAGGAGCCCCAACGGCAATTTTTGACGGCTAAAACCATTGTGCGGTGAAATAGAAGGGAATCCCCCCGGATATATATGGAGAAAGAAGAGAGTAGTTGCTGGATGGCAGAGGATCTTCAGGAGCAGCGGCAAGGAAGGGAAGCACGAAGCAAGATGGCGCCGGAAGGAGGCCGTTCGGTGTGGGGCCCGGAACAGCAAGAGTTCCTGCGGCGCTGTGTAGAGGAGCTGAAGAAGGAGGTGCTGGCCCTGATGCTACAGGCGATTGAAGGGCTAAAGGAGGCACAGAAGACCCAGGAGTTGGAGCTTCGTGATGTGAAGGCAAAGGCTGCTGAGAATGAGGATGAAATACAGGGCCTGGTGGTGAAGACAGAGACGCACGAGGCACTGCATAAAAGGTGTGTAGAGAGGCTGGAAGCCCTGGAGAATAACTCGAGGAGGAAGAACTTAAGAGTTTTGGGTCTTCCCGAAGGTGCAGAGGGGGCGGACGTCGGGGCATATGTGAGCACATTGCTTCACTCGTTAATGGGACCGGAGGCCCCGACGGGCCCCTTGGAAGTGGAGGGAGCATATCGAGTCCTTGCGCGAAGACCAAAGGCAGGAGAAATACCTCGAGCCATAGTGGTGAGGTTTCACCACTATCAGGACAGGGAGATGGTCCTGAGATGGGCGAAAAAGACACGGAGCTGCAGGTGGGAGAATGCGGTGATCCGCGTGTACCAGGATTGGAGTGCGGAGGTGGCGAGAAGGAGGGCGAGTTTCAATCGGGCCAAGGCGGTGCTACATAGAAAAAAAGTTAAATTTGGAATGTTGCAGCCGGCGAGACTGTGGGTTACACACCAAGGGAAACATCACTACTTCGAGACGGCAGAAGAGGCGTGGACATTTATTGTAGAGGAGAAGTTGGACTAGACTGGAGAGAGAAAGAGGTTCTGTAATAAAGTAGTGGGGGGATTGTATGGGACGGGGAAGGGGGAAGGGGGGGGAAATTTTCTCTATTCCCCTCGTTGGGGGGGGGGTATGGTGAACGGTGGGCGCCGGTGGGAAGGAGAGGGGGAAGGAGAGAGGGAGCTGCGCCATTAGGGGCGGGGCCGAGTGGGAAACGCGGGCTCTGTTCCTGCGCTATGGTAATTGTGGCGGGAAAGGGAGCGCAGGAAGGAGGGGGCCTTACACAATGGGGGGCCAAGGATAAACGGGGGAAGCCGAGGTCAGGCAGAGTTTGCTGACTTCTGGGAGTAACATGGGGGGAGCAATTACGCTAGAAAGGGAGGGGGGGGGCGGTTAACTGGGTTGCTGCTGCTAAGGGAAAGGGGGAGCTGTTATGGGGCGGGGTGGTCGGGACGGGAAGACACCGTCGGGGGGACAAACGGGAGCATGGGAACCGGGTGAGGAGCTGGTCTAAAAAAGGGGATGGCTAGTCGATATGGGGGGGGGGGGGGGGGGGGGGGGGGTAAAGAGCCCCCCGACCCGGTTGATCACGTGGAATGTGAGAGGGCTGAATGGGCCGATTAAGAGGGCAAGGGTACTCGCGCACCTAAAGAAATTAAAGTCAGATGTGGTCATGCTACAGGAGACGCATCTGAAACTGGCGGATCAGGTCAGATTACGCAAAGGATGGGTGGGACAGGTATTTCATTCGGGCTTGGATGCGAAAAATAGAGGGGTGGCTATATTAGTGGGGAAACGGGTAGTGTTTGAGGCGAGGACCATAGTAGCGGACAGTGGGGGTAGATACGTGATGGTGAGTGGCAGATTACAAGGGGAAACGGTGGTTCTGGTGAACGTATATGCCCCGAACTGGGATGATGCAAACTTCATGAAGCGTATGCTGGGGCGTATCCCGGACCTGGAGGCGGGAAAGTTGGTAATGGGGGGAGGTTTCAACACGGTGCAGGATCCAGGGCTGGACCGGTCCAGGTCTAGGACCGGGAGGAGGCCGGCAGCGGCCAAGGTGCTTAAGGACTTCATGGAACAGATGGGAGGAGTAGACCCCTGGAGATTCACTAGGCCCAGGAGTAGGGAGTTTTCCTTCTTCTCCCATGTCCACAAGGTGTATTCTCGGATAGACTTCTTTGTCCTGGGAAGGGCACTGATCCCGAAGGTGACAGGGACAGAGTATTCGGGCATAGCCATCTCGGACCATGCCCCACATTGGGTAGATCTGGTAGTAGGAGAGGAAAAGGAACGGCACCCACTCTGGAGATTAGATATGGGACTGTTGGCGGATGAGGGTGTGTGTGTAAGGGTGCGGGGATGTATAGAAAGGTACCTGGAGATTAACGATGATGGAGAGGTTCAGGTGGGAGTGGTCTGGGAGGCACTGAAGGCGGTGGTCAGAGGGGAACTGATTTCCATAAAGGCCCATAAGGGGAAACAAGAGAGTAAAGAGAGGGAGCGATTGTTGAGAGAAATTTTGAGGGTGGATAGGCAATATGCAGAGGCTCCGGATGAGGGACTGTACAGGGAAAGACGAAGGTTGCATACGGAATTTGACTTGCTGACCACGGGCAGGGCAGAGGCACAATGGAGGAAGGCACAGGGAGTACAGTATGAGTACGGAGAGAAGGCGAGCCGGTTACTGGCCCAACAATTGAGGAAGAGAGAGGCGAGGGAGATAGGTGGGGTGAGGGACGAGGAGGGTGAGATGGAACGGGGAGCAGAGAGGGTGAACGGGGTGTTTAAGGCATTTTATGAGAGGCTGTATAAGGCTCAACCCCGGAAGGGGAGGAGGGAATGATGCACTTCCTGGATCAGCTGGAATTCCCGAAGGTGGAGGAGAAGGAGAGGACAGGGTTGGGAGCACAGATTGAGGTGGAGGAGGTGGTAAAAGGGATTGGGAGCATGCAGGCAGGGAAGGCTCCGGGACCAGATGGGTTCCTGGTGGAATTTTATAGGAAATACATGGACCTACTAGCCCCGCTTCTGACGAGAACCTTTAACGAGGCCAGGGAAGGGGGGACGTTGCCCCCGATGATGTCGGAGGCGACGATATCGTTGTTCCTGAAGAGGGACAAAGACCCGCTGCAGTGCGGGTCTTACAGGCCTATCTCCCTTCTGAATGTAGATGCCAAGCTCTTGGCCAAGGTGATGGCGACGGGGATCGAAGATTATGTTCCAGGGGTGGTTCACGAGGATCAAACTGGGTTTGTTAAGGGGAGACAGTTGAACACTAATATACGGAGGCTGCTAGGTGTGATGCTGATGTCCCCGCCGGAGGGAGAGGCAGAGATAGTGGTGACGATGGACGCTGAGAAAGCATTTGATAGAGTGGAACGGGATTACCTGTGGGAAGTGTTGAGGAGATTTGGATTTGGAGAGGGGTTTATTGGGTGGGTTCAGCTTTTATATAGGGTCCCGGTGGCAAGTGTGATCACAAACAGGCAGAGATCTGACTACTTCCGTCTATATAGAGGGACAAGACAGGGGTGTCCCCTGTCCCCGATACTGTTTGCGTTGGCAATTGAACCACTGGCCATAGCGCTGAGGGGCTCTAGGAAGTGGAGGGGAGTACTTAGGGGAGGAGAAGAGCACCGGGTGTCATTATACGCGGATGATTTGTTGCTGCATGCAGCGTAGCAGGGATAGGGGGGGACTGGCACTGCCGAGCTTAAGTGGCTATTATTGGGCCGCCAATATATCAATGGTATGCAAGTGGATGGGCGAAGGGGAGGGAGTGGCGTGGAAAAGACTAGAGATGGCGTCCTGTAGGGGAACCTGCCTGCAAGCATTAGCGATGGCGCCTTTACCGTTCTCCCCGAAAAAGTACACCACAAGTCCAGTGGTGGTGGCAACATTGAAAATTTGGGGGCAGTGGAGACGACATAAGGGAGTGACGGGTGCCTCAGTGTGGGCCCTGATAAGGAACAACCATAGGTTCGTCCCGGGAAGGATAGATGGGGGATTTAAACCTTGGCAGCGAGCAGGAATTGCAAAATTGAAGGACTTGTTCTTAGACGGGACGTTCGCGAGTCTGGAAGCACTGACAGAAAAATATGGGTTGCCACCTGGGAATGCATTTCACTATATGCAAGTGAGGGCAATTGTGAGGCAGCAGGTGAGGGAATTTCCGCAGCTCCCGGCGCAAGAAATCCAGGACAGAGTGATTTCGGGGGCATGGGTGGGTGATGGTAGGGTGTCAGATATATATAGGGAAATGAGAGATGAGGGGGAGACGATGGTAGAGGAGCTGAAGGGAAAATGGGAGGAGGAGCTGGGGGAAGAGATTGAGGAGGGGCTGTGGGCAGATGCCCTAAGTAGGATAAACTCTTCGTCCTCATGTGCCAGGCTCAGTCTGATACAATTCAAGGTTCTACACAGGGCGCATATGACGGGAGCAAGGCTGAGTAGATTTTTTGGAGTGGAGGATAGGTGCGGGAGATGCGCGGGAAGCCCGGCGAACCACACCCACATGTTCTGGTCATGTCTGGTATTGCATGGGTTCTGGGTGGGTGTGGCAAAAGTGATTTCAAAGGTGGTGGGGGTCCGGGTCGAACCAGGCTGGGGGTTGGCTATATTTGGGGTTGCAGATGAGCCGGGAGTGCAGGAGGCGAGAGAGGCCGATGTTTTGGCCTTTGCGTCCCTAGTAGCCCGGCGAAGGATTCTACTTATGTGGAAAGAAGCTAAACCCCCGGGCGTGGAGGCCTGGATAAACGACATGGCAGGGTTCATAAAATTGGAGCGGATAAAGTACGCACTAAGAGGTTCGGCTCAAGGGTTCACCAGGCGGTGGCAACCGTTCCTCGACTATCTCGCAGAGCGATAAGGGAAATGGAGAAGGTAGCAGCAGCAACCCGGGGGGGGGGGAGGGCGGAGGGGGCGGGGGGGGGGCGGAGGGGGGGAGGGGGCGGGGGGGGGGCTGAGGGGGGGAGGGGGGAGGGGAGGGGGGGCGGGAGGGGGCGGTGGGGGGAGGGGAGGGGGGGCGGGAGGGGGCGGGGGGGGGGGAAGGGGGGAGGGGGAGGGGAGGGGGGGCGGGGGGGAGGGGGGGAGGGGAGGGCCCACGCGGGCCCTCAGGGGTTTCCTATAGTTGTTTGTATATTAGTTATTTATACTGGCATGTGGGACTTTATTGTCTTGGAGAGTTATTATTTTGTTGTTGGCAGTTGCCGTTTAGTTAATATATTATTTATTTGTTACGGCCACTATTATTTATATTGTTTTAAAGTTGTAAAAAGGGGAAAATCCTGTACTGTTCTTGTTTGACCGAAAAAAATTGAATAAAATATATTTTTTTAAAAAAGAAGGCGTATGGCTTTCATTAACAGAGGGATTGAGTTTATGAGCCGTGAGGTTTTGCTGCAACTTTATTAAACTCTAGTTAGATCACACTTGGAATATTGTGTCCAGTTCTGGTCGCCTCATTATAGGAAGGGTGTGGATGCTTTGGAGAGGGTACAGAGGAGATTTACCAGGATGCTGCCTGGACTGGAGGACATGTCTTCTGAAGAAAGGTTGAGGGAGCTCGGGCTTTTCTCACTGGAGTGAAGAAGGCAGAAAGGTGACTTGATAGAGGTGTACAAGGTGATGAGAGGCATGGATAGAGTGGATAGCCAGAGACTTTTCCCCAGTGTAGAAATGGCTGTCACGAGGGGACATCATTTTAAGGTGATTGGAGGAAGGTAATGGGGAGATGTCAGAGGTAGATTCTTTACACAGAGTGGTGGGTGTGTGGAATGCACTGCCAGCAGACATGGTGGAGTCAGAGTCATTGGGGACATTTAAGCGACTCTTAGACAGGCACATGGACAGCAGTAAATTGAAGGGGTGTAGGTTAGGTTAGATGAGGATAAATGGTCGGCCCAACATCGCGGGCTGAAGGGCCTGTACTGTGCTGTGCTGTTTTATGTTCTATCGTAGTTGCCTTTCTCACTGCCTGCTGCACCTGTATTCTTATTTTCTTTTTTTTAATAAATCTTTTTATTGGCATTTCTCATACTTTTAAACAGTTGTATATATACATCACATTCTTCTTGCCCACGCTAATTTCCTTTATTATACAGAGAGGTTTATGTCCGTCCCCCGCCCCCCCCGGGCTTCGAAAAAAAGGGGGGGTAGGGTAGGCCCCCCCCCCCCCCCCCCCCCCCACCCCCACCCCCCACCCCCCCCCCATCTCGTGCTTTCCTCACCTGAGGCATGATCAATTTGACTGGAGACGAAGTTGAATCCAAACTGAGGCTTTATTAGTATCAGATTGTGATTGGCTCCCACAGCAGCTGGCGAAATGGCTGCGAGCTGGAGGCCACGCATATTTATTCCCCGCCTCCTGGGCGGAGCTAGCATGCAGGGGCCACAGGTGAACCTATAGTGCAGGTTCTACCGTACAACCCCTAATATCAGAACACAGTGGTTTACCACATTCAGCCCCTGTTAAAATTGAGTCCGGCGGGGGTGGTGGATAACTATATACAATTAGAAATTTTAATATTTACAGAGCAGCAAAAAAAAATGTCTCTTGGCATCCGGCGGGTCAGTCAGAGGTTCAGCCGGTCCGGTGCCTTGATGGTTCTTTGAGATCGACGAAGTGGTGACGGCGATGTTGGCGCTGTCGTGGTTGAAGTTGACTCCGGGAGCGTGCCGAAATCCTCTTCATCAACGGGGGTGGGCAGGGGGAGGACGGATGGTCCTAGGGGGGTGATGGGGGCGGCGAAGGAGGGGAGGGTGGCGCTGGGGGCGACGGGGGTGGTGTGGGGGTGGAACCTGCTGGTGCCAGGTCCCTGAGGGAGACGGTATCCTGGCGGTCGTCGGGGAATGCCACGTAGGCGTACTGTGGGTTTGCGTGGAGTAGGTGCACCCTCTCCCCCAACGGGTCCGCCTTGTGGAGCCGCACATGTTTATGTAGAAGCACAGTTCCCGGAGCTGTACGCCAAGTTGGGAGCGATACCCCGGGTGTGGACTTCCTGGGGAAGGCAAAAAGACGTTCATGTGGTGTACTGTTAGTGGCCGTGCAGAGTAATGAGTGAATGGAATGTAGTGCATCAGGGAGGACCAGCGGGAGGCCGGGAGATTTCTGGACCGTAGGGCCAGCTGGACGGCCCTCCATACCGTCCCATTCTCCCTTTCTACCTGTCCGTTTCCCTGGGGTTGTAGCTTGTCGTTCTGCTGGAGGCGATACCCTTGTTGAGCAGGAACTGACGTAGCTCATCACTCATGAATGAGGATCCCCTGTCACTGTGGATGTAGGCGGGGAAACCGAACAGAGTGAAGATAGAATTAAGGGCTTTAATGACGGTGGCAGACGTCATGTCGGGGCAAGGGATGGCGAAGGGAAACCGGGAGTATTCAGCGATCACACTGAGGAAATATGTGTGTCGATCGGAGGAGGGGAGGGGGCCTTTGAAATCCATTCACCAGGCGCGCGCGGTCCGGCCAGTAGAAGTGCGGCTTGCACTCCGCACAGACCTAGCAATCCCTGGTGATTGTCCTTACTTCCTTGATGGGGTAGGGCAAATTTTGTGCCTTAATGAAATGGTACAACCAAGTGACCCCTGGGTGACAAAGGCTGTCGTGCAGGGTCCGGAGTCGGTCTACTTGTGCGCTGGCACATGTACCTCGGGATAGGGCATCTGGGGGCTCGTTGAGTTTGCCAGGGCGATACTTAATCTCGTAGTTATAGGTGGAGAGCTCGATCCTCCACCGCAAGATTTTATCATTTTTGATCTTGCCCCACATGTGTGTTGTTGAACATGAAGGCTACCGACCGTTGGTCAGTGAGGAGAGTAAATCTCCTGCCGGCCAGGTAATGCCTCCAATGTCGCACAGCCTCAACGATAGCCTGGGCCTCTTTTTCGATGGACGAGTGCCGAATTTCAGAGGCATGGAGGGTGCGGGAAAAGAATGCCACGGGCCTGCCTGCCTAATTGAGGGTGGCGGCAAGGGCGACGTCTGATGTGCCACTTTCTATTTGAGGGGAAGTATTTCATCTACAGCGTGCATTCCAGCTTTGGCAATATCAGCTCTTATCCGGGTGAAGGTCTGTTGGGCCTCGGCCGTCAGGGGGAAGTGAGTGGACTGTATGAGTGGGCGGGCCTTGTCCGCATAGTTTGGGACTCACTGCGCGTAATATGAGAAGAACCCCAGGCAACGTTTGAGGGCCTTGGGGCAGTGGGGGAGGGTGAGCGCCATGAGGGGGCGCATGCGGCCGGGATCGGGCCCCAGAACTCTGTTCTGGACCACATAGCCGAGGATGGCTAAGCGGTTTGTGCGGAACACACACTTCTCCTTGTTATACATGAGGTTGAGGAGAGTGGCGGTGCGGAGAAATTTAGCGAGGTTGGCGTTGTGTCTAGGTACGGAAACGTGGCCCGCAAACCGTACCGGTCGACCATTCGGTCCATCTCCCTTTGGAAGACCGTAACCCCGTTGGTGACGTCGAACGGGACCTTAAGGAAGTGACATAGCCGGCCGTCTGCCTCAAAGGCGGTGTGTGGATGATCCGATTTACGGATGGGGAGCTGGTAGTAAGTGGATTTCAGGTCCACCGTTGAGAAGACCCGGTACTGTGCAATCTGGTTAACCATGTCAGATATGCGTGGGAGGGGGTACGCGTCGAGCTGCGTGTACCTGTTGATGGTCTGGCTGTAGTCCACGACCATTCGGTTTTTCTCCCCAGATTTAACCACTACCACTTGAGCTCTCCAGGGGCTGTTGCTGGCCTCGATGATGCCTTCCCGAAGCAACCGCTGGACCTCGGACCTGATGAAGGCCTTATACTGGGTGCTGTACCGTCTGCTCCTGGTGGCAACGGGTTTGCAATCTGGAGTTAGATTGGCAAAGAGGGAAGGAGGATCGACCTTTAGGGTCACGAGGCCGCACAGTGAGGGGTGGTAAGGGTCCGTCAAATTTAAGGGACAGGCTCTGGAGGTTGCACTGGAAGTCCAGGCCGAGGATAAGTGCAGTGCAGAGGTTAGGGAGGACATAGAGGTGTAAGCCCTGGAACTCTATGCCTTGGACCATGAGCGTGACCGTACAGTACCCCCGGATCGCTACGCGATGGGATCCGGAGGCCAGGGAGATTTTTTGGTTGGTGGGGCCTACCTTCAGAGAACAGCGCCTTACTGCATTTGGGTGTATAAAGCTCTCGGTGCTCCCGGAGTTCAGTAGGCAGGAGGTCACATGGCCGTCGATTTTCACGCTGGTGGATGTGTTGGTCAGGTTATGTGGTCGAGGCTGGTCGAGTGACATGGAGGCGAACCTTGGTTGATCGTCGGGTAGTGGGGAGGCCGTTGAATTCAGGTCCTGGAACGCTGCTGGTGTCCATGTGCTGAGGGGTAGACAAGATGGCGGCACCTGGAGATCCTGGGGATTACAAAATGACGGCACCCATGGAACGCACGTTGCGGGGGTGGAGCAAGATGGCGGCGCCCATGAAACGTACGTTGTGTGGCGGAGAAGATGGCGGCGCCCACTGGTCGCACATGGCCTGGGGAGGAGGGGTGGATGGCAGAGCCCATTGCCTGTGACTGGAAGGGTGGTGCGATCGCAGCTGCTGAGCGGGCCTGGCACACTGCAGCGAAGTGGACCTTCTTCCCGCAGGCCTTACAAAGGGCAGCGCGGGCCGGGCAGCGTTGGCGGGGGCGTTTTTGCTGGCCGCAAAAGTAGCATCGGGTCCGCCGAGGTTCGCTGGCTGGCGCGTAGCGCAGGTGTATTGGGTGAGTAACGCCCCCACTGTGGGGTGGCTGCCTGTGGGGCCCATGAAGCGTAGGAGGAGTGGGTTAGGAGTGGTCCTCCGGATTAAACCAGATCGCCTGCAGCTGGATCCGCACTCAAGCGACGCCTGAAAGGACTTCCAGCACTGGCTAGCTTGTTTTGAAGCGTATATCAGCGCGGCGCCGACCCCTGTTCCAGAGGCTCAGAAGATCCAGATCTTATACCCCAGGCTCAGCTCCAAAGTCTTCCCGCTGATTAAGGATGCGGCAAACTACGCCGAAGCCATGACTCGACCCATGACGCGACTGGGGGCGTAGGGCGACCGTCATAGAGAGCGCTAGCTTTTTAGTCTCTGCGAGATCGCACGTGGCCCCTTCTAGGAGCCGCTGCCGGACAATATCGGACCCAATCCCAGTGACAAAAGCATCCCGCATAAGGAGATCTGAGTGCTCCTTAGCTGTAACATCCTGGCAGTCACAGTCCTGAACTAGTGGGATTAGGGCCCTCCAGAAGTCTTTGATGGGCTCACCAGGTAGTTGAGCACGAGTTCGAGTGCGTGCCTGGCGAAGAGCGTGTTTGTCTTCTGCTCGTACTTGTCCTTGAGTCGAGTCATGGCTTCGGCTTAGTTTGGCGCATCCTGGATCAGCGGGAAGACTTTGGAGCTGAGCCTGGGAGTATAAGATCTAGATCCTCTGAGCAACCTGTAGTGCAGGTTCTACCGTACAACCTCTAATATCAGAACACAGTGGTTTACCACACCACCTTCCTTCCGTCTCCCTCCACTGCAACCCCCCCGCCCCAGGTTGCGCAGTCTTTTGGTTCCTCATCTATCTTGGTGTTTTAAAAAAATTCTTATTCGCTTACTCCTCGTTGTTGGCCTCGAACAGGTTTTGGAACAGACCGACAAACTGCCCCCACGTGTCCAGGAAGCCTTCCTCTGACCCTCGGGTGGCGTACTTAATCTTCTCCAGGTGGAGAAATTCCGAGAGGTCATCGAGCCAATCTGCAGCTGTGGGTGGTGCTGCCGATCGCCAGTCGAGCAGAATTCTCCGGTGTGCGATTAGGGAAGCGAAAGCGAGGGCGTTGGCCCCCTTCCCCATGTGTAACTTCGGCTGCTCCGATACCCCGAAGATTGCCACCATTGGGCATGGCTTCACCCTCAGCCCCACAACCTTGGACATTGTCTCGGAGAAGGCTGTCTCGGAGAAGGCTGTCCAGAACCCAGCAAGTTTGGGACAAGCCCAGAACATGTGGGTGTGGTTGGCCGGGTCCCTCTGGAACCGCCCACATTTGTCCTCCACCTCCGGGAAGAACCTGCTCATTCGGGTTCTGGTCAGGTGCGCTCTGTGCACCACTTTGAGCTGCATTAGGCTTAGCCTTGCGCAGGAGGAGGTGGAGTTAGCCCTGCTCAGTGCTTCGCTCCAGAGTCCCCATCCTACCTCTGTCCCCAGTTCGTCCTCCCATTTTTGTCTGGTCTCGTACAGTGGTGTTCGAGCTCTGTCCAGTAGCTGTCCGTATATTTTCCCACATAGCCCCCCTTCTCGCTGCTTGTGCCTATCAGGTCCTCTAGTAGTGTGCTTTCTGGGGCCCCAGGGTACCCCACTGTCTCTTTGCGGAGGAAGTGTTTTATTTGGAGGTGTCTCAATTCCTGTCCTTTTGCTAGTTTCCACTTTCTCGTCAGTTCGTCCAGTGTCGCCAGTCTGCGCCCTACGTAGAAGTCCCCGACAGTCAATGTGCCCCCGTCCCACCTCCATCTTTTGAAGGTGGTATCTAGCATGGTTGGGGGGAATCTGTGATTGCTGCAGATGGGGGCCACGGGGGACATTTTGGTTATCCCGAAGTGTTGTCTCAGCTGGGTCCACGTTCTCGGCGTGGCCGCTACCACTGGGCTTGTTGTGTATCTTGCTGAAGGGGATGGGAGTGCTGCTGTGGCCAGGGCCCGGAGGGTTGTTCCTTTACAGGATGCCTCCTCCATTTGTACCCAACCTGTGTCGGGTACCAATCCCTTCACTCTTTCTGCCGTTGCTGCCCAGTGGTAGTGTAGGATTGGTAAGGCCAAGCCCCCTTTGATTTTCCTTCTTTGCAGTGTCTGTTTGGGAATTCCCGGGCTCTTACCTACCCACCCCCCACACACAAACAGCATGATTAGACTGTCCATGTTTTGGAAAAAGGCCTTGGGGATGAAGATCGGTATGGATCTAAACAGGAAGAGGAACCTTGACAGTTCGTTCATCTTGATCGCCTGCACTCTCCCCACCAGGGATAGTGGAAGTGAGCCCCACCTTTGAAGGTCTTTTCTTACTTCCCCCACCAAGCTGGTCAGGTTCCACTTGTGGATCCGTGTCCAGTCTCTGGCTATCTGGATCCCCAGGTAATGGAATCTGTTCTGGGCCGTTTTGAATGGGAGCCCCTTCAGCTCTGTCCCTCCCTCGTTTGGGTTCACTGGGAATGCCTCGCTTTTGCCCAGGTTAAGTTTGTAGCCTGAGAATGTTCCATCCTCTTTCAGTATTTGCAGTATTGCCTTCAGTTATTCCTGTGGCTTTGAGTCATAGAGTGCATTCTTAGTTTCAGCGACTAGTGTACAAGGACACCCAGGTCTTGTTGCACATTCCACTCTCTCAATCTATAGCCATTCAGATAATAATCTGCCTTTCTGTTTTTGCAACCAAAGTGGATAACCTCACATTTATCCACATTATACTGCATCTACATTTTCCCACTCACTCAGCTTGTTCAAATCACACTGAAGCATCTCTGCATCCTCCTCACAGCTCACCCTCCCACCCGGCTTTGTGTCATCTTCAAATTTGGAGATATTACATTTAGTTCCCTCATCTAAATCATTAATATACATTGTGGATAGCTGGGGCCCCAGCACTGATCCCTGCGGTACCCCACTAGTCACTGCCTGTCACTTCGAAAAAGACACGTTTATTCCTACTCTTTGTTTCCTGAGTGCCAACCAGTTTTTTTATCCATTTCAATGCACTATTCATCCCATGCACTTCAATTTTATACCTTTATGTGGGACTTTGACGAAAGCCTTCTGAAAGTCCAAATAAACCACATCCACTTTTTAAAAAAATATAAATATTTTTATTCAAATTTTTACATATTTTCAACAACCCCCCCTTACAGAAATAAGAAAAAACAAAGAACACATAAATAAACATCTTATAGCTATGTCCCGTATTCCACCAATATACAAGCCCCCCCATTAAACGATAATAAACACAGAAGTAAACACAAAGTACCCCCCCACCCTCCCCGGGTTGCTGCTGCTGCTGACCACCTCCTAACGCTCTGCTAGAAAGCCACCGCCTGAAGAACCCTTGCACAGATCCTCTTAAGGCAAATTTTACCCTCTCCAATTTAATGAACTCTGCCATGTCGCTGATCCAGGCTTCCACGCTTGGGGGCCTCGCATCCATCCACTGTAGCAGAATCCTCCGCCGGGCAACCAGGGACGCAAAGGCCAGAATACAGGCCTCTTTCGCCTCTTGCACTCCCGGCTCGTCCGATACCCCAAATAGTGCGAGCCCCCAACTCAGCTTAACCCGGGTGTTTACCACCTTAGACACCGTCCTCTCAACGCCCCTCCAGAACCCATCCAGCGCTGGGCACGCCCAAAACATGTGGGCATGATTTGCTGGGCTCCCCGAACACCTCACACACCTGTCCTCCACTCCAAAAAACCGACTCAGCCTTGCCCCAGTCATGTGCGCCCTGTGCAGAACCTTAAATTGTATCAGGCTAAGCCTGGCCCAAGAGGAGGAAGAATATACCCTACCCAGGGCATCCGCCCACGTACCCTCGTCTATCTCCTCCCCCATCTCCTCCTCCCATTTACCTTTCAGCTCCACCACCGAGGCCTCCTCCTCCTCCTGCATCTCCTGGTAGATCGCCGAGACCTTGCCTTCTCCAACCCACACCCCCGAGAGCACCCTATCCTGGATCCTATGTGCTAGCAGCAGCGGAAATTCCCTCACCTGCCGTCTTACAAACGCCCTTACCTGCATGTACCTGAAGACATTTCCAGGGGAGAGCCCTAATTTTTCCTACAACGCCCCAAGGCTCGCAAACGTCCCATCTATAAACAGGTCCCCCATCCTTCTAATACCTGCCCTGTGCCAGCTCAGGAACCCCCCATCCATTCTCCCCGGGACAAACCGATGGTCCTCTCGGATCGGGGACCACACTGAAGCCTCTGCCTCCCCCTGTGGCGTCTCCACTGCCCCCAAATTTTGAGGGCCGCCACCACCACTGGACTCGTGGTGTACCTTGTCGGCGGGAGCAGCAGCGATGCCGTCACCAGCGCTCTCAGGCTTGTGCCCACACAGGACGCCATCTCCAGCCTCTTCCACACCGCCCCTTCCCCCTCCATTACCCACCTGCGTATCAGCGCCACATTGGCAGTCCAGTAGTACCCACATAGATTAGGCAATGCTCGCCCTCCCCTGTCCCTGCTCCGTTCCAGAAACACCCTTCTGACCCTCGGGTCTTTTTCGCCCATACAAATCCTATGATGCTCCTGCTGACCCGCTTAAAAAAGGCCTTAGGGATCAGGATGGGGAGGCAAGTACTTTTTTCACCACTCCAATCCATACAGTGCCGGGGAAATGTTACTGTCACCTTCCCACACTGGGAACCGTCGAACAAATGCCGCTGGGGACCCGAAAAAGAGCCCAAAAGTCAGTTTCTGGCGGGAGCTGCCGAACGTGCGACTTAGCTCCGCGTAGCCGCAACCGGAAGTACAAAATAAACCACATCCACAATGAC
The DNA here is from genome assembly GCF_047496885.1 of Scyliorhinus torazame. Lineage (NCBI taxonomy): Eukaryota > Metazoa > Chordata > Chondrichthyes > Carcharhiniformes > Scyliorhinidae > Scyliorhinus > Scyliorhinus torazame. The sequence continues at coordinate 66,933,987 of NC_092727.1, read as the reverse complement.
TCCCCATCGTCAACTCTACTCAAAGAATTTCAGTAGAGTTGACAGGCATGATTTCCCCTTCACAAATCCATGCTAACTCTGTCCAATCCTGCCACTGTTTTCCAAGTGCTCTGCTCGTAAATAATTTGTAATGGACTCTAGCATTTCCCGTTAGGCTTACTTAGTCTATAATTCCCTGGTTTCTCTCTTCCGCCTTTTTTAAGTAGTAGAGTTAAATTCGGTACCCTCCAGTCTGTTCCAGAGTCTATAGAATCCTGGAAGATGACCACCATTGCAGCCACTATTCCTAGGTCCACTTCCTTAAGTACTCTGGGATGTAGATTATCAGACACTGGAGATTTTATCAGTTTTTAATCTCATCAATTTCTCCAACACCATTTAACTACTAACAATGATTTTCCTACAGTTCCTCCATCTCATTAAACCGTGGTACGTTATTTATGTCCTCTTTTGTGAAGACAAAACCCAAGTATGTATTTAGTTGCTCAGCCATATCTTTGTTCCCCATTATACATTCCCCTGTTTCTGACTATAATGGACCTTCGTATGTCTTCACCAATCTTTTTCTCTTCACATACCTCTAGAAGCTTTTACAGTCAGTTTTATGTTCCACGCAACTTACTCTCGTGCTCTATTTCCCCCTTCTCAATCAATCCTCCTTTGCTAAATCCTCAGTCTGCTGTTTTTTTCAGGCCGATTTGTATGCCTCTTTCTTGGATCTAATACTATCTCTAATTTCCCTTGTACTCCATGGTTTGGCCTCCTTTCCCATTTTATTTTTGCGCCAGACAGGAATAAATAATTGTTACAGTTCACCCACACGCTCTTTGAATACTTGCATTGTCTATCCACTGTCATCCCTTTAAGTCACGTTCCTCAATACATCAATACATAAAGTTGTAATTTCCTTTATTTCGATTCAGAAACCTGGGTCGCGATTCTCCGACCCCCCACCGGGCCGGAGAATCGCCGGGGGCCGGCGTGAATCCCGCCCCTGCCGTGTCGCAAATTCTCCGCCACCGGAGATTCGGCGGGGGCGGTGATCGCACCGCGCCGGTCGGAGGGAATCCCCCGGCGATTCTCCGGTCCGCGATGGGCCGAAGTCCCGCCGCTGTCAACCCATGCCAGCCGGCATGAATTGCACCACCTTTGGGACAGCGGGACACGGCGGCGCGGGCGGGGTCCTGGGGGGGGGGGGGTGGCGATCTGGCCCCGGGGGGGGGTGCCCCCATGGTGGCCTGGCCCACGATTGGGGCCCACCGATCCGCGGGCGGGCTGTGCCATGGGGGCACTCTCCACCATGGCGGAGGCGGAAGAGACCCCCTCCACTGCGCATGCGTGGGGATGCCGTGAGCGGCCGCTGACGCTCCCGCGCATGCGCCACCCAGCAAAGTCAGTTTTGCGCCAGCTGGCGGGGCACTAAAGGCCTTTCCCGCCAGCCGGCGGGGCGGAAATCAGTCCGGCGCGTGCCTAGCCCCTCAAGGTGAGGGCTCGGCCCCTCAAGGTGAGTGTTCGGCCCCTCAAGGTGAGGGCTAAGCCCCTCAAGATGCGGAGACTTCCGCACCTTTGGGGTGGCGTGATGCCGGACTGATTTGCGCTGTTTTTGGCGCCGGTTGGCGGACATCGCGCCGATATCGGAGAATCCCACCCCAGGTCTCAGAATCAACTATGTCACTCTCCCCCTCCCCCTCACATCATCTCTTCAACCACTTATTCATCCAACATATCCTGCCATTCTGACTAGCACGTGGCACTGATACTAATCCTGAGATCACGAATGTTGCCAGGGCTCGGAAAGTGTGACATAGTTATGAAAAATCTCACAGATAGAATTATGAAAAATTCTATCAGATTACGGTTGCTCATTCACAAGGGGTCTCGCACAACTAGAATGTCAATTATTCGTTTCTCATTACACAATACCCAGTCTAGGAGGGCCTGTTCTCTAGTTGGTTCCTCAACGTATTGGTCCAGAAAACCTCCCGTATACACTCCAGGGATTCCTCCTCTGCAGATGATTACTAATTTGATTTGCCCATTCTATACGCAGAATAAAGTCACCCATAATTACAAATGTTCTTTTATCGCATGGGTCTCTAATTTCCTGTTTAATGTCATTCCCAACATCACCACTACAGTTTGGGGGTCTCTATACAACCCCCACTAACGTTTATTGCCCCTGGGTGTTTCTCAGCTCCACCCATATAAATTCCACATCACCGGAGCTAATATCCTTCCTTCCTATTATGCTAATTTTCTCTTTAACCAGCAATGTCAGCCCACCACCTTTTCCTTTTCGTCTGTCCTTCCTAAACCCTGAATACCCTTGGATGTTCAATTCCCAACCTGATCAACCTGCAGCTATATCTCCGTAATCCCAACTATAGGACACCCGTTTACATCTATCTGCACAATTAATTATGATGTGGAGATGCTGGCATTGGACTGGGGTGAGCACAGTAAGAAGTCTTACAACACCAGGTTACAGTCCAACAGGTCTGTTTCAAACACTAGCTTTCGGAGCACTGCTCCTTCCTCAGGTGAATGAGGAAGGAAGGAGAAATGCTCCGAAAGTTAGTGTTTGAAACAAACCTGTTGGACTGTAACCTGGTGTTGTAAGACTTCTTACTGTCCACAATTAATTAATCCACTTTATTGTCAATGCTCCACGCATAAAGGCACAAAGTCTTAAGGCTGGTCTTTTTAACAATTCTTGACCCGTTCCCATTATTTTTCACTGTGGCTCTGTTTTATTCTGACCCCTGATTTCTCTGAGTATCACTTTTTTATTCCCCTTTCTGTCTTTTGTTATTGTCTGTGTTTCCCCCTCCTCTGATGCAGGTTCTCAACCCCTCTGCCATTTTAGTATAAACCCTCCCCAACCACTCTGGAAAATACTCCCCGGAGGACATCAGTCCCAGTCCTGCCCAGGTGTAACCCATCCAGTTTGTACTGTTCCCGCCTCCTCCAGAACTGGTCCCAATGTCCCAGGAATCTGAAAACCTCCCCCTCACACCATCTCTTCAACCACTTATTCATCCAACATATCCTGCCATTCTGACTAGCACGTGGCACTGATACTAATCCTGAGATCACGAATGTTGCCAGGGCTCGGAAAGTGTGGCTACAATTGGGTAGATTGGGGGTATTTCTCTTGGAACAAAGAAGGCTGAGGGGTGATTTAGTTGAGGTGTACAAAATTATGAGGGGAAGTGGACAGGATAAAATTATTTCCCATGGTGGAGAATTCTCAAACCAGGGGACATAGATTCAAGATAAGCAGCAGAAGATATAGAGGGTACAGGGGGAAGAACTTTTTTATGCAGAGGGTAGTGGGACTGGAATTCACTGCCCGAGTTGGTGGTGGAGGCAGAGACCCTAAACTATTAAAACAAAATCTGGATCTGCACCTCAAGTGCTGTAAGCTACAGGGCCATGGACCTGGAAGTTGAGATGAGAAAGGGCACCTGGGTGTCCTCGGGCTGGCATGGACAAGATGGACCAAATGGCCTCCTTCTGTGCTGTACCTTTCTACGGTTCTATCACTACCTTTGAGGTTCTACTTATCAACTAACTTTTAACTAAACCTTTAAGATCAATTTATATCAATTATTCTCTGGCCTTTTTTTCCTGGTCCTCGTTACTACAGAACATAACCCTTCCAAATATAGACCAGATAATATATCCCTTACAAACTATAAGCGATTTAAATAGTAAATACTTACCCGACCAAACTCACACAATGAGTCGTTTCTCCTTACCCTGCGTCTCCTTACCCTGAATTCTGATGTCACTTCAGGAGCGCCAAAATCCAGGCGATCACTCCACTCACAGTCTCGCTCTTTCTCACACTCTTTTATCCTCCGGACTCCACTCACAGTCTCGCTCTTTCTCACACTCTTTTATCCCCCCGACTCCACTCACAGTCTCGCTCTTTCTCACACTCTTTTATCCTCCGGACTCCACTCACAGTCTCGCTCTTTCTCACACTCTTTTATCCCCCCGACTCCACTCACAGTCTCGCTCTTTCTCACACTCTTTTATCCTCCCGACTCCACTCACAGTCTCGCTCTTTCTCGCACTCTTTTATCCTCCCGACTCCACTCACAGTCTCGCTCTTTCTCACACTCTTTTATCCTCCCGACTCCACTCACAGTCTCGCTCTTTCTCGCACTCTTTTATCCTCCCGACTCCACTCACAGTCTCGCTCTTTCTCGCACTCTTTTATCCTCCCGACTCCACTCACAGTCTCGCTCTTTCTCACACTCTTTTATCCTCCGGACTCCACTCACAGTCTCGCTCTTTCTCACACTCTTTTATCCTCCCGACTCCACTCACAGTCTCGCTCTTTCTCACACTCTTTTATCCCCCCGACTCCACTCACAGTCTCGCTCTTTCTCACACTCTTTTATCCTCCCGACTCCACTCACAGTCTCGCTCTTTCTCACACTCTTTTATCCCCCTGACTCCACTCACTGTCTCGCTCTTTCTCACACTCTTTTATCCTCCCGACTCCACTCACAGTCTCGCTCTTTCTCACACTCTTTTATCCCCCCGACTCCACTCACTGTCTCGCTCTTTCTCACACTCTTTTATCCTCCCGACTCCACTCACAGTCTCGCTCTTTCTCACACTCTTTTATCCCCCGACTCCACTCACAGTCTCGCTCTTTCTTGCACTCTTTTATCCTCCCGACTCCACTCACAGTCTCGCTCTTTCTCACACTCTTTTATCCTCCCGACTCCACTCACAGTCTCGCTCTTTCTCACACTCTTTTATCCCCCCGACTCCACTCACTGTCTCGCTCTTTCTCACACTCTTTTATCCTCCCGACTCCACTCACAGTCTCGCTCTTTCTCACACTCTTTTATCCCCCCGACTCCACTCACTGTCTCGCTCTTTCTCACACTCTTTTATCCTCCCGACTCCACTCACAGTCTCGCTCTTTCTCACACTCTTTTATCCCCCCGACTCCACTCGCAGTCTCGCTCTTTCTCGCACTCTTTTATCCTCCCGACTCCACTCACAGTCTCGCTCTTTCTCACACTCTTTTATCCTCCCGACTCCACTCACAGTCTCGCTCTTTTTCACGCTCTTTTATCCTCCCAGTTCCGATCTCAAATCTCGCATTTTTATCCTCCCGACTCCACTCTCACTCTCGCTTTTTTTCGTGCTCTTTCATTTCCCTGGTTCTGCTGGTTTTCCTGTGAACTGGTTGCAGGACAACATATACACCTTTATTAATATCCATTAGAATGGACGGTAGCCTGTATTCAGTTCACTCCCTGAATCATCCTGAGGTTCCAAGCAGGTAGAATTGACCCTCTAATTTTTTTAACACAATTTGCCCTTGAGGCCTGAAGCGCTTCAAACTTCTCTCACTCCAGCCAGACCTGCTTTCTGGAGGATCCCATCAGTCTGAGTGACAGTGTGTTTTGCTCCTTGCAGAGATGAATCAGAAGATGTTGGACTTTGAGACCTTCCTCCCAATGCTGCAGCACATCTCCAGGAACAAGGACCAAGGCACATATGAAGACTTTGTAGAAGGTTTGAAAGTCTTTGACAAGGAAGGAAATGGAACTGTTATGGGAGCTGAGCTTCGTCACGTGCTAGCTACACTGGGTGAGTTGTTATAGTAACCCTTCAGTTTGGAGAGGAGGTGAGCTTGGAGTTCTTTCCATTGCACACAGAGGATCTGGATATCGATATTAGATTATTATTGATTGTTAATTTCTCCTCCTTTCCCTCCATTTAGCTGTTCAGAACGTAACTCTCTCAAGCTTCCTGCCCTTGCCTGTCTGCTGTTCACTCCTCTTCCTGGGAACTGTAAAAATAATAATCTTTATTAGTGTGACAAGCAGGCTTACATTAACAATGCAACGTCCAAATTACCTAACAAGCAGGCCTTTTGGGACTTCTGGGAGGAAACCGGAGCACCCGGTGGAAACCCACGCAGACACAGGGAGAACGTGCAGTCTCCTCATAGACAGTGACCCAGACCGGGTTCCTGGCATTGTGAAGCAACAGTGCTAACCACTGTGTTACCATGCCGCCTGTCATGATATGCAGACATGCAGATAATGATATACAGACAGGCACAGACAGGCAGCTAATGAACACAGAGAACAGGACATGACCAATGAGCAGGCAGGACACTCAGGGGTGGTATCTCACTATAAAAGGCACGAGGCGCTCACACTCCGCCTCTTTCCACTGATGAACATCTACAGAGTGAGTCAGGGTGTATGTCCAGTATCACACCTCCAGCACGTGGCTAAGAGCTAGTCTGGTTCAGTCAGACAGAGTAACCACACTTAGGATAGCAGAGAGTCAAACTCATAGAGAACTGTGCTAACTGTGCTACTGGTTCAATAAATCAGATTGAACTAGCTTCAAGGTCTGGAGTATCTTTTGGTTAAAGCTGCATCCAGTTGCAGCCTGTGTTATCCCAGAGTCCATAACACAACATGCTACCAGGACACTGCTTAATCTAGGTGGTTTACCTCAGTCCGTTCTGTGACGACCAGCGAATGTATCCAGGCACCATGGAGAAGATTCAGGGTCCTCACCAGCTCAGGACCTCCGGCAATCTCAGTGCCAACTGGCAACTGGTGGACATTCAAGTAAAAGTTTCTGCTGTACATGGAAGCTTCAGACCTCGTGGGTGCGTCTGATGCAAGGAAGATCGCGCTTCTCCTCTCAACAGCGGGTGATCAAGCCATCAAACTCTTCAACTCTTTTCACTTCACTGAAGGCCAGAAGACAAAGTTTCAGACCATCCTGGACAAGTTTGACAGTCACTGTGAAGTGGACACCAATGAAATCTTGGAGCGCTACATATTCAAACAACGTCTACAAGGTAAAGATGAATCTTTCAACTCCTTCTTAACTGACCTCCGCCTGCTAGCGCTGTCCTGCAGCTTTGGTGATATTGCTGACTCCATGATCAGAGACCAAATCGTTTTTGGAGTTCACTCTGATCCTCTGAGAGAGCAGCTACTGAAAATCAAGCACATGACCCTGCCAGTCACGATTGAAACAGGCAGAGTGCAGGACCACGCCAAAAATCGCTATGCCCAGTACAAAGCAGATGAAAATGAGAAACATAGAACATAGAAAATACAGCACAGAACAGGCCCTTCAGCCCACGATGTCGTGCCGAACCTTTGTCCTAGATTAATCATAGATTATCATTGAATTTACAGTGCAGAAGGAGGCCATTCGGCCCTTTGAGTCTGCACCGGCTCTTGGAAAGAGCACCCTACCCAAACTCAACACCTCCACACAACACCAAGGGCAATTTTGGACACATATATCATGGCCAATCCACCTAACCTGCACATCTTTGGACTGTGGGAGGAAACCGGAGCACCCGGAGGAAACCCACGCAGACACGGGGAGGACGTGCAGACTCCGCACAGCCAGTGACCCAAGCCGGAATCGAACCTGGGACCCTGGAGCTGTGAAGCAATTGTGCTATCCACAATGCTACCGTGCTGCCCTTACTGTGGGAAGCCTGGACACTATGCAGCCTTGTGCAGGTCTGCACCACCAGTCAGGGGCCAGCGCTCCCAATTCCGACGACGGCGCGTTCAGAGTGTGCAACAACAATTACAGGATTCTCATCCTGGTAGCACAACGGATCCAGAGGAAGAATGCCTGGACTCCGCCTACTGTGTGGGCATCATTACCAAATGTGAATATGCCACATCCAACTCATCACAAATTCAATCCATCCTCGCTGTAGATTCTGCGGACGAATGGCGTGCGGTGATGCAGGTCAACCACTGCTCCATCCAGTTTAAGCTGGACACAGGTGCTTCTGCCAACCTCGTCTCACAGGCAGATTTCAAACGCATCAAGAAGCCCCCAAGATCCTTCCAGCAGCCTGCAGGCTCCGGGACTACAATGGAAATGCCATCACGGCACTGGTGTCCTGCCATCTACTCGTCTCCAACTGGAGCACCCATGCACGGTTACGTTCTGAAATTGTCAAGCCAGACAGGGCATCCCTACTTGGCGCGCATGCCTGCAAGCAGCTGAACCTCGTGCAGCAGGTTTACACAACGACATCCTCCAGTGTGGATCTTCAGGCCGGCATTGACGACATCCTCGCTCAGTATCCGGATGTGTTCGACGGGATGGGCACGCTGCCATATCGATACAAGATTCTGCTACGACCTGATGCCAAGCCAGTGGCCCACGCACCACGCCGGGTCCCGGCTCTGCTGAGGGAGCGCCTGAAGGCACAGCTCAAGGATCTTCAGCAACAGGGCATCATTTCCAAGGTAACCGAACCGACTGACTGGGTCAGCTCGATGGTATGTGTTAGAAAGCCTTCGGGCGACCTGCGCATCTGCATTGATCCCAAGGATCTCAATAAGAATATAATGCGTGAACACTACCCCTTCCTGAAGCGGAGGAACTCACCAGTGAGATGGCACACGCACGTTTTTTCACCAAGTTAGATGCGTCACATGGATTTTGGCGAATCCAGCTGGATGAGTCCAGCAGAAGGCTCTGCACCTTCAACACACCGTTTGGCATTGTCTCAGCATCGTAGATCTTCCATTGCATCATGGAGCAGATGATGGAGGGTATTGAGGGGGTTTGTGTGTATGTGGACGACATCATCATAAGGTCCACAACCCCTGAAGAGCATGTTTCCCATCTCCAGTAGGTATTCTGCCGTGTCCATGCCAATGGCCTGAACTGAACAGGTCCAAATGTTACTTTGGCATGTTGACACTCAAGTTCCTAGGTGACCAGATCTCTCAGCAGGACGTGCACCCGGACACAGACAAGGTCATGGCCATCAAAGCCATGAAGGTCCCTGAAGACAAGAAGGCGGTGTTGCGCTTCCTGGGCATGGTCAATTTTCTGGGCAAGTTCATCCCAAACCTGGCCTCACACACCACGGCCCTACGAAACCTGGTGAAAAAGTCCACTGCCTTTGAGTGGAAGGCAGCACATCAGGCAGAGTGGTTGGAGCTGAAAGCCAAGCTCACCACTGCACCCGTCTTGGCATTTTGCAACCCAGACAGGGAGACGAAGATCTCGACAGATGCAAACCAGGATGGCATCTGTGCAGTGTTGCTTCAACGTGATGACACTTCATCCTGGGCACTGGTAGCCTACGCATCGAGGGCCATGGCGTCCACCGAAACAAGGTATGCGCAAATAGAGAAGGAATGCCTGGGTCTTCTCACTGGCATTCTCAAGTTTCACGACTAGTGTCTACGGCCTGCCAACATTCACTGTCGAGACGGATCATAGGCCTCTGGTCCACATTATCCACAAGGACCTGAACGACATGACGCCTCGGTTGCAGCGCATCCTCCTCAAACTCAGAAGGTACGACTTTGACTTAGTGTACACACCTGGCAAGGAGTTCATCACCGCTGATGCATTGTCCCGCTCCATCACATTGCCTAGTGAACCGCTGGAAATCATCTGGCAGATTGAATCACAGGTGCAGCTATGTGCTAGCACCCTCCCGGCACCTGATGAGAAGGTGGTTCATATCCGCGAGGAGACAGCCAAAGACCCCCTCTTGCAGTGTGTCATGCACCACCTCGAAAGGGCAGTGCCCTCAATTTTATAATGTAAAGGACGAACGACCTGACAGTGATTGATGGTATCCTCCTCAAGCTGGACTCCGCGGATTGTCATTCCACTCAGTCTCCAGAGCTTGGTGCTCCGCCAAATCCATGAGGGACACCTGGGCGTCGAGAAGTGCAGGCACAGAGCCAGGCAGGCTGTCTACTGGCCCGGTATTAGCCAGGACATCTCGAACACGGTCCTGAACTGTGCGACCTGTCAACGCTTCCAGCCAGCGCAGAGCAAGGAGACGCTCCAGCAGCATGAAATCGAGACCTCCCCGTGGTCCAAGGTTGGCATCGGCCTCTTTCGTGCGAATGGTCGTGACTACGTGTTGATTATTGACTATTTCTCCAACTACCCTGAAGTCATGAAGCTCTCGGACCTCATATCTCGGACCGTCATCAAGGCCTGTAAGGAGACATTCTCGAGGCATGGTATCCCTCTCACTGTCATGAGTGACAATGGCCCGTGCTTCAACAGCCACGCGTGGTCTATGTTTGCCAAGTCATACCAAGTCACTTCCAGCCCACACTATCCGCAGTCCAATGGGAAAGTCCAAAGGGGAGCACATTGTGAAACAGCTCATCTGCAAGGCCGCGGATTCTGCTTCTGGCATCTACCTCGCGCTGCTTGGTACAGGGTGACCCCACTGTCCACTGGCATGTCGCCGGCTCAACTCCTGATGAACAGGGACCTGCGGACGACACTTCCAGCCATACACTTGCCCAATCTGGATCACCTCCCGGTGCTACAGAAGGTGCAGCGTCTCCGAGACCGGCAAAAGCAGGGCTATGATGCTCATGCCACCGATTTGCCCGTGTTATCCCCAGCAGACACCGTCAGGATCAAGATACCGGATGGTGGCTGGTCAGCTCCAGCTGTCGTTGTTTGACAGGCTGCGCCCCGCTCGTATGTTGTGCGTCTGGCTGATCGTTCTGTTGTGCGACAGCACTGCGCAAGGTTGCCTGCCCGCAACCGCTTTCTTCTCCGTTTCCTTCCGTTGTTTTGCCACCTCCTGATTCCTCGAACTACGAGGCCACCAGTCAGGCTTCCATCCCGCCTGTCAAGGCGCCGTCGTCCCCACCGCCACCTCTCTGGCGGTCGACAAGGATCAGACACAAGCCCCAGAGACTGGACTTATGAACATTTGTTTTGTTTGCTATGTTCTGTTTTCTCACATGTAAATCACAGCTGTCTTCACATGTAAATACGTCCACATATGCAACCGCTTGTAAATATGTTAATATATGCCACCACATGTAAGTACGTTCCCATGTGCCAACAAAACATAAAAAAAGGGAGATGTCATGATATGCAGTCATGCAGATAATGATATCCAGACAGGCACAGACAGGCAGTTAATGAACACAGAGAACAGGACATGACCAATGAGCAGGCAGGACACTCAGGGGTGGTATCTCACTATAAAAGGCACGAGGCACTCACACTCCGGCTCTTTACACTGATGAACATCTACAGAGTGAGTCAGGGTGTATGTACAGTATCACACCTCCAGCACATGGCTAAGAACTAGTCTGGTTCAGTCAGACAGAGTAACCACACTTAGGTTAGCAGAGAGTCGAACCCATAGAGAACTGTGCTAACTGTGCTACTGGTTCAATAAATCAGATTGAACTAACTTCAAGGTCTGGAGTATCTTTTGGTTAAAGCTGCATCCAGTTGCAGCCTGTGTTATCCCAGAGTACATAACACACACTACCCATAAACCCCAGCCCACACTCACCTTCTTAACAAACTGACCGTTTCTGATATCATAAAACTCCCCAATATCATAACTGATTATTAAATGCCCTCTGAACAATACAGTCCATTACTGCCAGTGATCACTGGGCGCTGCCTTATGTCCCTTTACATTGCGCAGTCCATGGCACCTGCATGTTTGGGTGGGGGAGGTTAATGCAGAGGTGTGTCCACTGATCGGGTTTGTTTTGCCATGGCTCACCTAGCTATCTCCAGGGCTATTCCAAGTCAGGAACAATAAAGCAAACCCGGATTTGATTCCAACCTCGGGTGACGAGCTGTGTGGAGTTTGCACATTCTCTCCGCGGGTTTCCTCCGGGTGCTCTGGTATTCTCCCACAGTCCAAAGATGTGCTGGTTAGGTGGATTGGCCATGCTAAATACCCCTTAGTGTCCTGGGATGTGCAGGTTAGTTTGCGAGGATGGGGTGGCCCCAGTGGGCCTAGGTAGGGACCTCTTTTAGTGGTGCAGACTCGATGGGCCAAATAGCCTCCTCCTGCACAGTGGGCTAAACAGCTGGCTTGTAATGCAGAACAATGCCAGCAGCGCAGGTTCAATTCCCATACCAGCCTCCCCGAACAGGCGCCGGAATGTGGCGACTAGGGGATTTTCACAGTAACTTCATTGAAGCCTACTTGTGACAATAAGCGATTATTAAAATTATTAGAGATTCTGTGGGATTCTAAAAGAACAGGGTTGCAGGGAATCCATCGGATTGCAGTTAATCATTAGCAAAGGGGAGAGTTAAAACACAGGTTGCGAGGGACATTGGGCCCTAGAAGAGGATTTTGGAATAGTGGTTTGAAATAATAAGTGGAACAGATGTGTGGCTCTCTCTCTCGAGTAGTTCAACACTAGGAGGGAGAGCAGAATTGTTTGACCAATATTATGGAAGTGATGCTCTGTGAGATCGAGCCTTTGACTATCAGCCGGCCATCAGAAGCTGGGATCTAGGCAAATCTCCACTGCTCTGCTGGGGCAGTAATGGGATCATTCACCTTCAACATGGCCGACTAGGTCCTTGTCTCAGACCATCACTGCATGGTCTCACCATGGACCAGACCCAGAACAGAAACTCACTGCCCGGGAATTCAGCCATAGCGAGCGCTGGGCATGTCTGTCACAGTGTTGTCCTCACTCTGCATCTTTCTGCAGGATCTGAAATGTCTGGCATTCCCTAGCTTTACGCCCTGTGCTAGCTGTGTGTCAGCAGAGTGCACTGGAGCAGCTAGTTGGCCCTGTTCATGTGTGTATCAAACTGGTTTACATCAGCTCTAATTCTGAGGATGAGTAAAACTGTTACTTCCACCATGACAACATCACCCGTTTCTGCCCCAAGTTCAACTCCTCTGCTGCGGAAACCCTCGTCTGTGTCCCTTCCCCCTTTTAATTTGATAATTCTAATAATCTCCGCCCTCCACACCCTTCTTAAACCTAACTTCATCCAAAGCTCTGCCATCCCATCAGGGTGACATCACGTGATTTTCGCTATCATGTGATTGAGTGCTTCCAGCAGTGGTTAATGCCCGATCCATACTGAGGGAGATCAACTTTCATCTCTTTCTGTGGAATCTGTTACTACCATTCACTCCACCCAGTCTGTAATTTAAACACACTCAGATCACGGAGCCTATCAGAGCTCATCATTCCAGTCCACTGGGTCACTGTTATTCTGTGTATAAACAGCTCTGAACCCCTCAATTAGATTCCAGTGTAACTCACTCCTGGTTATCTGTTATTATTCTATGTACAAACCAACCCAAAGCCCTCAATTAGATTCCCGTCTGCAGTTGATGTTATTTTGGCTCCATTGTGGGACAATTAAACATTTTTAAATCTGAGAAGATAAATAAAGTTGGTATTATAGCTGGAATACATCAGTAGTGAGGGTTTATCCCTGAATTTAGCTACCTTTAATCATCTAATGAGTCTGTATCCGCGATAGTTTCCTCGAACAGTATGTAATGGAACCTACGAGGGAACAAGCGGTCCTAGATCTGGTCCTGTGTAATGAGACAGGAGTGATTCAGGATCTCATAGTTAGGGATCCTCTCGGAAGGAGCGATCACAATATGGTGGAATTTAAAATACAGATGGAGGGTGAGAAGGTAAAATCAAGCACTAGTGTTTTGTGCTTAAACAAAGGAGATTACAATGGGATGAGAGAAGAACTAGCTAAGGTAGACTGGGAGCAAAGACTTTATGGTGAAACAGTTGAGCAACAGTGGAGAACCTTCCAAGTGATTTTTCACAGTGCCCAGCAAAGGTTTATACCAACAAAATGGAAGGACGGTAAAAAGAGGGAAAATCGACCGTGGATATCTAAGGAAATAAGGGAGAGTATCAAATTGAAGGAAAAAACATACAAAGTAGCAAAGATCAGTGGGAGACTAGAGGACTGGGAAATCTTTAGGGAGCAACAGAAAGCTACTAAAAAAAGCTATAAAGAAGAGTAAGATAGATTATGAGAGTAAACTTGCTCAGAATATAAAAACAGATAGTAAAAGTTTCTACAAATACATAAAACAAAAAAGAGTGGCTAAGGTAAATATTGGTCCTTTAGAGGATGAGAAGGGAGATTTAATAATGGGAGATGAGGAAATGGCTGAGGAACTGAACAGGTTTTTTGGGTCGGTCTTCACAGTGGAAGACACAAATAACATGCCAGTGACTGATGGAAATGAGGCTATGACAGGTGAGGACCTTGAGAGGATTGATATCACCAAGGAGGTAGTGATGGGCAAGCTAATGGGGCTAAAGGTAGACAAGTCTCCTGGCCCTGATGGAATGCATCCCAGAGTGCTAAAAGAGATGGCTAGGGAAATTGCAAATGCTCTAGTGATAATTTACCAAAATTCACTAGACTCTGGGGTGGTCCCGGCGGATTGGAAATTAGCAAACGTGACACCACTGTTTAAAAAAGGAGGTAGGCAGAAAGTGGGTAATTATAGGCCAGTGAGCTTAACTTCGGTAGTAGGGAAGAAGCTGGAATCTATCATCAAGGAAGAAATAGCGAGACATCTGGATGGAAATTGTCCCATTGGACAGACGCAGCATGGGTTCATAAAGGGCAGGTCGTGCCTAACTAATTTAGTGGAATTTTTTGAGGACATTAACAGTGCGGTAGATAGCGGGGAGCCAATGGATGTGGTATATCTGGATTTCCAGAAAGCCTTTGACAAGGTGCCACACAAAAGGTTGTTGCATAAGATAAAGATGCATGGCATTAAGGGGAAAGTAGGAGCATGGATAGAGGATTGGTTAATTAATAGAAAGCAAAGAGTGGGGATTAATGGGTGTTTCTCTGGTTGGCAATCAGTAGCTAGTGGTGTCCCTCAGGGATCAGTGTTGGGCCCACAACTGTTCACAATTTACATAGATGATTTGGAGTTGGGGACCAAGGGCAATGTGTCCAAGTTTGCAGACGACACTAAGATAAGTGGTAAAGCAAAAAGTGCAGAGGATACTGGAAGTCTGCAGAGGGATTTGGATAGGTTAAGTGAATGGGTTAGGGTCTGGCAGATGGAATACAATGTTGACAAATGTGAGGTTATCCATTTTGGTAAGAATAACGGCAAAAGGGATTATTATTTAAATGATAAAAAATTAAAACATGCTGCTGTGCAGAGAGATCTGGGTGTGCTAGTGCATGAGTCGCAGAAAGTTGGTTTTCAGGTGCAACAGGTGATTAAGAAGGCAAATGGAATTTTGTCCTTCATTGCTAGAGGGATGGAGTTTAAGACTAGGGAGGTTATGCTGCAATTGTATAAGGTGTTAGTGAGGCCACACCTGGAGTATTGTGTTCAGTTTTGGTCTCCTTACTTGGTTGTTTCCACTGGCGGGTGAAAGCAGAACTAGGGGGCATAGCCTCAAAATAAGGGGAAGTAGATTTAGGACTGAGTTTAGGAGGAACTTCTTCACCCAAAGGGTTGTGAATCTATGGAATTGCTTGCCCAGTGAAGCAGTAGAGGCTCCTTCATTAAATGTTTTTAAGATAAAGATAGATAGTTTTTCGAAGAATAAAGGGATTAAGGGTTATGGTGTTCGGGCCGGAAAGTGGAGCTGAGTCCATATAAGATCAGCCATGATCTCATTGAATGGCGGAGCAGGCTCGAGGGGCCAGATGGCCTACTCCTGCTCCTAGTTCTTATGTTCTTATGTTCTTATGTTACTCGGTAGGTGAGAAGATGACAGAAAATGAAGTGGAGCAGTTAATGGCTGGTCACGAGGATTCAAATGGATGCGTCAATTACGAAGGTGAGACCAGAATGAGAGCAGACGACACCTCCACAAACACCAATGAGGAAGCTCACCGTGTACACAGCTCTCTGCAACTCACTCACTGTCCTGTCACTCCAACTCACTCTCTGTCCTGTCACTCCAACTCTCTCTGTCCCCTCACTCCAGCTCACTCACTATCCTGTCACTCCAACTCACTCACTGTCCTGTCACTCCAACTCTCTCTGTCCCCTCACTCCAACTCTCTCTGTCCCCTCACTCCAACTCTCTCTGTCCCCTCACTCCAACTCTCTGTGTCCCCTCAATCCAACTCACTCACTGTCCCCTCACTCCAACTCACTCACTATCCTGTCACTCCAACTCACTCACTGTCCTGTCACTTCAACTCTCTCTGTCCCCTCGCTCCAACTCACTCACTATCCTGTCACTCCAACTCACTCACTGTCCTGTCACTCCAACTCTCTCTGTCCCCTCACTCCAACTCACTCACTATCCTGTCGCTCCAACTCTCTCTGTCCCCTCACTCCAACTCACTCTCTGTCCTGTCACTCCAACTCACTCACTGTCCTGTCACTCCAACTCACTCACTGTCCTGTCACTCCAACTCTCTCTGTCCCCTCACTCCAGCTCACTCACTATCCTGTCACTCCAACTCTCTCTGTCCCCTCACTCCAACTCACTCACTATCCTGTCGCTCCAACTCTCTCTGTCCCCTCACTCCAACTCACTACTGTCCTGTCACTCCAACTCACTCACTGTCCTGTCACTCCAACTCACTCACTGTCCTGTCACTCCAACTCACTCTCTGTCCCCTCACTCCAACTCTCTCTGTCCCCTGACTCCAGCTCACTCACTATCCTGTCACTCCAACTCTCTCTGTCGCCTCACTCCAACTCACTCACTGTCCTGTCACTCCAACTCTCCCTGTCCCCTCACTCCAACTCTCCCTGTCCCCTCACTCCAACTCACTCTCTGTCCTGTCACTCCAACTCACTCACTGTCCTGTCACTCCAACTCACTCACTGTCCTGTCACTCCAACTCACTCACTGTCCTGTCACTCCAACTCACTCACTGTCCTGTCACTCCAACTCACTCACTGTCCTGTCACTCCAACTCTCTCTGTCCCCACACTCCAACTCACTCACTATCCTGTCACTCCAACTCACTCACTGTCCTGTCACTCCAACTCACTCACTGTCCTGTCACTCCAACTCACTCACTGTCCTGTCACTCCAACTCACTCACTGTCCTGTCACTCCAACTCTCTCTGTCCCCACACTCCAACTCACTCACTATCCTGTCACTCCAACTCACTCACTGTCCCCTCACTCCAACTCACTCTCTGTCCCCTCACTCCAACTCTCTCTGTCCTGTCACTCCAACTCTCTCTCTGTCCTGTCACTCCAACTCACTCACTATCCTGTCACTCCAACTCACTCACTGTCCTGTCACTCCAACTCTCTCTGTCCCCTCACTCCAACTCACTCACTGTCCTGTCATTCCAACTCACTCACTGTCCTGTCACTCCAACTCTCTCTGTCCCCTCACTCCAACTCACTCTCTGTCCTGTCACTCCAACTCTCTCTGTCCCCTCACTCCAACTCACTCACTGTCCTGTCACTCCAACTCACTCACTGTCCTGTCACTCCAACTCTCTCTGACCCCTCACTCCAACTCACTCACTGTCCTGTCACTCCAACTCACTCTCTGTCCTGTCACTCCAACTCTCTCTGTCCCCTCACTCCAACTCACTCTCTGTCCCCTCACTCCAACTCACTCACTGTCCTGTCACTCCAACTCACTCACTGTCCTGTCACTCCAACTCTCTCTGTCCCCTCACTCCAACTCACTCTCTGTCCTGTCACTCCAACTCTCTCTGTCCCCTCACTCCAACTCACTCTCTGTCCTGTCACTCCAACTCACTCACTATCCTGTCACTCCAACTCACTCACTGTCCTGTCACTCCAACTCTCTCTGTCCCCTCACTCCAACTCACTCTCTGTCCTGTCACTCCAACTCTCTCTGTCCCCTCACTCCAACTCACTCACTATCCTGTCACTCCACCTCTCTCTGTCCCCTCACTCCAACTCTCTCTGTCCCCTCACTCCAACTCACTCTCTGTCCTGTCACTCCAACTCACTCACTGTCCTGTCACTCCAACTCACTCACTGTCCTGTCACTCCAACTCACTCACTGTCCTGTCACTCCAACTCACTCACTGTCCTGTCACTCCAACTCACTCACTGTCCTGTCACTCCAACTCACTCACTGTCCTGTCACTCCAACTCACTCACTGTCCTGTCACTCCAACTCACTCACTGTCCTGTCACTCCAACTCACTCACTGTCCCCTCACTCCAACTCTCTCTGTCCCCTCACTCCAACTCACTCTCTGTCCTGTCACTCCAACTCTCTCTGTCCCCTCACTCCAACTCTCACTGTCCCCTCACTCCAACTCTCTCTGTCCCCTCACTCCAACTCTCTATGTCCCCTCACTCCAACTCACTCACTGTCCCCTCACTCCAACTCACTCACTGTCCTGTCACTCCAACTCACTCTCTGTCCTGTCACTCCAACTCACTCACTGTCCTGTCACTCCAACTCACTCACTGTCCTGTCACTCCAACTCACTCACTGTCCTGTCACTCCAACTCTCACTGTCCCCTCACTCCAACTCTCTCTGTCCCCTCACTCCAACTCACTCTCTGTCCTGTCACTCCAACTCACTCACTATCCTGTCACTCCAACTCTCTCTGTCCCCTCACTCCAACTCACTCTCTGTCCTGTCACTCCAACTCTCTCTGCCCCCTCACTCCAACTCACTCTCTGTCCTGTCACTCCAACTCACTCACTGTCCTGTCACTCCAACTCACTCACTGTCCTGTCACTCCAACTCTCTCTGTCCTGTCACTCCAACTCACTCTCTGTCCTGTCACTCCAACTCTCTCTGTCCCCTCACTCCAACTCACTCTCTGTCCTGTCACTCCAACTCACTCACTGTCCCCTCACTCCAACTCACTCACTGTCCTGTCACTCCAACTCTCTCTGTCCCCTCACTCCAACTCACTCTCTGTCCTGTCACTCCAACTCACTCACTGTCCTGTCACTCCAACTCACTCACTATCCTGTCACTCCAACTCTCTCTGTCCCCTCACTCCAACTCACTCTCTGTCCTGTCACTCCAACTCTCTCTGTCCCCTCACTCCAACTCACTCACTGTCCTGTCACTCCAGCTCACTCACTGTCCCCTCACTCCAACTCACTCACTATCCTGTCACTCCAACTCTCTCTGTCCCCTCACTCCAACTCACTCTCTGTCCTGTCACTCCAACTCACTCACTGTCCTGTCACTCCAACTCACTCACTATCCTGTCACTCCAACTCGCTCTGTCCCCTCACTCCAACTCACTCTCTGTCCTGTCACTCCAACTCTCTCTGTCCCCTCACTCCAACTCACTCACTGTCCTGTCACTCCAGCTCACTCACTGTCCTGTCACTCCAACTCTCTCTGTCCCCTCACTCCAACTCAATCACTGTCCTGTCACTCCAGCTCACTCACTGTCCTGTCACTCCGACTCTCTCTGTCTCCTCACTCCAACTCTCTCTGTCCTGTCACTCCAACTCTCTCTGTCCCCTCACTCCAACTCACTCACTGTCCTGTCACTCCAACTCTCTCTGTCCTGTCACTCCAACTCACTCTCTGTCCTGTCACTCCAACTCACTCACTGTCCTGTCACTCCAGCTCACTCACTGTCATGTCACTCCAACTCACTCTCTGTCCTGTCACTCCAACTCACTCACTGTCATGTCACTCCAATTCACTCTCTGTCCTGTCACTCCAACTCTCTCACTGTCCTGTCACTCCAACTCTCTCTGTCCCCTCACTCCAACTCACTCTCTGTCCTGTCACTCCAACTCTCACTGTCCCCTCACTCCAACTCACTCACTGTCCTGTCACTCCAACTCTCTCTGTCCCCTCACTCCAACTCACTCACTGTCCTGTCACTCCAACTCACTCACTGTCCTGTCACTCCAGCTCACTCACTGTCATGTCACTCCAACTCACTCTCTGTCCTGTCACTCCAACTCACTCACTGTCATGTCACTCCAACACACTCTCTGTCCTGTCACTCCAACTCTCTCACTGTCCTGTCACTCCAACTCTCTCTGTCCCCTCACTCCAACTCACTCTCTGTCCTGTCACTCCAACTCTCACTGTCCCCTCACTCCAACTCACTCACTGTCCTGTCACTCCAACTCTCTCTGTCCCCTCACTCCAACTCACTCTCTGTCCTGTCACTCCAACTCTCACTGTCCCCTCACTCCAACTCACTCACTGTCCTGTCACTCCAACTCTCTCTGTCCCCTCACTCCAACTCACTCACTGTCCTGTCACTCCAACTCACTCTCTGTCCTGTCACTCCAACTCACTCACTGTCCTGTCACTCCAACTCACTCACTGTCCTGTCACTCCAACTCACTCACTGTCATGTCACTCCAACTCACTCTCTGTCCTGTCACTCCAACTCTCTCACTGTCCTGTCACTCCAACTCTCTCTGTCCCCTCACTCCAACTCACTCTCTGTCCTGTCACTCCAACTCACTCACTGTCCTGTCACTCCAACTCACTCTCTGTCCTCTCACTCCAACTCACTCACTGTCCTGTCACTCCAACTCACTCGCTGTCCTGTCACTCCAACTCACTCACTGTCATGTCACTCCAACTCACTCACTGTCCTGTCACTCCAACTCACTCTCTGTCCTCTCACTCCAACTCACTCTCTGTCCTGTCACTCCAACTCACTCTCTGTCCTCTCACTCCAACTCACTCTCTGTCCTGTCACTCCAACTCACTCACTGTCATGTCACTCCAACTCACTCACTGTCATGTCACTCCAACTCACTCACTGTCATGTCACTCCAACTCACTCTCTGTCCCCTCACTCCAACTCACTCTCTGTCCTGTCACTCCAACTCACTCACTGTCCTGTCACTCCAACTCTCACTGTCCCCTCACTCCAGCTCACTCTCTGTCCTGTCACTCCAACTCTCTCTCTGTCCTGTCACTCCAACTCTCTCTCTGTCCTGTCACTCCAACTCTATCTGTCCCCTCACTCCAACTCTCTCTGTCCCCTCACTCCAACTCACTCACTATCCTGTCACTCCAATTCACTCACTGTCCTGTCACTCCAACTCACTCACTATCCTGTCACTCCAACTCTCTCTGTCCCCTCACTCCAACTCTCTCTGTCCCCTCACTCCAACTCTATCTGTCCCCTCACTCCAACTCACTCTCTGTCCCCTCACTCCAACTCACTCACTATCCTGTCACTCCAATTCACTCACTGTCCTGTCACTCCAACTCACTCACTGTCCTGTCACTCCAACTCTCTCTGTCCCCTCACTCCAACTCTCTCTGTCCCCTCACTCTAACTCTCTCTGTCCCCTCACTCCAACTCACTCACTATCCTGTCACTCCAATTCACTCACTGTCCTGTTACTCCAACTCACTCACTATCCTGTCACTCCAACTCTCTCTGTCCCCTCACTCCAACTCACTCACTGTCCCCTCACTCCAACTCACTCACTATCCTGTCACTCCAACTCACTCTCTGTCCTGTCACTCCAACTCTCTCTCTCTGTCCTGTCACTCCAACTCTATCTGTCCCCTCACTCCAACTCTCTCTGTCCCCTCACTCCAACTCACTCACGGTCCCCTCACTCCAACTCACTCACTGTCCTGTCACTCCAACTCACTCACTGTCCTGTCACTCCAACTCTCTCTGTCCCCTCACTCCAACTCACTCACTGTCCTATCACTCCAACTCACTCTCTGTCCTGTCACTCCAACTCTCTCTGTCCCCTCACTCCAACTCACTCACTGTCCTATCACTCCAACTCACTCACTATCCTGTCACTCCAACTCACTCTCTGTCCTGTCACTCAAACTCACTCACTGTCCTGTCACTCCAACTCACTCACTGTCCTGTCACTCCAACTCTCTCTGTCCCCTCACTCCAACTCTCTCTGTCCCCTCACTCCAACTCACTCTATGTCCTGTCACTCCAACTCTCACTGTCCCCTCACTCCAACTCTCTCTGTCCCCTCACTCCAACTCACTCTCTGTCCTGTCACTCCAACTCACTCACTATCCTGTCACACCAACTCTCTCTGTCCCCTCACTCCAACTCACTCTCTGTCCTGTCACTCCAACTCTCTCTGTCCCCTCACTCCAACTCACTCTCTGTCCTGTCACTCCAACTCACTCACTGTCCTGTCACTCCAACTCACTCACTGTCCTGTCACTCCAACTCTCTCTGTCCTGTCACTCCAACTCTCTCTGTCCCCTCACTCCAACTCACTTTCTGTCCTGTCACTCCAACTCACTCACTGTCCTGTCACTCCAACTCACTCACTATCCTGTCACTCCAACTCTCTCTGTCCCCTCACTCCAACTCACTCTCTGTCCTGTCACTCCAACTCTCTCTGTCCCCTCACTCCAACTCAATCACTGTCCTGTCACTCCAGCTCACTCACTGTCCTGTCACTCCAACTCTCTCTGTCCCCTCACTCCAACTCACTCTCTGTCCTGTCACTCAAACTCACTCTCTGTCCTGTCACTCCAACTCACTCACTGTCCTGTCACTCCAACTCACTCTCTGTCCTGTCACTCCAACTCACTCACTGTCCTGTCACTCCAACTCACTCACTATCCTGTCACTCCAACTCTCTCTGTCCCCTCACTCCAACTCACTCTCTGTCCTGTCACTCCAACTCTCTCTGTCCCCTAACTCCAACTCACTCACTGTCCTGTCACTCCAGCTCACTCACTGTCCTGTCACTCCAACTCTCTCTGTCCCCTCACTCCAACTCACTCACTGTCCTGTCACTCCAGCTCACTCACTGTCCTGTCACTCCGACTCTCTCTGTCCCCTCACTCCAACTCTCTCTGTCCTGTCACTCCAACTCTCTCTGTCCCCTCACTCCAACTCACTCACTGTCCTGTCACTCCAACTCTCTCTGTCCTGTCACTCCAACTCACTCACTGTCCTGTCGCTCCAACTCACTCACTGTCCTGTCACTCCAGCTCACTCACTGTCATGTCACTCCAACTCACTCTCTGTCCTGTCACTCCAACTCACTCACTGTCATGTCACTCCAACTCACTCTCTGTCCTGTCACTCCAACTCTCTCACTGTCCTGTCACTCCAACTCTCTCTGTCCCCTCACTCCAACTCACTCTCTGTCCTGTCACTCCAACTCTCACTGTCCCCTCACTCCAACTCACTCACTGTCCTGTCACTCCAACTCTCTCTGTCCCCTCACTCCAACTCACTCTCTGGCCTGTCACTCCAACTCTCACTGTCCCCTCACTCCAACTCACTCACTGTCCTGTCACTCCAACTCTCTCTGTCCCCTCACTCCAACTCACTCACTGTCCTGTCACTCCAACTCACTCTCTGTCCTGTCACTCCAACTCACTCACTGTCCTGTCACTCCAACTCACTCACTATCCTGTCACTCCAACTCACTCACTGTCATGTCACTCCAACTCACTCTCTGTCCTGTCACTCCAACTCTCTCACTGTCCTGTCACTCCAACTCTCTCTGTCCCCTCACTCCAACTCACTCTCTGTCCTGTCACTCCAACTCACTCACTGTCCTGTCACTCCAACTCACTCTCTGTCCTCTCACTCCAACTCACTCACTGTCCTGTCACTCCAACTCACTCTCTGTCCTCTCACTCCAACTCACTCACTGTCCTGTCACTCCAACTCACTCTCTGTCCTGTCACTCCAACTCACTCACTGTCATGTCACTCCAACTCACTCACTTTCCTGTCACTCCAACTCACTCTCTGTCCTCTCACTCCAACTCACTCTCTGTCCTGTCACTCCAACTCACTCTCTGTCCTCTCACTCCAACTCACTCTCTGTCCTGTCACTCCAACTCACTCACTGTCATGTCACTCCAACTCACTCACTGTCATGTCACTCCAACTCACTCACTGTCATGTCACTCCAACTCACTCTCTGTCCCCTCACTCCAACTCACTCTCTGTCCTGTCACTCCAACTCACTCACTGTCCTGTCACTCCAACTCTCACTGTCCCCTCACTCCAGCTCACTCTCTGTCCTGTCACTCCAACTCTCTCTCTGTCCTGTCACTCCAACTCTCTCTCTGTCCTGTCACTCCAACTCTCTCTCTGTCCTGTCACTGCAACTCTATCTGTCCCCTCACTCCAACTCTCTCTGTCCCCTCACTCCAACTCACTCACTATCCTGTCACTCCAATTCACTCACTGTCCTGTCACTCCAACTCACTCACTATCCTGTCACTCCAACTCTCTCTGTCCCCTCACTCCAACTCTCTCTGTCCCCTCACTCCAACTCACTCTCTGTCCTGTCACTCCAACTCACTCACTGTCATGTCACTCCAACTCACTCACTGTCATGTCACTCCAACTCACTCACTGTCATGTCACTCCAACTCACCCTCTGTCCCCTCACTCCAACTCACTCTCTGTCCTGTCACTCCAACTCACTCACTGTCCTGTCACTCCAACTCTCTCTGTCCCCTCACTCCAACTCACTCTCTGTCCTGTCACTCAAACTCACTCTCTGTCCTGTCACTCCAACTCACTCACTGTCCTGTCACTCCAACTCACTCTCTGTCCTGTCACTCCAACTCACTCACTGTCCTGTCACTCCAACTCACTCACTATCCTGTCACTCCAACTCTCTCTGTCCCCTCACTCCAACTCACTCTCTGTCCTGTCACTCCAACTCTCTCTGTCCCCTAACTCCAACTCACTCACTGTCCTGTCACTCCAGCTCACTCACTGTCCTGTCACTCCAACTCTCTCTGTCCCCTCACTCCAACTCACTCACTGTCCTGTCACTCCAGCTCACTCACTGTCCTGTCACTCCGACTCTCTCTGTCCCCTCACTCCAACTCTCTCTGTCCTGTCACTCCAACTCTCTCTGTCCCCTCACTCCAACTCACTCACTGTCCTGTCACTCCAACTCTCTCTGTCCTGTCACTCCAACTCACTCACTGTCCTGTCGCTCCAACTCACTCACTGTCCTGTCACTCCAGCTCACTCACTGTCATGTCACTCCAACTCACTCTCTGTCCTGTCACTCCAACTCACTCACTGTCATGTCACTCCAACTCACTCTCTGTCCTGTCACTCCAACTCTCTCACTGTCCTGTCACTCCAACTCTCTCTGTCCCCTCACTCCAACTCACTCTCTGTCCTGTCACTCCAACTCTCACTGTCCCCTCACTCCAACTCACTCACTGTCCTGTCACTCCAACTCTCTCTGTCCCCTCACTCCAACTCACTCTCTGGCCTGTCACTCCAACTCTCACTGTCCCCTCACTCCAACTCACTCACTGTCCTGTCACTCCAACTCTCTCTGTCCCCTCACTCCAACTCACTCACTGTCCTGTCACTCCAACTCACTCTCTGTCCTGTCACTCCAACTCACTCACTGTCCTGTCACTCCAACTCACTCACTATCCTGTCACTCCAACTCACTCACTGTCATGTCACTCCAACTCACTCTCTGTCCTGTCACTCCAACTCTCTCACTGTCCTGTCACTCCAACTCTCTCTGTCCCCTCACTCCAACTCACTCTCTGTCCTGTCACTCCAACTCACTCACTGTCCTGTCACTCCAACTCACTCTCTGTCCTCTCACTCCAACTCACTCACTGTCCTGTCACTCCAACTCACTCTCTGTCCTCTCACTCCAACTCACTCACTGTCCTGTCACTCCAACTCACTCTCTGTCCTGTCACTCCAACTCACTCACTGTCATGTCACTCCAACTCACTCACTGTCCTGTCACTCCAACTCACTCTCTGTCCTCTCACTCCAACTCACTCTCTGTCCTGTCACTCCAACTCACTCTCTGTCCTCTCACTCCAACTCACTCTCTGTCCTGTCACTCCAACTCACTCACTGTCATGTCACTCCAACTAACTCACTGTCATGTCACTCCAACTCACTCACTGTCATGTCACTCCAACTCACTCTCTGTCCCCTCACTCCAACTCACTCTCTGTCCTGTCACTCCAACTCACTCACTGTCCTGTCACTCCAACTCTCACTGTCCCCTCACTCCAGCTCACTCTCTGTCCTGTCACTCCAACTCTCTCTCTGTCCTGTCACTCCAACTCTCTCTCTGTCCTGTCACTCCAACTCTCTCTCTGTCCTGTCACTGCAACTCTATCTGTCCCCTCACTCCAACTCTCTCTGTCCCCTCACTCCAACTCACTCACTATCCTGTCACTCCAATTCACTCACTGTCCTGTCACTCCAACTCACTCACTATCCTGTCACTCCAACTCTCTCTGTCCCCTCACTCCAACTCTCTCTGTCCCCTCACTCCAACTCTATCTGTCCCCTCACTCCAACTCACTCTCTGTCCCCTCACTCCAACTCACTCACTATCCTGTCACTCCAATTCACTCACTGTCCTGTCACTCCAACTCACTCACTGTCCTGTCACTCCAACTCTCTCTGTCCCCTCACTCCAACTCTCTCTGTCCCCTCACTCCAACTCTCTCTGTCCCCTCACTCCAACTCACTCACTATCCTGTCACTCCAATTCACTCACTGTCCTGTCACTCCAACTCACTCACTATCCTGTCACTCCAACTCTCTCTGTCCCCTCACTCCAACTCACTCACTGTCCCCTCACTCCAACTCACTCACTATCCTGTCACTCCAACTCACTCTCTATCCTGTCACTCCAACTCTCTCTCTGTCCTGTCACTCCAACTCTATCTGTCCCCTCACTCCAACTCTCTCTGTCCCCTCACTCCAACTCACTCACTGTCCCCTCACTCCAACTCACTCACTGTCCTGTCACTCCAACTCACTCACTGTCCTGTCACTCCAACTCTCTCTGTCCCCTCACTCCAACTCACTCACTGTCCTATCACTCCAACTCACTCTCTGTCCTGTCACTCCAACACTGTCTGTCCCCTCACTCCAACTCACTCACTGTCCTATCATTCCAACTCACTCTCTGTCCTGTCACTCCAACTCACTCACTGTCCTGTCACTCCAACTCACTCACTGTCCTGTCACTCCAACTCTCTCTGTCCCCTCACTCCAACTCTCTCTGTCCCCTCACTCCAACTCACTCTCTGTCCTGTCACTCCAACTCTCTCTGTCCCCTCACTCCAACTCACTCACTGTCCTGTCACTCCAACTCACTCTCTGTCCTCTCACTCCAACTCACTCTCTGTTCTGTCACTCCAACTCACTCTCTGTCCTCTCACTCCAACTCACTCACTGTCCTGTCACTCCAACTCACTCTCTGTCCTCTCACTCCAACTCACTCACTATCCTGTCACTCCAACTCACTCTCTGTCCTCTCACTCCAACTCACTCACTGTCCTGTCACTCCAACTCACTCTCTGTCCCCTCACTCCAGCTCACTCTCTGTCCTCTCACTCCAACTCACTCACTGTCCTGTCACTCCAACTCACTCTCTGTCCTCTCACTCCAACTCACTCACTATCCTGTCACTCCAACTCACTCTCTGTCCTCTCACTCCAACTCACTCACTGTCCTGTCACTCCAACTCACTCACTATCCTGTCACTCCAACTCACTCACTGTCCTGTCACTCCAACTCTCTCTGTCCCCTCACTCCAACTCACTCTCTGTCCTGTCACTCCAACTCACTCTCTGTCCTGTCACTCCAACTCTCACTGTCCCCTCACTCCAACTCTCTCTGTCCCCTCACTCCAACTCACTCTCTGTCCTCTCACTCCAACTCTCTCTGTCCCCTCACTCCAACTCTCTCTGTCCCCTCACTCCAACTCACTCTCTGTCCCCTCACTCCAACTCTCTCTGTCCCCTCACTCCAACTCTCTCTGTCCCCTCACTCCAACTCACTCTCTGTCCTGTCACTCCAACTCACTCTCTGTCCTGTCACTCCAACTCACTCACTGTCCTGTCACTCCAACTCACTCTCTGTCCTGTCACTCCAACTCACTCACTGTCTCCTCACTCCAACTCTCTCTGTCCCCTCACTCCAGCTCACTCACTGTCCTGTCACTCCAACTCTCTCTGTCCCCTCACTCCAACTCACTCTCTGTCCTGTCACTCCAACTCACTCTCTGTCCCCTCACTCCAACTCACTCTCTGTCCTGTCACTCCAACTCTCACTGTCCCCTCACTCCAACTCTCTCTGTCTCCTCACTCCAACTCACTCTCTGTCCCCTCACTCCAACTCTCTCTGTCCCCTCACTCCAACTCACTCTCTGTCCTGTCACTCCAACTCTCTCTGCCCCCTCACTCCAACTCTCTCTGTCCCCTCACTCCAACTCACTCTCTGTCCTGTCACTCCAACTCACTCTCTGTCCTGTCACTCCAACTCACTCACTGTCCTGTCACTCCAACTCTCTCTGTCCCCTCACTCCAACTCACTCTCTGTCCTGTCACTCCAACTCACTCTCTGTCCTGTCACTCCAACTCACTCACTGTCCTGTCACTCCAACTCTCTCTGTCCCCTCACTCCAACTCACTCTCTGTCCTCTCACTCCAACTCACTCACTGTCCTGTCACTCCAACTCACTCTCTGTCCTGTCACTCCAACTCACTCACTGTCATGTCACTCCAACTCACTCACTGTCCTGTCACTCCAACTCACTCTCTGTCCTCTCACTCCAACTCACTCTCTGTCCTGTCACTCCAACTCACTCTCTGTCCTCTCACTCCAACTCACTCTCTGTCCTGTCACTCCAACTCACTCACTGTCATGTCACTCCAACTCACTCACTGTCATGTCACTCCAACTCACTCACTGTCATGTCACTCCAACTCACTCTCTGTCCCCTCACTCCAACTCACTCTCTGTCCTGTCACTCCAACTCACTCACTGTCCTGTCACTCCAACTCTCACTGTCCCCTCACTCCAGCTCACTCTCTGTCCTGTCACTCCAACTCTCTCTCTGTCCTGTCACTCCAACTCTCTCTCTGTCCTGTCACTCCAACTCTCTCTCTGTCCTGTCACTCCAACTCTATCTGTCCCCTCACTCCAACTCTCTCTGTCCCCTCACTCCAACTCACTCACTATCCTGTCACTCCAATTCACTCACTGTCCTGTCACTCCAACTCACTCACTATCCTGTCACTCCAACTCTCTCTGTCCCCTCACTCCAACTCTCTCTGTCCCCTCACTCCAACTCTATCTGTCCCCTCACTCCAACTCACTCTCTGTCCCCTCACTCCAACTCACTCACTATCCTGTCACTCCAATTCACTCACTGTCCTGTCACTCCAACTCACTCACTGTCCTGTCACTCCAACTCTCTCTGTCCCCTCACTCCAACTCTCTCTGTCCCCTCACTCTAACTCTCTCTGTCCCCTCACTCCAACTCACTCACTATCCTGTCACTCCAATTCACTCACTGTCCTGTTACTCCAACTCACTCACTATCCTGTCACTCCAACTCTCTCTGTCCCCTCACTCCAACTCACTCACTGTCCCCTCACTCCAACTCACTCACTATCCTGTCACTCCAACTCACTCTCTGTCCTGTCACTCCAACTCTCTCTCTCTGTCCTGTCACTCCAACTCTATCTGTCCCCTCACTCCAACTCTCTCTGTCCCCTCACTCCAACTCACTCACGGTCCCCTCACTCCAACTCACTCACTGTCCTGTCACTCCAACTCACTCACTGTCCTGTCACTCCAACTCTCTCTGTCCCCTCACTCCAACTCACTCACTGTCCTATCACTCCAACTCACTCTCTGTCCTGTCACTCCAACTCTCTCTGTCCCCTCACTCCAACTCACTCACTGTCCTATCACTCCAACTCACTCACTATCCTGTCACTCCAACTCACTCTCTGTCCTGTCACTCCAACTCACTCACTGTCCTGTCACTCCAACTCACTCACTGTCCTGTCACTCCAACTCTCTCTGTCCCCTCACTCCAACTCTCTCTGTCCCCTCACTCCAACTCACTCTATGTCCTGTCACTCCAACTCTCACTGTCCCCTCACTCCAACTCTCTCTGTCCCCTCACTCCAACTCACTCTCTGTCCTGTCACTCCAACTCACTCACTATCCTGTCACACCAACTCTCTCTGTCCCCTCACTCCAACTCACTCTCTGTCCTGTCACTCCAACTCTCTCTGTCCCCTCACTCCAACTCACTCTCTGTCCTGTCACTCCAACTCACTCACTGTCCTGTCACTCCAACTCACTCACTGTCCTGTCACTCCAACTCTCTCTGTCCTGTCACTCCAACTCTCTCTGTCCCCTCACTCCAACTCACTCTCTGTCCTGTCACTCCAACTCACTCACTGTCCTGTCACTCCAACTCACTCACTATCCTGTCACTCCAACTCTCTCTGTCCCCTCACTCCAACTCACTCTCTGTCCTGTCACTCCAACTCTCTCTGTCCCCTCACTCCAACTCAATCACTGTCCTGTCACTCCAGCTCACTCACTGTCCTGTCACTCCAACTCTCTCTGTCCCCTCACTCCAACTCACTCTCTGTCCTGTCACTCCAACTCACTCTCTGTCCTGTCACTCCAACTCACTCACTGTCCTGTCACTCCAACTCACTCTCTGTCCTGTCACTCCAACTCACTCACTGTCCTGTCACTCCAACTCACTCACTATCCTGTCACTCCAACTCTCTCTGTCCCCTCACTCCAACTCACTCTCTGTCCTGTCACTCCAACTCTATCTGTCCCCTCACTCCAACTCACTCTCTGTCCCCTCACTCCAACTCACTCACTATCCTGTCACTCCAATTCACTCACTGTCCTGTCACTCCAACTCACTCACTGTCCTGTCACTCCAACTCTCTCTGTCCCCTCACTCCAACTCTCTCTGTCCCCTCACTCCAACTCTCTCTGTCCCCTCACTCCAACTCACTCACTATCCTGTCACTCCAATTCACTCACTGTCCTGTCACTCCAACTCACTCACTATCCTGTCACTCCAACTCTCTCTGTCCCCTCACTCCAACTCACTCACTGTCCCCTCACTCCAACTCACTCACTATCCTGTCACTCCAACTCACTCTCTATCCTGTCACTCCAACTCTCTCTCTGTCCTGTCACTCCAACTCTATCTGTCCCCTCACTCCAACTCTCTCTGTCCCCTCACTCCAACTCACTCACTGTCCCCTCACTCCAACTCACTCACTGTCCTGTCACTCCAACTCACTCACTGTCCTGTCACTCCAACTCTCTCTGTCCCCTCACTCCAACTCACTCACTGTCCTATCACTCCAACTCACTCTCTGTCCTGTCACTCCAACACTGTCTGTCCCCTCACTCCAACTCACTCACTGTCCTATCACTCCAACTCACTCTCTGTCCTGTCACTCCAACTCACTCACTGTCCTGTCACTCCAACTCACTCACTGTCCTGTCACTCCAACTCTCTCTGTCCCCTCACTCCAACTCTCTCTGTCCCCTCACTCCAACTCACTCTCTGTCCTGTCACTCCAACTCTCTCTGTCCCCTCACTCCAACTCACTCACTGTCCTGTCACTCCAACTCACTCTCTGTCCTCTCACTCCAACTCACTCTCTGTTCTGTCACTCCAACTCACTCTCTGTCCTCTCACTCCAACTCACTCACTGTCCTGTCACTCCAACTCACTCTCTGTCCTCTCACTCCAACTCACTCACTATCCTGTCACTCCAACTCACTCTCTGTCCTCTCACTCCAACTCACTCACTGTCCTGTCACTCCAACTCACTCTCTGTCCCCTCACTCCAGCTCACTCTCTGTCCTCTCACTCCAACTCACTCACTGTCCTGTCACTCCAACTCACTCTCTGTCCTCTCACTCCAACTCACTCACTATCCTGTCACTCCAACTCACTCTCTGTCCTCTCACTCCAACTCACTCACTGTCCTGTCACTCCAACTCACTCACTATCCTGTCACTCCAACTCACTCACTGTCCTGTCACTCCAACTCTCTCTGTCCCCTCACTCCAACTCACTCTCTGTCCTGTCACTCCAACTCACTCTCTGTCCTGTCACTCCAACTCTCACTGTCCCCTCACTCCAACTCTCTCTGTCCCCTCACTCCAACTCACTCTCTGTCCTCTCACTCCAACTCTCTCTGTCCCCTCACTCCAACTCTCTCTGTCCCCTCACTCCAACTCACTCTCTGTCCCCTCACTCCAACTCTCTCTGTCCCCTCACTCCAACTCTCTCTGTCCCCTCACTCCAACTCACTCTCTGTCCTGTCACTCCAACTCACTCTCTGTCCTGTCACTCCAACTCACTCACTGTCCTGTCACTCCAACTCACTCTCTGTCCTGTCACTCCAACTCACTCACTGTCTCCTCACTCCAACTCTCTCTGTCCCCTCACTCCAGCTCACTCACTGTCCTGTCACTCCAACTCTCTCTGTCCCCTCACTCCAACTCACTCTCTGTCCTGTCACTCCAACTCACTCTCTGTCCCCTCACTCCAACTCACTCTCTGTCCTGTCACTCCAACTCTCACTGTCCCCTCACTCCAACTCTCTCTGTCTCCTCACTCCAACTCACTCTCTGTCCCCTCACTCCAACTCTCTCTGTCCCCTCACTCCAACTCACTCTCTGTCCTGTCACTCCAACTCTCTCTGCCCCCTCACTCCAACTCTCTCTGTCCCCTCACTCCAACTCACTCTCTGTCCTGTCACTCCAACTCACTCTCTGTCCTGTCACTCCAACTCACTCACTGTCCTGTCACTCCAACTCTCTCTGTCCCCTCACTCCAACTCACTCTCTGTCCTGTCACTCCAACTCACTCTCTGTCCTGTCACTCCAACTCACTCACTGTCCTGTCACTCCAACTCTCTCTGTCCCCTCACTCCAACTCACTCTCTGTCCTCTCACTCCAACTCACTCACTGTCCTGTCACTCCAACTCACTCTCTGTCCTGTCACTCCAACTCACTCACTGTCATGTCACTCCAACTCACTCACTGTCCTGTCACTCCAACTCACTCTCTGTCCTCTCACTCCAACTCACTCTCTGTCCTGTCACTCCAACTCACTCTCTGTCCTCTCACTCCAACTCACTCTCTGTCCTGTCACTCCAACTCACTCACTGTCATGTCACTCCAACTCACTCACTGTCATGTCACTCCAACTCACTCACTGTCATGTCACTCCAACTCACTCTCTGTCCCCTCACTCCAACTCACTCTCTGTCCTGTCACTCCAACTCACTCACTGTCCTGTCACTCCAACTCTCACTGTCCCCTCACTCCAGCTCACTCTCTGTCCTGTCACTCCAACTCTCTCTCTGTCCTGTCACTCCAACTCTCTCTCTGTCCTGTCACTCCAACTCTCTCTCTGTCCTGTCACTCCAACTCTATCTGTCCCCTCACTCCAACTCTCTCTGTCCCCTCACTCCAACTCACTCACTATCCTGTCACTCCAATTCACTCACTGTCCTGTCACTCCAACTCACTCACTATCCTGTCACTCCAACTCTCTCTGTCCCCTCACTCCAACTCTCTCTGTCCCCTCACTCCAACTCTATCTGTCCCCTCACTCCAACTCACTCTCTGTCCCCTCACTCCAACTCACTCACTATCCTGTCACTCCAATTCACTCACTGTCCTGTCACTCCAACTCTCTCTGTCCCCTCACTCCAACTCACTCACTGTCCCCTCACTCCAACTCTCTCTGTCCCCTCACTCCAACTCACTCACTATCCTGTCACTCCAATTCACTCACTGTCCTGTCACTCCAACTCACTCACTATCCTGTCACTCCAACTCTCTCTGTCCCCTCACTACAACTCACTCACTGTCCCCTCACTCCAACTCACTCACTATCCTGTCACTCCAACTCTCTCTCTGTCCTGTCACTCCAACTCTATCTGTCCCCTCACTCCAACTCTCTCTGTCCCCTCACTCCAACTCACTCACTGTCCCCTCACTCCAACTCACTCACTGACCTGTCACTCCAACTCACTCACTGTCCTGTCACTCCAACTCTCTCTGCCCCTCACTCCAACTCACTCACTGTCCTATCACTCCAACTCACTCTCTGTCCTGTCACTCCAACACTGTCTGTCCCCTCACTCCAACTCACTCACTGTCCTATCACTCCAACTCACTCTCTGTCCTGTCACTCCAACTCACTCACTGTCCTGTCACTCCAACTCACTCACTGTCCTGTCACTCCAACTCTCTCTGTCCCCTCACTCCAACTCTCTCTGTCCCCTCACTCCAACTCACTCTCTGTCCTGTCACTCCAACTCTCTCTGTCCCCTCACTCCAACTCACTCACTGTCCTGTCACTCCAACTCACTCTCTGTCCTCTCACTCCAACTCACTCTCTGTCCTGTCACTCCAACTCACTCTCTGTCCTCTCACTCCAACTCACTCACTGTCCTGTCACTCCAACTCACTCTCTGTCCTCTCACTCCAACTCACTCACTATCCTGTCACTCCAACTCACTCTCTGTCCTCTCACTCCAACTCACTCACTGTCCTGTCACTCCAACTCACTCTCTGTCCCCTCACTCCAGCTCACTCTCTGTCCTCTCACTCCAACTCACTCACTGTCCTGTCACTCCAACTCACTCTCTGTCCTCTCACTCCAACTCACTCACTATCCTGTCACTCCAACTCACTCTCTGTCCTCTCACTCCAACTCACTCACTGTCCTGTCACTCCAACTCACTCACTATCCTGTCACTCCAACTCACTCACTGTCCTGTCACTCCAACTCTCTCTGTCCCCTCACTCCAACTCACTCTCTGTCCTGTCACTCCAACTCACTCTCTGTCCTGTCACTCCAACTCTCACTGTCCCCTCACTCCAACTCTCTCTGTCCCCTCACTCCAACTCACTCTCTGTCCCCTCACTCCAACTCTCTCTGTCCCCTCACTCCAACTCTCTCTGTCCCCTCACTCCAACTCACTCTCTGTCCCCTCACTCCAACTCTCTCTGTCCCCTCACTCCAACTCTCTCTGTCCCCTCACTCCAACTCACTCTCTGTCCTGTCACTCCAACTCACTCTCTGTCCTGTCACTCCAACTCACTCACTGTCCTGTCACTCCAACTCACTCTCTGTCCTGTCACTCCAACTCACTCACTGTCTCCTCACTCCAACTCTCTCTGTCCCCTCACTCCAGCTCACTCACTGTCCTGTCACTCCAACTCTCTCTGTCCCCTCACTCCAACTCACTCTCTGTCCTGTCACTCCAACTCACTCTCTGTCCCCTCACTCCAACTCACTCTCTGTCCTGTCACTCCAACTCTCACTGTCCCCTCACTCCAACTCTCTCTGTCCCCTCACTCCAACTCACTCTCTGTCCCCTCACTCCAACTCTCTCTGTCCCCTCACTCCAACTCACTCTCTGTCCTGTCACTCCAACTCTCTCTGTCCCCTCACTCCAACTCTCTCTGTCCCCTCACTCCAACTCACTCTCTGTCCTGTCACTCCAACTCACTCTCTGTCCTGTCACTCCAACTCACTCACTGTCCTGTCACTCCAACTCTCTCTGTCCCCTCACTCCAACTCACTCTCTGTCCTGTCACTCCAACTCACTCTCTGTCCTGTCACTCCAACTCACTCACTGTCCTGTCACTCCAACTCTCTCTGTCCCCTCACTCCAACTCTCTCTGTCCCCTCACTCCAACTCACTCTCTGTCCTGTCACTCCAACTCACTCACTATCCTGTCACTCCAACTCACTCACTGTCCTGTCACTCCAACTCTCTCTGTCCCCTCACCCCAACTCTCTCTGTCCCCTCACTCCAACTCACTCTCTGTCCCCTCACTCCAACTCTCTCTGTCCCCTCACTCCAACTCACTCTCTGTCCTGTCACTCCAACTCACTCACTATCCTGTCACTCCAACTCTCTCTCTGTCCTGTCACTCCAACTCTCTCTGTCCCCTCACTCCAACTCTCTCTGTCCCCTCACTCCAACTCACTCTCTGTCCTGTCACTCCAACTCACTCTCTGTCCTGTCACTCCAACTCACTCTCTGTCCTGTCACTCCAACTCACTCACTGTCCTGTCACTCCAACTCTCTCTGTCCCCTCACTCCAACTCTCTCTGTCCCCTCACTCCAACTCACTCTCTGTCCTGTCACTCCAACTCACTCTCTGTCCCGTCACTCCAACTCACTCACTGTCCTGTCACTCCAACTCTCTCTGTCCCCTCACTCCAACTCTCTCTGTCCCCTCACTCCAACTCACTCTCTGTCCTGTCACTCCAACTCACTCACTGTCCTGTCACTCCAACTCACTCTCTGTCCCCTCACTCCAGCTCACTCACTATCCTGTCACTCCAACTCACTCTCTGTCCCCTCACTCCAACTCACTACTGTCCTGTCACTCCAACTCTCTCTGTCCCCTCACTCCAACTCACTCTCTGTCCTGTCACTCCAACTCTCACTGTCCTGTCACTCCAACTCTCTCTGTCCCCTCACTCCAACTCACTCTCTGTCCTGTCACTCCAACTCTCACTGTCCTGTCACTCCAACTCTCTCTGTCCCCTCACTCCAACTCACTCTCTGTCCTGTCACTCCAACTCACTCCCTGTCCCCTCACTCCAACTCACTCACTGTCCTGTCAATCCAAATCTCTCTGTCCCCTCAATCCAACTCACTCTCTGTCCCCTCACTCCAACTCTCTCTGTCCCCTCACTCCAACTCTCTCTGTCCCCTCACTCCAACTCACTCACTGTCCCCTCACTCCAACTCAATCACTGTCCTGTCACTCCAACTCTCTCTGTCCCCTCACTCCAACTCTCTCTGTCCCCTCACTCCAACTCACTCACTATCCTGTCACTCCAATTCACTCACTGTCCTGTCACTCCAACTCACTCACTGTCCTGTCACTCCAACTCTCTCTGTCCCCTCACTCCAACTCTCTCTGTCCCCTCACTCCAACTCTCTCTGTCCCCTCACTCCAACTCACTCACTATCCTGTCACTCCAATTCACTCACTGTCCTGTCACTCCAACTCACTCTCTGTCCTGTCACTCCAACTCTCTCTGTCCCCTCACTCCAACTCACTCTCTGTCCTGTCACTCCAACTCACTCACAGTCCCCTCACTCCAACTCTCTCTGTCCCCTCACTCCAACTCACTCACTGTCCCCTCACTCCAACTCACTCACTGTCCTGTCACTCCAACTCACTCACTGTCCCCTCACTCCAACTCACTCACTGTCCCCTCACTCCAACTCTCTCTGTCCCCTCACTCCAACTCACTCACTATCCTGTCACTCCAACTCTCTCTGTCCCCTCACTCCAACTCTCTCTGTCCCCTCACTCCAGCTCACTCACTATCCTGTCACTCCAACTCTCTCTGTCCCCTCACTCCAGCTCACTCACTATCCTGTCACTCCAACTCTCTCTGTCCCCTCACTCCAACACTCACTATCCTGTCACTCCAACTCACTCTCTGTCCTGTCACTCCAACTCACTCACTGTCCTGTCACTCCAACTCACTCACTATCCTGTCACTCCAACTCTCTCTGTCCCCTCACTCCAACTCTCTCTGTCCCCTCACTCCAGCTCACTCACTGTCCCCTCACTCCAACTCACTCACTGTCCTGTCACTCCAACTCACTCACTATCCTGTCACTCCAACTCTCTCTGTCCCCTCACTACAACTCACTCACTGTCCCCTCACTCCAACTCACTCACTATCCTGTCACTCCAACTCTCTCTCTGTCCTGTCACTCCAACTCTATCTGTCCCCTCACTCCAACTCTCTCTGTCCCCTCACTCCAACTCACTCACTGTCCCCTCACTCCAACTCACTCACTGACCTGTCACTCCAACTCACTCACTGTCCTGTCACTCCAACTCTCTCTGCCCCTCACTCCAACTCACTCACTGTCCTATCACTCCAACTCACTCTCTGTCCTGTCACTCCAACACTGTCTGTCCCCTCACTCCAACTCACTCACTGTCCTATCACTCCAACTCACTCTCTGTCCTGTCACTCCAACTCACTCACTGTCCTGTCACTCCAACTCACTCACTGTCCTGTCACTCCAACTCTCTCTGTCCCCTCACTCCAACTCTCTCTGTCCCCTCACTCCAACTCACTCTCTGTCCTGTCACTCCAACTCTCTCTGTCCCCTCACTCCAACTCACTCACTGTCCTGTCACTCCAACTCACTCTCTGTCCTCTCACTCCAACTCACTCTCTGTCCTGTCACTCCAACTCACTCTCTGTCCTCTCACTCCAACTCACTCACTGTCCTGTCACTCCAACTCACTCTCTGTCCTCTCACTCCAACTCACTCACTATCCTGTCACTCCAACTCACTCTCTGTCCTCTCACTCCAACTCACTCACTGTCCTGTCACTCCAACTCACTCTCTGTCCCCTCACTCCAGCTCACTCTCTGTCCTCTCACTCCAACTCACTCACTGTCCTGTCACTCCAACTCACTCTCTGTCCTCTCACTCCAACTCACTCACTATCCTGTCACTCCAACTCACTCTCTGTCCTCTCTCTCCAACTCACTCACTGTCCTGTCACTCCAACTCACTCACTATCCTGTCACTCCAACTCACTCACTGTCCTGTCACTCCAACTCTCTCTGTCCCCTCACTCCAACTCACTCTCTGTCCTGTCACTCCAACTCACTCTCTGTCCTGTCACTCCAACTCTCACTGTCCCCTCACTCCAACTCTCTCTGTCCCCTCACTCCAACTCACTCTCTGTCCCCTCACTCCAACTCTCTCTGTCCCCTCACTCCAACTCTCTCTGTCCCCTCACTCCAACTCACTCTCTGTCCCCTCACTCCAACTCTCTCTGTCCCCTCACTCCAACTCTCTCTGTCCCCTCACTCCAACTCACTCTCTGTCCTGTCACTCCAACTCACTCTCTGTCCTGTCACTCCAACTCACTCACTGTCCTGTCACTCCAACTCACTCTCTGTCCTGTCACTCCAACTCACTCACTGTCTCCTCACTCCAACTCTCTCTGTCCCCTCACTCCAGCTCACTCACTGTCCTGTCACTCCAACTCTCTCTGTCCCCTCACTCCAACTCACTCTCTGTCCTGTCACTCCAACTCACTCTCTGTCCCCTCACTCCAACTCACTCTCTGTCCTGTCACTCCAACTCTCACTGTCCCCTCACTCCAACTCTCTCTGTCCCCTCACTCCAACTCACTCTCTGTCCCCTCACTCCAACTCTCTCTGTCCCCTCACTCCAACTCACTCTCTGTCCTGTCACTCCAACTCTCTCTGTCCCCTCACTCCAACTCTCTCTGTCCCCTCACTCCAACTCACTCTCTGTCCTGTCACTCCAACTCACTCTCTGTCCTGTCACTCCAACTCACTCACTGTCCTGTCACTCCAACTCTCTCTGTCCCCTCACTCCAACTCACTCTCTGTCCTGTCACTCCAACTCACTCTCTGTCCTGTCACTCCAACTCACTCACTGTCCTGTCACTCCAACTCTCTCTGTCCCCTCACTCCAACTCTCTCTGTCCCCTCACTCCAACTCACTCTCTGTCCTGTCACTCCAACTCACTCACTATCCTGTCACTCCAACTCACTCACTGTCCTGTCACTCCAACTCTCTCTGTCCCCTCACCCCAACTCTCTCTGTCCCCTCACTCCAACTCACTCTCTGTCCCCTCACTCCAACTCTCTCTGTCCGCTCACTCCAACTCACTCTCTGTCCTGTCACTCCAACTCACTCACTATCCTGTCACTCCAACTCTCTCTCTGTCCTGTCACTCCAACTCTCTCTGTCCCCTCACTCCAACTCTCTCTGTCCCCTCACTCCAACTCACTCTCTGTCCTGTCACTCCAACTCACTCTCTGTCCTGTCACTCCAACTCACTCTCTGTCCTGTCACTCCAACTCACTCACTGTCCTGTCACTCCAACTCTCTCTGTCCCCTCACTCCAACTCTCTCTGTCCCCTCACTCCAACTCACTCTCTGTCCTGTCACTCCAACTCACTCTCTGTCCCGTCACTCCAACTCACTCACTGTCCTGTCACTCCAACTCTCTCTGTCCCCTCACTCCAACTCTCTCTGTCCCCTCACTCCAACTCACTCTCTGTCCTGTCACTCCAACTCACTCACTGTCCTGTCACTCCAACTCACTCTCTGTCCCCTCACTCCAGCTCACTCACTATCCTGTCACTCCAACTCACTCTCTGTCCCCTCACTCCAACTCACTACTGTCCTGTCACTCCAACTCTCTCTGTCCCCTCACTCCAACTCACTCTCTGTCCTGTCACTCCAACTCTCACTGTCCTGTCACTCCAACTCTCTCTGTCCCCTCACTCCAACTCACTCTCTGTCCTGTCACTCCAACTCTCACTGTCCTGTCACTCCAACTCTCTCTGTCCCCTCACTCCAACTCACTCTCTGTCCTGTCACTCCAACTCACTCCCTGTCCCCTCACTCCAACTCACTCACTGTCCTGTCAATCCAAATCTCTCTGTCCCCTCAATCCAACTCACTCTCTGTCCCCTCACTCCAACTCTCTCTGTCCCCTCACTCCAACTCTCTCTGTCCCCTCACTCCAACTCACTCACTGTCCCCTCACTCCAACTCAATCACTGTCCTGTCACTCCAACTCTCTCTGTCCCCTCACTCCAACTCTCTCTGTCCCCTCACTCCAACTCACTCACTATCCTGTCACTCCAATTCACTCACTGTCCTGTCACTCCAACTCACTCACTGTCCTGTCACTCCAACTCTCTCTGTCCCCTCACTCCAACTCTCTCTGTCCCCTCACTCCAACTCTCTCTGTCCCCTCACTCCAACTCACTCACTATCCTGTCACTCCAATTCACTCACTGTCCTGTCACTCCAACTCACTCTCTGTCCTGTCACTCCAACTCTCTCTGTCCCCTCACTCCAACTCACTCTCTGTCCTGTCACTCCAACTCACTCACAGTCCCCTCACTCCAACTCTTTCTGTCCCCTCACTCCAACTCACTCACTGTCCCCTCACTCCAACTCACTCACTGTCCTGTCACTCCAACTCACTCACTGTCCCCTCACTCCAACTCACTCACTGTCCCCTCACTCCAACTCTCTCTGTCCCCTCACTCCAACTCACTCACTATCCTGTCACTCCAACTCTCTCTGTCCCCTCACTCCAACTCTCTCTGTCCCCTCACTCCAGCTCACTCACTATCCTGTCACTCCAACTCTCTCTGTCCCCTCACTCCAGCTCACTCACTATCCTGTCACTCCAACTCTCTCTGTCCCCTCACTCCAACACTCACTATCCTGTCACTCCAACTCACTCTCTGTCCTGTCACTCCAACTCACTCACTGTCCTGTCACTCCAACTCACTCACTATCCTGTCACTCCAACTCTCTCTGTCCCCTCACTCCAACTCTCTCTGTCCCCTCACTCCAGCTCACTCACTGTCCCCTCACTCCAACTCACTCACTGTCCTGTCACTCCAACTCTCTCTGTCCCCTCACTCCAACTCTCTCTGTCCCCTCACTCCAGCTCACTCACTATCCTGTCACTCCAACTCTCTCTGTCCCCTCACTCCAGCTCACTCACTATCCTGTCACTCCAACTCTCTCTGTCCCCTCACTCCAACTCACTCACTGTCCTGTCACTCCAACTCACTCACTGTCCTGTCACTCCAACTCTCTCTGTCCCCTCACTCCAACTCACTCACTGTCCTGTCACTCCAACTCTCTCTGTCCCCTCACTCCAACTCACTCACTGTCCTGTCACTCCAACTCACTCACTGTCCTGTCACTCCAACTCACTCACTGTCCTGTCACTCCAAGTCACTCACTGTCCTGTCACTCCAACTCACTCTCTGTCCCCTCACTCCAACTCACTCTCTGTCCTGTCACTCCAACTCACTCTCTGTCCCCTCACTCCAACTCACTCTCTGTCCTGTCACTCCAACTCACTCTCCGTCCCCTCACTCCAACTCACTCACTGTCCTGTCACTCTAACTCTCTCTGTCCCCTCACTCCAACTCACTCTCTGTCCTGTCACTCCAACTCACTCTCTGTCCCCTCACTCCAACTCTCTCTGTCCCCTCACTCCAGCTCACTCTCTGTCCTGTCACTCCAACTCACTCTCTGTCCCCTCACTCCAACTCACTCACTGTCCTGTCACTCCAACTCACTCTCTGTCCCCTCACTCCAACTCACTCACTGTCCTGTCACTCCAACTCTCTCTGTCCCCTCACTCCAACTCACTCTCTGTCCTGTCACTCCAACTCTCTCTGTCCCCTCACTCCAACTCTCTCTGTCCCCTCACTCCAACTCACTCTCTGTCCTGTCACTCCAACTCACTCTCTGTCCTGTCACTCCAACTCACTCACTGTCCTGTCACTCCAACTCTCTCTGTCCCCTCACTCCAACTCACTCTCTGTCCTGTCACTCCAACTCACTCTCTGTCCTGTCACTCCAACTCACTCACTGTCCTGTCACTCCAACTCTCTCTGTCCCCTCACTCCAACTCACTCTCTGTCCTCTCACTCCAACTCACTCACTGTCCTGTCACTCCAACTCACTCTCTGTCCTGTCACTCCAACTCACTCACTGTCATGTCACTCCAACTCACTCACTGTCCTGTCACTCCAACTCACTCTCTGTCCTCTCACTCCAACTCACTCTCTGTCCTGTCACTCCAACTCACTCTCTGTCCTCTCACTCCAACTCACTCTCTGTCCTGTCACTCCAACTCACTCACTGTCATGTCACTCCAACTCACTCACTGTCATGTCACTCCAACTCACTCACTGTCATGTCACTCCAACTCACTCTCTGTCCCCTCACTCCAACTCACTCTCTGTCCTGTCACTCCAACTCACTCACTGTCCTGTCACTCCAACTCTCACTGTCCCCTCACTCCAGCTCACTCTCTGTCCTGTCACTCCAACTCTCTCTCTGTCCTGTCACTCCAACTCTCTCTCTGTCCTGTCACTCCAACTCTCTCTCTGTCCTGTCACTCCAACTCTATCTGTCCCCTCACTCCAACTCTCTCTGTCCCCTCACTCCAACTCACTCACTATCCTGTCACTCCAATTCACTCACTGTCCTGTCACTCCAACTCACTCACTATCCTGTCACTCCAACTCTCTCTGTCCCCTCACTCCAACTCTCTCTTTCCCCTCACTCCAACTCTATCTGTCCCCTCACTCCAACTCACTCTCTGTCCCCTCACCCCAACTCACTCACTATCCTGTCATTCCAATTCACTCACTGTCCTGTCACTCCAACTCTCTCTGTCCCCTCACTCCAACTCACTCACTGTCCCCTCACTCCAACTCTCTCTGTCCCCTCACTCCAACTCACTCACTATCCTGTCACTCCAATTCACTCACTGTCCTGTCACTCCAACTCACTCACTATCCTGTCACTCCAACTCTCTCTGTCCCCTCACTACAACTCACTCACTGTCCCCTCACTCCAACTCACTCACTATCCTGTCACTCCAACTCACTCTCTATCCTGTCACTCCAACTCTCTCTCTGTCCTGTCACTCCAACTCTATCTGTCCCCTCACTCCAACTCTCTCTGTCCCCTCACTCCAACTCACTCACTGTCCCCTCACTCCAACTCACTCACTGACCTGTCACTCCAACTCACTCACTGTCCTGTCACTCCAACTCTCTCTGTCCCCTCACTCCAACTCACTCACTGTCCTATCACTCCAACTCACTCTCTGTCCTGTCACTCCAACACTGTCTGTCCCCTCACTCCAACTCACTCACTGTCCTATCACTCCAACTCACTCTCTGTCCTGTCACTCCAACTCACTCACTGTCCTGTCACTCCAACTCACTCACTGTCCTGTCACTCCAACTCTCTCTGTCCCCTCACTCCAACTCTCTCTGTCCCCTCACTCCAACTCACTCTCTGTCCTGTCACTCCAACTCTCTCTGTCCCCTCACTCCAACTCACTCACTGTCCTGTCACTCCAACTCACTCTCTGTCCTCTCACTCCAACTCACTCTCTGTCCTGTCACTCCAACTCACTCTCTGTCCTCTCACTCCAACTCACTCACTGTCCTGTCACTCCAACTCACTCTCTGTCCTCTCACTCCAACTCACTCACTATCCTGTCACTCCAACTCACTCTCTGTCCTCTCACTCCAACTCA
This sequence comes from Scyliorhinus torazame, assembly GCF_047496885.1. Lineage (NCBI taxonomy): Eukaryota > Metazoa > Chordata > Chondrichthyes > Carcharhiniformes > Scyliorhinidae > Scyliorhinus > Scyliorhinus torazame. The sequence continues at coordinate 66,890,297 of NC_092727.1, read as the reverse complement.
CTCACTGTCCTGTCACTCCAACTCACTCTCTGTCCCCTCACTCCAGCTCACTCTCTGTCCTCTCACTCCAACTCACTCACTGTCCTGTCACTCCAACTCACTCTCTGTCCTCTCACTCCAACTCACTCTCTGTCCTCTCACTCCAACTCACTCACTGTCCTGTCACTCCAACTCACTCACTATCCTGTCACTCCAACTCACTCTCTGTCCTCTCACTCCAACTCACTCACTGTCCTGTCACTCCAACTCACTCACTATCCTGTCACTCCAACTCACTCACTGTCCTGTCACTCCAACTCTCTCTGTCCCCTCACTCCAACTCACTCTCTGTCCTGTCACTCCAACTCACTCTCTGTCCTGTCACTCCAACTCTCACTGTCCCCTCACTCCAACTCTCTCTGTCCCCTCACTCCAACTCACTCTCTGTCCCCTCACTCCAACTCTCTCTGTCCCCTCACTCCAACTCTCTCTGTCCCCTCACTCCAACTCACTCTCTGTCCCCTCACTCCAACTCTCTCTGTCCCCTCACTCCAACTCTCTCTGTCCCCTCACTCCAACTCACTCTCTGTCCTGTCACTCCAACTCACTCTCTGTCCTGTCACTCCAACTCACTCACTGTCCTGTCACTCCAACTCACTCTCTGTCCTGTCACTCCAACTCACTCACTGTCTCCTCACTCCAACTCTCTCTGTCCCCTCACTCCAGCTCACTCACTGTCCTGTCACTCCAACTCTCTCTGTCCCCTCACTCCAACTCACTCTCTGTCCTGTCACTCCAACTCACTCTCTGTCCCCTCACTCCAACTCACTCTCTGTCCTGTCACTCCAACTCTCACTGTCCCCTCACTCCAACTCTCTCTGTCCCCTCACTCCAACTCACTCTCTGTCCCCTCACTCCAACTCTCTCTGTCCCCTCACTCCAACTCACTCTCTGTCCTGTCACTCCAACTCTCTCTGTCCCCTCACTCCAACTCTCTCTGTCCCCTCACTCCAACTCACTCTCTGTCCTGTCACTCCAACTCACTCTCTGTCCTGTCACTCCAACTCACTCACTGTCCTGTCACTCCAACTCTCTCTGTCCCCTCACTCCAACTCACTCTCTGTCCTGTCACTCCAACTCACTCCCTGTCCTGTCACTCCAACTCACTCACTGTCCTGTCACTCCAACTCTCTCTGTCCCCTCACTCCAACTCTCTCTGTCCCCTCACTCCAACTCACTCTCTGTCCTGTCACTCCAACTCACTCACTATCCTGTCACTCCAACTCACTCACTGTCCTGTCACTCCAACTCTCTCTGTCCCCTCACCCCAACTCTCTCTGTCCCCTCACTCCAACTCACTCTCTGTCCCCTCACTCCAACTCTCTCTGTCCCCTCACTCCAACTCACTCTCTGTCCTGTCACTCCAACTCACTCACTATCCTGTCACTCCAACTCTCTCTCTGTCCTGTCACTCCAACTCTCTCTGTCCCCTCACTCCAACTCTCTCTGTCCCCTCACTCCAACTCACTCTCTGTCCTGTCACTCCAACTCACTCTCTGTCCTGTCACTCCAACTCACTCTCTGTCCTGTCACTCCAACTCACTCACTGTCCTGTCACTCCAACTCTCTCTGTCCCCTCACTCCAACTCTCTCTGTCCCCTCACTCCAACTCACTCTCTGTCCTGTCACTCCAACTCACTCTCTGTCCCGTCACTCCAACTCACTCACTGTCCTGTCACTCCAACTCTCTCTGTCCCCTCACTCCAACTCTCTCTGTCCCCTCACTCCAACTCACTCTCTGTCCTGTCACTCCAACTCACTCACTGTCCTGTCACTCCAACTCACTCTCTGTCCCCTCACTCCAGCTCACTCACTATCCTGTCACTCCAACTCACTCTCTGTCCCCTCACTCCAACTCACTACTGTCCTGTCACTCCAACTCTCTCTGTCCCCTCACTCCAACTCACTCTCTGTCCTGTCACTCCAACTCTCACTGTCCTGTCACTCCAACTCTCTCTGTCCCCTCACTCCAACTCACTCTCTGTCCTGTCACTCCAACTCTCACTGTCCTGTCACTCCAACTCTCTCTGTCCCCTCACTCCAACTCACTCTCTGTCCTGTCACTCCAACTCACTCCCTGTCCCCTCACTCCAACTCACTCACTGTCCTGTCAATCCAAATCTCTCTGTCCCCTCAATCCAACTCACTCTCTGTCCCCTCACTCCAACTCTCTCTGTCCCCTCACTCCAACTCTCTCTGTCCCCTCACTCCAACTCACTCACTGTCCCCTCACTCCAACTCAATCACTGTCCTGTCACTCCAACTCTCTCTGTCCCCTCACTCCAACTCTCTCTGTCCCCTCACTCCAACTCACTCACTATCCTGTCACTCCAATTCACTCACTGTCCTGTCACTCCAACTCACTCACTGTCCTGTCACTCCAACTCTCTCTGTCCCCTCACTCCAACTCTCTCTGTCCCCTCACTCCAACTCTCTCTGTCCCCTCACTCCAACTCACTCACTATCCTGTCACTCCAATTCACTCACTGTCCTGTCACTCCAACTCACTCTCTGTCCTGTCACTCCAACTCTCTCTGTCCCCTCACTCCAACTCACTCTCTGTCCTGTCACTCCAACTCACTCACAGTCCCCTCACTCCAACTCTCTCTGTCCCCTCACTCCAACTCACTCACTGTCCCCTCACTCCAACTCACTCACTGTCCTGTCACTCCAACTCACTCACTGTCCCCTCACTCCAACTCACTCACTGTCCCCTCACTCCAACTCTCTCTGTCCCCTCACTCCAACTCACTCACTATCCTGTCACTCCAACTCTCTCTGTCCCCTCACTCCAACTCTCTCTGTCCCCTCACTCCAGCTCACTCACTATCCTGTCACTCCAACTCTCTCTGTCCCCTCACTCCAGCTCACTCACTATCCTGTCACTCCAACTCTCTCTGTCCCCTCACTCCAACACTCACTATCCTGTCACTCCAACTCTCTCTGTCCCCTCACTCCAACTCACTCTCTGTCCTGTCACTCCAACTCACTCACTGTCCTGTCACTCCAACTCACTCACTATCCTGTCACTCCAACTTTCTCTGTCCCCTCACTCCAACTCTCTCTGTCCCCTCACTCCAGCTCACTCACTGTCCCCTCACTCCAACTCACTCACTGTCCTGTCACTCCAACTCTCTCTGTCCCCTCACTCCAACTCTCTCTGTCCCCTCACTCCAGCTCACTCACTATCCTGTCACTCCAACTCTCTCTGTCCCCTCACTCCAGCTCACTCACTATCCTGTCACTCCAACTCTCTCTGTCCCCTCACTCCAACTCACTCACTGTCCTGTCACTCCAACTCACTCACTGTCCTGTCACTCCAACTCTCTCTGTCCCCTCACTCCAACTCACTCACTGTCCTGTCACTCCAACTCTCTCTGTCCCCTCACTCCAACTCACTCACTGTCCTGTCACTCCAACTCTCTCTGTCCCCTCACTCCAACTCACTCACTGTCCTGTCACTCCAACTCACTCACTGTCCTGTCCTCCAACTCACTCTCTGTCCTGTCACTCCAACTCACTCACTGTCCTGTCACTCCAACTCACTCACTGTCCTGTCACTCCAAGTCACTCACTGTCCTGTCACTCCAACTCACTCTCTGTCCCCTCACTCCAACTCACTCTCTGTCCTGTCACTCCAACTCACTCTCTGTCCCCTCACTCCAACTCACTCTCTGTCCTGTCACTCCAACTCACTCTCCGTCCCCTCACTCCAACTCACTCACTGTCCTGTCACTCCAACTCTCTCTGTCCCCTCACTCCAACTCACTCTCTGTCCTGTCACTCCAACTCACTCTCTGTCCCCTCACTCCAACTCTCTCTGTCCCCTCACTCCAGCTCACTCTCTGTCCTGTCACTCCAACTCACTCTCTGTCCCCTCACTCCAACTCACTCACTGTCCTGTCACTCCAACTCACTCTCTGTCCCCTCACTCCAACTCACTCACTGTCCTGTCACTCCAACTCTCTCTGTCCCCTCACTCCAACTCACTCTCTGTCCTGTCACTCCAACTCACTCTCTGTCCCCTCACTCCAACTCTCTCTGTCCCCTCACTCCAACTCACTCTCTGTCCTGTCACTCCAGCTCACTCTCTGTCCCCTCACTCCAACTCTCTCTGTCCCCTCACTCCAACACTCACTGTCCTGTCACTCCAACTCTCTCTGTCCCCTCACTCCAACTCTCACTGTCCCCTCACTCCAACACTCACTACCCTGTCACTCCAACTCACTCTCTGTCCCCTCACTCCAACACTCACTGTCCTGTCACTCCAGCTAACTCACTGTCCTGTCACTCCAACTCACTTACTGTCCTGTCACTCCAACTCACTCTCTGTCCCCCTCACTCCAACTCACTCACTGTCCTGTCACTCCAACTCACTCTCTGTCCCCTCACTCCAACACTCACTGTCCTGTCACTCCAGCTAACTCACTGTCCTGTCACTCCAACTCACTCACTGTCCTGTCACTCCAACTCTCTCTGTCCCCTCACTCCAACTCACTCTCTGTCCTGTCACTCCAACTCTCTCTGTCCCCTCACTCCAACTCACTCACTGTCCTGTCACTCCAACTCACTCACTATCCTGTCACTCCAACTCTCTCTGTCCCCTCACTCCAACTCACTCTCTGTCCCCTCACTCCAACTCTCTCTGTCCCCTCACTCCAACTCACTCTCTGTCCCCCTCACTCCAACTCACTCTCTGTCCTGTCACTCCAACTCACTCACTGTCCTGTCACTCCAACTCACTCTCTGTCCCCCTCACTCCAACTCACTCTCTGTCCTGTCACTCCAACTCTCTCACTGTCCTCTCACTCCAGCTCGCTCACTGTCCTGTCACTCCAACTCACTCTCTGTCCTGTCTCTCCAACTCTCTCTCTGTCCCCTCACTCCAACACTCACTGTCCTGACACTCCAGCTCACTCACTGTCCTGTCACTCCAACTCACTCTCTGTCTCCTCACTCCAACACTCACTGTCCTGTCACTCCAACTCACTCACTGTCCTGTCACTCCAACTCACTCACTGTCCTGTCACTCCAACTCACTCTCTGTCCTCTCACTCCAACTCACTCACTGTCCTGTCACTCCAACTCTCTCACTGTCCCCTCACTCCAGCTCGCTCACTGTCCTGTCACTCCAACTCACTCTCTGTCCTGTCTCTCCAACTCTCTCTCTGTCCCCTCACTCCAACACTCACTGTCCTGACACTCCAGCTCACTCACTGTCCTGTCACTCCAACTCACTCTCTGTCTCCTCACTCCAACACTCACTGTCCTGTCACTCCAACTCACTCACTGTCCTGTCACTCCAGCTCACTCTCTGTCCTCTCACTCCAACTCACTCACTGTCCTGTCACTCCAACTCTCTCACTGTCCCCTCACTCCAGCTCGCTCACTGTCCTGTCACTCCAACTCACTCTCTGTCCTGTCTCTCCAACTCTCTCTCTGTCCCCTCACTCCAACACTCACTGTCCTGACACTCCAGCTCACTCACTGTCCTGTCACTCCAACTCACTCTCTGTCCTGTCTCTCCAACTCTCTCTCTGTCCCCTCACTCCAACACTCACTGTCCTGACACTCCAGCTCACTCACTGTCCTGTCACTCCAACTCACTCTCTGTCTCCTCACTCCAACACTCACTGTCCTGTCACTCCAACTCACTCACTGTCCTGTCACTCCAGCTCACTCTCTGTCCTGTCACTCCAACTCACTCACTGTCCCCTCACTCCAACTCACTCTCTGTCCCCTCACTCCAACTCTCTCTGTCCCCTCACTCCAACTCTCTCTGTCCCCTCACTCCAACTCTCTCTGTCCCCTCACTCCAACTCTCTCTGTCCCCTCACTCCAACTCTCTCTGTCCCCTCACTCCAACTCACTCTCTGTCCCCTCACTCCAACTCACTGACTGTCCTGTCACTCCAACTCACTCACTGTCCCCTCACTCCAACTCACTCTCTGTCCCCTCACTCCAACTCTCTCTGTCCCCTCACTCCAACTCTCTCTGTCCCCTCACTCCAACTCTCTCTGTCCCCTCACTCCAACTCACTCTCTGTCCCCTCACTCCAACTCTCTCTGTCCCCTCACTCCAACTCTCTCTGTCCCCTCACTCCAACTCTCTCTGTCCCCTCACTCCAACTCACTCACTGTCCCCTCACTCCAACTCACTCTCTGTCCCCTCACTCCAACTCTCTGCAACTCTCGCCTGTCCCCTGTTACGACACCCTGGGTGAGTGCGCAGACAATTCCAGGCCCCACTCATCTTGGAGTCACAACACAAGTGAATTAACCAATAATTCTGATTTTTTAAAAAACAAAATCTTTGACCCTTGGCTGCCCAATAATCACACTCAATAACCTTTTATTTATAACAAGAATAAAGATGAAATATGCGGTAATTACAGCTGGATAACATGCAGGCTACCCCCCCCCCCCTTTTAACTGTCCCACCCTCTGCCCACACACACATACAATACCGACAAACGCAGAGGGGGTAGAGTGGGTAAAAATAATAAGGGATAAGGACAAAAGATAAGAGTCCTTCCTTCAGAAGATGCTTCCTTTGCAACAGAGTTCCTCCCAGCACGGTGGCTGATCAAAGCCTCTGGTTTACAGCTAGTGATGGTCTTCTTGACAGAGTCATTCATTCAGTGCGATACTTACAGGTTGCAGGCCTTCTGAAGATTCACTTTAGTTCTTATTGAACTGGGCCTTCAACTCAAAGGCTCACATTCAGGCCTATTTATTTGCTGCGACAGTGTCTCACATCAACTCTCGCCATCAGCTTGGGATTTGCTTTCAAGCCTTTGCTGTCTCAGGGGAATAATACCTAGATGTACTGGAGAGAGAATCAGCTGCCACAGTGGGCGGATGAAGAGATTCTAGCTGGATCTTTTGAGAGAGAATTAATTGGAATCCTATACTCAGACTGCCGAACCAAAAGTGAAACTACAATGGAACCTCGTGACTCTGAGAAACATTCCAGTGAGGTAATATCCAATCACCACCTGTTAATGGGCAGGGTACAGCCGCTTGGGCCCATTCAATGGCCACCAGCCACATCAATCAATCTGAGTCATCACTGATGTCAGTCAAGAACAGCACTGCCTTCTGCTCGAATGAAAGGTACAGCCCACCTTGGATTGGATTGGAATGCATTTGTTTATTGTCACGTGTAACGAGGTACAGTGAAAAGTATTTTTCTGCGAGCAGCTCAACAGATCATTACGTACATGGAAAGAAAAGGGAATAAAAGAAAATACATGATAGGGCAACACAAGGTACACAATGTAACTACATAAGCACTGGCATAGGATGAAGCATACAGGGTGTAGTGTTAATGAAGTCAGTCCATAGGAGGGTCATTTAGGAGTCTGGTAACAGTGGGGAAGAAGCTGTTTTAGAGTCTGTTCGTGCGTGTCCTCAGACTTCTGTATCTCCTGCCCGATGGAAGAAGTGGGAAGAGTGAGTAAGCCGGGTGGGAGGGGTCTTTGATTATGCTGCCCGCTTTCCCCAGGCAGCGGGAGATGTAGATGGAGTCAATGGATGGGAGGCAGGTTCGTGTGATGGACTGGGCAGTGTTCACGACTCTCTGAAGTTTCTTGCGGTCCTGGGCCGAGCAGTTGCCATACCAGGCTGTGATGCAGCCCGATAGGATTCTTTCTATGGTGCATCTATAAAAGTTGGTAAGAGTTAATGTGGACATGCCGAATTTCCTTAGTTTCGTGAGGAAGTATAGGCACTGTTGTGATTACTTGGTGGTAGCGTCGACGTGGGTGGACTAGGTTAGATTTTTGGAGATGTGCACCCCTAGGAATTTGAAACTGCTAACCATCTCCACCTTGACCCCGTTGACACTGACAGGGGTGTGTACAGTACTTTGCTTCCTGAAGTCAATGACCAGCTCTTTAGTTTTGCTGGGATTGTTGTCGCTGCACCACTCCACTAGGTTCTCTATCTCCCTCCTGTATTCTGACTCGTCATTATTCGAGATCCGGCCCACTATGGTCGTATCGTCAGCAAACTTGTAGATGGTGTTGGAACCAAGTTTTGCCACGCAGTCGTGTGTGTACAGGGAGTAGAGTAGGGGGCTAAGTACGCAGCCTTGCGGGGCCCCGGTATTGAGGACTATCGTGGAGGAGGTGTTGTTGTTCATTCTTACTGATTGTGGTCTGTGGGTCAGAAAGTCGAGGATCCAGTTGCAGAGTGGGGAGCCCAGTCCTAGGTTTTGGAGCTTTGATATGTGCTTGGCTGGGATTATGGTGTTGAAGGTGGAGCTATAGTCAATAAATAGAAGGCTGATATCGGAGTCCTTGTTGTCGAGATGCTCTAGGGATGGGTGTAGGCCAGGGAAATGGCGTCTGCTGTGTACCGGTTGCAGCGGTATGCGAATTGTAGTGGATCAAGGCGTTTTGGGAGTACGGAGGTGATGCGCTACATAACAACCTCTTGAAGCACTTCATTACGACTGAAGTCAGGTGGTCATTGAGGCACGTTGCCTGGTTCTTCTTTGGTACCGGTATGATGATGGTCTTCTTGAAGCAGGTGGGGACCTCGGAGTGGAGTAGGGACAGGTTAAAGATGTCCACGAACACCTCTACCAGCTGGTCCACGCAGGCTCTGAGTGCACGACCAGGAATCCCGTCCGGGCCCGTCGCCTTCCGAGGGTTCACTTGCAGGAAGGCCGATCTGACTTCAGAAGCTGTGATGGTGGGTATGGGTGAGCTATGGACTACTGGGGCACTCAACAGCGGATTGTTGGTTACCTGCTCAAACCGAACAGAGAATGCATTGAGTTCATCGGGGAGGGGTGCGCTGCTGCCGGAGATACTGCTCGGCTTCGCTTTGTAGCCCGTTATGTTGTTTAGTCCTTGCCACAACCGCCAAGAGTCTGTCTGTGACTCTAGCTTGGTTTGTTATTCTCTCTTGGCATCTTGGATGGCTTTGCGGAGGTGGTACCTGGATTTCTTGTATAGGTCAGGGTCGTCTGACTTGAACGCCTCAGACGTGTCCTTCAGTAGAGAGTCAATCTTGCGATTGAGCCATGGTTTCCGGTTGGGGAACATACGTACTGCTGTCTTCGGCACGCAGTCGTCCACACATTTGCTGATGAAGTCTATGACAGTGGTGGCATACCCATTTAGGATGGTTGCTGAGTTTTTAAATATGGACCAGTCCACTGTCTCTGAGCAGTCACGTAAGAGCTCTTCTGTTTCCTCGGACCAGCACTGCACGACCTTCTTAGCTGAATTCTCCCGCTTGAGTTTCTGCTTGTATGCCGGGAGAAGGAGCACCGTCTTATGGTCTGATTTCCCAAAGTGCGGTCGGGGGATGGAACGGTAGGTGCCCTTGATTTTTGAGTAGCAGTGGTCAAGAGTGTTGTCGCCCTTAAAGATGCATATCCATAAATCACCCACAGATCAAAAATGTAACTGCAAAAATAAAAGAAAGTGGAAATATAGGAATAAACAGGAAAGAGGAAGACCCTTACACCCCTCAGTCAAACTCTCTCCAAACCACTCTCTGTCCCCTCACTCCAACTCTTTCCAACCCACTCTCTGTCCCCTCACTCCAACTCTTTCCAACCCATTCTCAGTCCCCTCACTCCAACTCTTTCCAACTCACTTTCGGTCCCCTCACTCCAACTCATTCTGTCGCCTGTTACGATACCCTGGGCAAGTGCGCAGTCAATTCTCGGCGCATATGTCCCGAGTTACAACACAAGTGAATTAACCAATAATTCTTATTAGAAAAATCTAAGATCTTTGCCCTTGGCTGTCCAATAATTACACTCACCAGGTTTGCAAGTGGAAACACAATTACTTTCTGTTTATAACAGGAATATGCGTAATTATAGTTGGGTAACAAGCAGGCTAACCTACTACCCCCTTTAATTGTCCCACCCTCTACCCACACACACAAGACAGACAAACACAGAGGGGTAGAAAGGGTAAAAATAATAAGGATTAAGAACAAAAGATAAGAGTCCTTGCTTCAGATGATGAGTTATTTGCTTCAAATCTCTACAACTCACACTCTAAATATTGAATTGTGTTGAATTCAGTGAGACTGGAGCTGAGATAAAAAGACAGCAAAGACATACAATAATACAGAGAGAGGTGTGATAATATAAGGACACCAATGTGCACAATAATCTGTGGAAGCCTGTGAAATAGAATTATATATGTGGACTGAGCTGTACAATGGTTTATTCAAAAATGACAATATTCAATATCGTAGAGAAGCAAAAAAAGAACAATCTCACAAACCCAGAAATGTTATATCGAACCAAATACCCATAATTTACATAAAATTCTGTGGATACTGGAATCTGAGACGAGAAGAGAAAATGCTAGAAAACTTAGCACCTCTGTCAGCATCTGTATGGAGAACAAACAGATTTAATGTTTTGTGTGCGTCCAGCTCTTTGTACAGTGGTTAGCACTGCTGCCTCACATCTCCAGGGATCCGGGTTGAATTCCGACCTAGGGTGACTGTAGAGTTTGCACTTTCTCCCCGTGTCTGTGTGGGTTTCCTCCAGGTCCTCCGGGTTTCCTCCCAAAGGGCAAAGAAAAGTACAGCACAGGAACAGGCCCTTCGCCCTCCAAGCCCGTGCCGACCATGCTGCCCATCTAAACTAAAATCTTCTACACTTCCACCCCGGATCCCTCTATTCCCATCCAATTCATGGGCGAAATTCTCCCCCAATGGCGCGATGTCCGCCGACTGGCGCCAAAAACGGCGCCAATCAGACGGGCATCGCACCGGCCCAAAGGTGCGGGATGCGCCGCATCTTTGGGGGCCGAGCCCCAACATTGACGGGCTAGGCCGGCGGCGGAGGGATTTCCGCCCCGCCAGCTGGCGGAAATGGCGTTTGTTGCCCCGCCAGCTGGCGCGGAAATGCGGTGCATGCGCGGGAGCGTCAGCGGCCGCCGACAGTTTCCCGCGCATGCGCAGTGGGGAGAGTCTCTTCCGCCTCCGCCATGGTGGAGGCCGTGGTGGAGGCGGAAGGGAAAGAGTGCCCCCACGGCACAGGCCCGCCCGCGGATCGGTGGTCCCCGATCACGGGCCAGGCCACCGTGGGGGCACCCCCCGGGGTCAGATCGCCCCACGCCCCCCCCAGGACCCCGGAGCCCGCCCACGCCGCCTGGTCCCGCCGGTAAATACCAGCTTTGATTTACGCCGGCGGGGCAGGCAATTTCTGGGCGGGACTTCGGCCCATCCGGGCCGGAGAATTGAGCGGGGGGTCCCGCCAAATGGCGCGGCCCGATTCCCGCCCCCGCCCAATCTCCGGTACCGGAGACTTCGGCGGGGGCGGGGGCGGGATTCACGGCGGCCAACGGCCATTCTCCGACCCGGCGGGGGGTCGGAGAATGAGGCCCCATGTATTTGTCAAGATGCCCCTTAAATGTCACTATCGTCCCTGCTTCCACCACCTCCACCAGCAGCGAGTTCCTGGCAACCACTACCCTCTGTGTAAAAAACTTGCCTCGTACATCTACTCTAAATCTTGCCCCTCTCACCTTAAACCCACAATCCACAGATGTGCAGATTAGGTGGATTGGCCAAGCTGAATTGCCCTTCGTGTCCAATAAGGTTAGATGGGGTTACTAGGTTACGGGGAGCTGTAAGCTAAGGTAGGGTGCTCTTTCCAAGGGTCGGTGCAGACTCGATGGGCCGATTGGCCTCTTTCTGCACTGTAACTTCTATGACTCTAAAATTCTATGATTGTGATGAAGAGCCAAATGGACTCGAAAGGTTCATGAATCAAGAATCTCTATAGTGCAGAAGGAAGCAATTTGGCCCCTCAAGTCTGCACCGACCCTCCAAAAGACCACCCTAACCAGGCTCCCACTCTATCCCTGCAACATCGTACCCACACTTAATCTGCATATGCCTCTTCACTAAGGGTCAATTAAACATGTCCAATCCACCTAACCTGCACATCTTTGGACTGTGGGAGGAAACCTGAGCACCCGGAGGAAACTCACGCACACACAGGGAGAACGTGCAGACTCCGTACAGACAGTGACCCAAGCCGGGAATCGAATCTGGGACCCTGGAGCTGTGAAGCAACTGTGCTAACCACCGTGTTACCGTGCTGCTTTCTCTCTCTACAGATGCTGACAGAAATACAGAATTTTATATTTTAACAATATTTTTTTATATTTATCATATTGCCCAAAAGGATGTGGTAGTTGATGAGAGACAGACGTTGGAGAGCTGGAGCAAGGGGTAATGTTAACAGAATGACAATGATATTTTGTTTTATTTTTGCAGCTTTTGCGAAACACATCTTATCAGGATGAGAAGTCCCACACTGGTGAGTTAACTACCGTCCTGGTTGCTTCCCGCCTGAAGGCCTTCCACCTTCAAAATCCCACAATTGGCTCAATGACACTGAGGCACAGGATGGGCGCTTAGTGAAAATGGATCTGATGTAGAGGAAACAACTCCAAATAAACATAAAAACTGAAGGAATAGGTGCAGGAATGGGTCCTTTGGCCCCTCAAGTCTGCTCTGCCATTCAATAAGATCATGGCTTTTATCTCAATTCCACTTTCCTGTACTTTCTCCAGATCTCTCAATTCTCTGAGTACCCTAAAATCTGTCAAACTCTGTCTTGAACACGTTCAAAAACTGAACATCCACAGTGCTCTGCGGCCGAGCATTACAAAGATTCACAACCCGTCGAGTTGCTCGGCCAGACACCGGGTTATATTTTGGACACTTTTCAGTTGGTCTGGCCTCTGTCTGGTACTGCAAAGCTTCACTTCTGATAATCTGACCCATAGACCACCGACCTGAGTAAAACTGGGGCTGGGGCTCTGCTGGTTCCATTCCCTGCCTGAGGGGTGTGCGGGGGGGGGGCACATTAAACTGCGTTGATTCAAACCTTCATCTGAAACCTCCCCCCACAATCATGAAGGTGTCTGGTTAGGCAGCCCGGTGGCGCAGTGGTTAGCACAGCTGCTTCACAGCGCTAAGGACCCGGTTTCAATCCTGGCCCTGGGTGGGTCACTGTCTATATAACATTTCTGGGCGTGTGGAGTTTGCACATTCTCCCCGTGTCTGCGTGGGTCTCACCCCCACAACCCAAAGATGTGCAGGGTAGGTGGATTGGCCATGCTAAATTGCTAAATTACCCCTTAATTGGAAAAAAAATAATTGGGTACTCCAAATTCATATTAAAAAAATGAAGGGGCGGAATTCTCCGGTATCGGCGTGATGTCCGCCGACTGGCGCCCAAAACTGCGCAAATCAGTCAGGCATCGCGCCGCCCCAAAGGTGCGGAATGCTCTGCATCTTGGGGGGCCGAGCCCCAACCTTAAGGGGCTAGGCCCGCGCCAGACGAATTTCCGCCCCGCCAGCTGGCGGAAAAGGCCTTTGGTGCCCCGCCAGCTGGCGCGGAAATGACATCTCCGGGCGGCGCATGCGCGGGAGCGTTAGTGGCCGCTGACGGCATTCCCGCGCATGCGCAGTGGAGGGAGTCTCTTCCGCCTCTGCCATGGTGGAGACCGTGGCGAAGGCGGAAGGAAAAGAGTGCCCCCAAGGCACAGGCCCGCCCGCGGATCGGTGGGCCCCGATCGCGGGCCAGGCCACCGTGGGGGCACCCCCCAGGGCCAGATCGCCCCGCGCTCCCCCCCCCAGGACCCCGGAGCCCGCCCGCGCCGCCTTGTCCCGCCGGTAAGGTAGGTGGTTTAATTTACGCCGGCGGGACAGGCATTTTAGCAGCGGGACTTCGGGCCAGAGAATCGCGGGGGTGGGGGGGGGGGGGCGCCAACCGGCGCGGCGCGATTCCCGCCCCCGCCGAATATCCGGTGCCGGAGAATTCGGCAACCGGCGGGGGCGGGATTCACGGTGGGGGGGGTCGGAGAATCTTGCCCCAGGTGTCTGGTTTTGGTGATATGAGCGAAGAAGTTTCTCCACATCTGAGTGTTAAATGACTGATCCCTGACACCCCCCTACCTCCTGATTCTGACTTGAAGACAAATGTGCGCAAGTTCACACCCGAATTCAGCCATTTTTAATCAGCCCTTTTGAACTTGCGATGACTCAGTGTAGAATGGCTCCAATAACAAGTCCTTTGCTGTCCTCCTCTTGCTTAAAACTGGTGCCAAGACCATTTGGACCATTTCTTGGCAACATGTGAAATCAAACATTGAACATAGAACATCCAGTGCAGATGGAGGCCATTCGGCCCATCGAGTCTGCACCGACCCACTTAAGCCTTCACTTCCACCCTATCCCAGTAACCCAATAACCCCTCCAAACCTTTTTGGTCACTAAGGGCAATTTAACATGGCCAATCCACCTAATCTGCACGTCTTTGGACTGTGGGAGGAAACCGGAGCACCCGGAGGAAACCCTCGCAGACACGGGGAGAACGTGCAGACTCTGCACAGACAGTAACCCAGCAGGGAATCAAACCTGGGACCTGGCACTGTGAAGCCACAGTGCTATCCACCTGTGCTACCGAGCTGCCCTATGCTACCGTGCTGCCCTGGCTGATACTGGCTGGGGTTTCCTGCAGATCAAAAAGTTAAAAAAAAAAAAAAAATTTGTTGAAGCATTTGCAAAATTTTTATAACAATAACAAACAAAACAATAATAACATAAACATCCAGGCTCATGGCACCGTGGCTGGCTCTGCAGCACAGAAGGGCGGGAAAAAGACTGGCAGGGCTATAGTCATTGGGGATTCAATCGTAAGGGGAGTAGACAGGCGTTTCTGTGGTTGAAAACGAGACTCCCGAATGGTATGTTGTCTCCCGGGTGCACGGGTCAGGGATGTCTCGGATCGGCTGCAGGACATACTGAAGGGGGAGGGTGAACAGCCAGTTGTCGTGGTGCATATAGGCACCAACGATATAGGTAAAAAACGGGATGAGATCCTACAATCAGAATTTAGGGTGTTAGGAGAGAAGTTAAAAAGTAGGACCTCAAAGGTAGTGATCTCAGGATTACTACCAGTGCCACGAGACAATCAGAGTAGAAATTCAAGAATAGTCAGAATGAATACGTGGCTTGAGAGATGGTGCAGGAGGGAGGGGTTCAGATTTTTGGAACATTGGAACCGGTTCTGGGGGCGGTGGGACCATTACAAATCAGATGGTCTACACCTGGACAGGACTGGAACCAATGTCCTCGGGGGTGCTTTTGCTAACACTGTTGGGGAGGTTTTAAACTAATGTGGCAGGGGGATGGGAACCAGATTAGGAAGTTTGAGGTCAGTAAAGAGGCAGCAACTAAAGCCAGTAAGGTACTAGATAATAAACTCAATGTGACTAAGGGGAAGAGTAGACAGGGAAGAGATGATGAACGCAAAGGGACAGGTGGTCTGAGATGCATTTGTTTCAATGTGAGAAGTGTAGCAAGTAAGGCAGATGAACTTAGGGCTTGGATTAGTACCTGGGAATATGATGTATTGGTATTACTGAGACTTGGTTGAGGGAAGGGCAACTAAATATCCCAGGGTATAGATGCTTCAGGAGGGATAGAGAGGGAGGTAAAAGGGGTGGAGGAATTGGATTACTGGTCAGAGATGATATCACAGCTGTGATTAAGGAGGGCACGATGGAGGATTCGAGCACTGAGGCAATATAGGTAGAGCTACGAAATAGGAAGGGAGTAGTAACATTGTTGGGACTTTACTACAGGCCTCCCAAAAGCGAGCGTGAAGTAGAGGTACAAATATGTAGACAGGTTATAGAAAAATGTAGGAGCAATAGGGTGGTCGTGATGGGAGATTTTAACTTCCCCAACATTGAATGGGACTCATGTAGTGTTGGAGGCGTAGATGGAGCAGAATTTGTAAGGAGCATCCAGGAGAGTTTTTTAGAGCAGTACGTAAATAGTCCAACTCGGGAAGGGGCCATACTGGACCTGGTATTGGGGAATGATCCCGGCCAGATGGTTAAAGTTTCAGTCGCTGATTACTTTGGGAATAGCGATCACAATTCCGTAAGTTTTAGAATACTCATGGACAAAGACGAGAGTGGTCCTAAAGGAAGAGTGCTAAATTGGGGAAAGGCCAAGTATAACAAAATTCGGCAGGAGCTAGGGAATGTGGATTGGGAGCAGCTCTTTAAGGGTAAATCCACATTTGAAATGTGGGAGCCTTTTAAGGAAAGGTTGATTAGAGTGCAGGACAGACATGTCCCTGTGAAAATGAGGGATAGAAATGGCAAGATTAGGGAACCATGGATGACGGGTGGAATTGTGAGACTAGCTAAGATGAAAAAGGAAGCATACATAAGATCTAGACGACTTAAAACTGATGAAGTTTTGGAGGAATATCGGGAAAGTAGGACAAATCTCAAACGCGCAATGAAGAGGGCTAAAAGGGGTCATGAAATATTTTTGGCTAACAGAGTTAAGGAAAATCCCAAAGCTTTTTATTCGTATATAAGGAGCAAGAGGGTAACTAGAGAAAGGATTGGCCCACTCAAAGACAAAAGAGGGAATTTATGCGTGGAGTCAGAGGAAATGGGTGAGATTCTTAATGAGTACTTTGCATCGGTATTCACCAAGGAGAGGGACATGACGGATGTTGAGGCTAGGGATGGATGTTTAAATACTCTAGGTCAAGTCGGCATAAGGAAGGGGGAAGTTTTGGGTATTCTAAAAGGCATTAAGGTGGACAAGTCCCCAGGTCCGGATGGGATCTATCCCAGGTTACTGAGGGAAGCGAGGGACAAAATAGCTGGGGCCTTAACAGATATCCTTGCAACATCCTTGAGCATGGGTGAGGTCCTGGAAGACTGGAGAATTGCTAATGTTGTCCCTTTGTTTAAGAAGGGTAGCAGGGATAATCCAGGGAATTATAGACCTGTGAGCTTGACGTCAGTGGTAGGCAAACTGTTGGAGAAGATGCTGAGGGGTAGGATCTATTCACATTTGGAAGAAAATCAGTGATAGGCAGCATGGTTTTGTGCAGGGAAGGTCATGTCTTACAAACCGAATAGAATTCTTTGAGGAAGTGACAAAGTTAATTGATGAGGGAAGGGCTGTAATTGTCATATACATGGACTTCAGTAAGGCGTTTGATAAAGTTTCCCATGGCAGGTTGATGGAAAAAGTGAAGTCGTATGGGGTTCAGGGTGTACGAGCTAGATGGATAAAGAACTGGCTGGCAACAGGAGACAGAGAGTAGTGGTAGAAGGGAGTGTCTCAAAATGGAGAAAGGTGACTAGTGGTGTTCCACAGGGATCCGTGCTCGGACCACTGTTGTTTGTGATATACATAAATGATCTGGACGAAGGTATAGGTGGTCTGATTAGCAATTTTGTAGATGATACTAAGATTGGTGGAGTTGCAGATAGCGAGGAGGACTGTCAGAGAATACAGCAAAATATAGATAGATTGGAGAGTTGGGCAGAGAAATGGCAGATGGAGTTCAATCCAGGCAAATGCAAGGTGATGCATTTTGGAAGATCTAATTCAAGAGCGGACTATACGGTCAATGGAAGAGTCCTGGGGAAAATTGATGTACAGAGAGATCTGGGAGTTCAGGTCCATTATACCCTGAAGGTGGCAACGCAGGTCGATAGAGTGGTCAAGAAGGCATACAGCATGCTTACCTACATCGGACGGGGTATTGAGTACAAGAGTCGGCAGGTCATGTTACAATTGTATAGGACTTTGGTTAGGCCACATTTGGAATACTGCGTGCAGTTCTGGTCGCCACATTACCAGAAGGATGTGGATGCTTTAGAGAGGGTGCAGAGGAGGTTCACCAGGATGATGCCTGGTATGGAGGGTGCTAGCTATGAAGAAAGGTTGAGTAGATTAGGATTGTTTTTGTTGGAAAGACGGAGGTTGAGGGAGGACCTGATTGAGGTCTACAAAATTATGAGAGGTATGGACAGGGTGGATAGCAACACGCTTTTTCCAAGAGTGGGGGTGTCAATTACAAGGGGTCACGATTTCAAGGTGAGAGAGGGAAAGTTTCGGGGAGATGTGCGTGGAAAGTATTTTACGCAGAGGGTGGTGGGTGCCTGGAACGCTTTGCCAGCGGAGGTGGTAGAGGCGGGCACGACAGCATCATTTAAGATGCATCTAGACAGATATATGAATGGGCGGGGAACAGAGGGAAGTAGATCCTTGGAAAATAGAAGACAGGTTTAGATAAAGGATCTGGATCGGCGCAGGCTGGGAGGGCCGAAGGGCCTGTTCCTGTGCTGTAATTTTCTTTGTTTTGTTCTTTGTATCAACATGGTGAACTAGACATTTCCCACCCAAACCCTTCTGTACATCCCTTAACCGTATTGCACCTACCGCACCCCCCCCCCCCCTTCAGAATGCTGCTTCTGCTGACATTTTAATTTTCCCTGAGAAAGTCGACGAACGGCTGCCACCTCCGAGAGAACCCCAGCACTGACCCCCTCAAGGCAAAATTTATTTTCTCCAGCTTGAGAAACCCAGCCATGTCACTGACCCAAGTCTCCACACTCGGGGGCTTGGAGTCCCCCCACATTAAAAGGACCCGTCTCCGGGCTACCAGGGAGGCAAAGGCCAAAACGTCGGCCTCTTTCACTCTCTGAACCCCCGGGTCTTCCGACACTCCGAAGATCACTCCCTCCGGACTCGACACCACCCGCGTACCTAGCACCTTGGACATTGCCTTGGCAAACTCCTGCCAGAATCCTCCAAGCTTCGGACATGCCCAAAACATATGAACATGGTTTGCTGGGCTTCCTGCACACCTCCCACATCTATCTCTACCCCGAAAAACTTGCTCATCCTTGCCGCCGTCATGTGTGCCCGGTGTACCACCTTAAACTGGATTAGACTGAGCCTGGCACATGATGGGAAGGAATTAACCCTGCTTAGGGCGTCCGCCCACAGACCTGCCTCTAACTCCCCACCTTGCTCCCCCTCCCACTTGCCCTTCAATTCTTCCACCGGGGTCTCCTCCGCCTCCAACAACTCCTGATAGATATCCAACACTTTCCCTCCCCACCCAGGTACCGGACACTACTCTGTGCTATATCCCCCGTGGCGGGATCAACGGGAAAGCCTACACCTGGGGTGGGATTCTCCGTCCCCACGCCGGGTCCGAGAATCGCCAGGGGCTGGCGTGACTCCCGCCCCTGCCGTGTCCTGAAGTCGCCGCCACCAGAGATTCGGCGGGGACGAGAATCGCGCCGCGCCGGTCGGCGGGCCCACCCCCGCCGATTCTCCGTCCCGCGCCGAAGTCCCGCTGCTGGAATGCCTGTCCCACCAGGGTAGATTAAACCACCTTTTGAACGGCGGGACAAGGCAGCGCAGGTGGGCTCCGGGGTCCTGGGGGGGACTCGGGGCGATCTGGCCCCGGGGGGGTGCCCCCACGGTGGCCTGGCCGGCGATCGGGATCCACCGATCCGCGGGCGGGCCTGTGCCGTGGGGGCACTCTTTTTCTTCCGCCTTCGCCATGGTCTTCACTATGGCGGAGGTGGAAGAGACCCCCTCCCCTGCGCATGCGCGGGGATGACGTCAGCAGCCGCTGACGCTCCCGTGCATGCGTCGCCCGGTGAAGACCTTTCGGCGCCGGCTGACATGGCGCCAAAGGCCTTACCCGCCAGCCGGCGGAGCGCAAACCACTCCGGCGCGGGCCTAGCCCCTCAAGGTGAGGACTTGGCCCCTAAACGTGCGGCTACTTCTGCACCTTTGGGGCGGCCCGACGCCGGAGTGGTTCCCGCCACTCCATTACGCCGGAACCCCCCTCCCCGCGGGTAGGGGAGAATCCCGCCCCTATTTCCTCAGAAAGTCCCGGACATGTAAATATCTGAAACCATTCCCCGGCGGCAGCTTGAACTCGTCCTCCAGCACCTTCAGAGTGGGAAAGCTCCCGTCTATGAATAGATCTCCCATCTGTCTAATTCCTGCTCTCTGCCAACTTCGGTACCCGCCATCTATCCTGCCCGGGGCGAACCTGTGGTTATTGAAAATTGGGGTCCAGACTGACGCACCCTCCACCCTCTTATACCTCCTCCATTGCCCCCAGATCCTCAATGCTGCCACCACCACCGGACTTGTGGAGTATCGGGCCGGCGAGAACGGCAGAGGTGCCATTACCAGTGCTCCCAAACTGGTGCCTTTGCATGACGCCGCCTCCATCCGCTCCCATGCCGACCCCTCCCCCATTACCCACTTCCTAATCATTGCTATATTCGCCGCCCAGTAGTAATTGCAGAAGTTCGGCAGCGCCAACCCACCCTCCCCCCGACTGCGCTCCAACAACATTTTCTTCACCCGCGCGGGGTTTTATTCGCCCACACAAAGCCCGAAATAATCTTCTTTACCCGCTTGAAAAAGGCCTTAGGGATGAAGATGTGGAGGCACTGGAAGACAAACAAAAATCTGGGGAGGACAATCATTTTCACGGTCTGTACCCTCCCCGCCAGCAATAACGGGAGCATATCCCATCTTTTAAAGTCCCCCTCCATTTGCTCCACCAGCCGAGTTAGGTTGAGTCTGTGTAATGTCTCCCATTTCCGAGCCACCAGGTAGCAAAAGCTCCTCTCTACTACCCTGAGTGGCAGCTCCATCAGTCTCCTCTCCTGCCCCCTTGCCTGGATCATGAACAATTCACTTTTTCCCATGTTCAATTTGTAACCCGAGAACCTGCCAAATTCCCCCAAGATCTGCATAACCTACCCCATCCCCTCCACTGGGTCCAAGATGTACAAGAGCAGGTCGTCCGCGTACAGCGAAACCCGGTGCCCCCCCCCCCTCCCCCCCCCAAACCAGCCCCTGCCACTTCCTTGATGCTCTCAGCGCCATGGCCAGTGGCTCTATAGTCAGAGCGAACAGCAATGAGGAGAGGGGGCACCCCTGCCTCGTCCCTCGGTGTAGCTTAAAGTACCCCGACCTCAGCCGGTTCGTGCACACACTCGCTACCGGCACCTGGTAGAGCAATTGCACCCAGTCGATGAAGCCCTCCCCAAACCCAAACCTTCCCAGCATCTCCCAAAGATACTCCCACTCCACCCGATCAAAAGCCTTCTCCGCGTCCATCGCAACCACCACCTCCGTTGCTATAAAATTCTTTAAAAACGTTGTTCACCCCCCCTGGGTCCAAGACCATGTTACCCTCCCTATTCCTTACTCCCCCAATCTCCCTGGCCGCTCCTCTCTTCCTAAGCTGGTGCGCCAACATCCTACTCACCTTTTCCCCATATTCGTAGACCGCCCCCCCTTGCCCCCCTCAACTGCTCCACCGCCCTCCAACTTGAGTCAACAACTCAAACTCTGCGTGTAGTTTCCGACGCTCCCTCAAGAGCCCCGTGTCCGGGGCCTCTGCATATCTCCTATCCACTCAAAGTATCTCCTCCACTAATCTCTCCCTCTCTGCTCGTTCCACCTTTTCCCAGATCAAAATTAGTTCCTCTCTTAAAACTGCTGTCAGAGCCTCCCAAACAGTCTGGTTTCCTATTGTTCGAACCCCACTCCCGACATACATAAACCATTTAACAACATCGCAGTCCCCAGTAAGTAAACAACCTCAAGTAAAAGAAATTAACATAAACCAATGCAGAAACAATCGCTTGGAACCAGACCCAACCTCCCACAGTATCGGGGGGCCCCTCCGCATCCAATCTCTGCAAAATCAAAGTACCCTCAAACCACCACCCCAGCCCAATACTTAACCCAGAACCACATACAGTCTTATTTGAACCGATACAAGAATTGAAAAAATTACAAACCGCCGCCACATAACTCCTTCAAGACTTAAGTGGCCTTTAAGAAGCTTCCAACATCTTTTCCTTGATAAAAGACCATACATCGTCCGGTGCCTCAAAGTAAAAGTGCCGGTCTTCGTGCGTAACCCACAACCGCGCTGGATACAGCATCCCGAATTTCACCCCCTTCTTGAAGAGGATTGCCTTCACCCGGTTAAACTTAGCACGTCTCTTGGCCAACTCCGCTCCCAGGTCCTGGTAGATGTGCACCTCGCTATTCTCCCATTTGCTGCTCCGCTCCTTCTTGGCCCACCGCAAGACGAATTCTTTGTCCGAAAAACGGTGGAAATGCACCACCATGTCCCTCGGCGGGTCATTCGCCTTCGGCTTCCTTGCGAGTGCTCCATGCGCTCCATCCACTTCCAGGGGCCGAGAAAACGCCCCGGGCCCCATCAGCGTCTCCAGCATGCTCGCCACATATGCTCCCGCATTCGACCCCTCAATTCCTTCGGGGAGGCCAACCATCCTTAAGTTCTGCCTCCTGGACCTGTGCTCCAGGTCCTCCAGTTTCTCCTGCATTCTCTTGTGGCGCTCATCCAACTCCTCCACCTTATGCTCCAGCACGGTTAGGTATTCCTCCCGGCTAGATAACTTCAGCTCACTTTCTTGTATCACTTTCCATTCGGCCGCCTGGTTCAAAACCACTTGATCGATTGCAGCCTTGATCGGGTCCAACGTTCCCTTTTTCAGCTCAGTGAAACAGTCCTTAAAGAACTTCATCTGTTGCTCCTTAGACCACTGGGCCACCGCCCCCTGGTCCTGGCCCTCCGCCATGCTGCTCCGCGGTCCCAGCTCCGACTGCTTCACTCTATCTGGGCTGAGTCTTTCCACACGGCCACTTCTAGTCCAATTAGCCATACATCGGAGAGGGAATCCTTCTTAATATTGTCCACTTCACCGATCTATCCCATAAAGTCCGAGAAAAGTCGGGAAAAAAGGTCCGAAAGTCCGTTTCAGGCGGGAGCTATCGAATGTGCGACCTACTCCTCCATGGTCGCCACCGGAGGTCCCTGCAGATCAAAAATAATCATAATCTTTATTATTGCCACAAGTAGACACTGCAATGAAGTTACAGTGAAAATCCCCTTGTCGCCACACTCCGGCGCCTGTTCGAGTACACTGAGGGAGAATTCAGAATGTCCAATTCACCTAACAAGCACATATTTCGGGACTTCTGGGAGGAAACCAGAGCACCCGGAGGAACCCTCGCAGACACAGGGAAAACGTGCAGACTCCGCACAGACAGTGACCCAAGCCAGGAATCGAACCCGAGTCCCTGGAACTGTGAACAACAGTGCTAACCGCTGTGTTACCGTAAGCCCAGTGTGTCTCTGTCTCTCTGATTTATCTGCTGCTGCACTCTGCGAAGAGGTCTCTAAATCATACCCACAAATATGTTCTACCTGTTGCTATTCCTTATCTCTAACCAAACTGATTTTACATCTTAATTTTCTGATCCTGTCTTTATCCCAAGCTAAATTATCAGGTCTACAGCTCTTCCCTTTCCCTTTTGTGAGGAATGTAGGAAATGTTTATATAGATTGCATCTATATGTCTGTTGCAGTAATGTTGGTTCAACATACAGGCAGGTGGTCTGTCTGCAAAAGATGCAATTAAGAATGTATTAAAAGTGAGATAATCGTTCATTCCAGCCATTTACTTGTTTATAAATCAATTTTGTCATGTTTGTCATGATTACTGGAGAGTAGATAATTTGAGACAATGGGCGGGATTCTCCCCTACCCGGCAGGACTGGCATGAACCACTCCCGCGCGGGCCGCCCGGAAGGTGCGAAATCCTCCGCACATTTAGGGGCTTGACCGGCGCCGGCGGGGTTGGCGCATGCGCGGGGAGCGCCAGAGTGTGCTGCCGTCATCCCAGCGCATGCGCAGGGGGGTTCTTCTCCGCGCCGGCCATTGCGGACTGTTACACCGGCCGGCGCGGAGGGAAAGAGTGCCCCCACGGCACAGGCCCGCCGCGGATCGGTAGGCCCCGATCGCGGGCCAGGCCATCGTGCCCCCCCCCTCCCCGGGGCCAGACCCCCCCACGCCCACTCGAGGACACAGCAGGCCGCCCGCAGAGTCAGATCCCGTCGGTACGGACCTGGTGTATTTTACGCCGGCGGGACCCGCCGAAAACGGGCGGCCACTCGGCCCATCGCAGAGCGGAGAATCGCCGGGGGAGGGCTGCTGCCAATGGCCCCCGACCGGCGCGGCGCGATACCCGCTCCTGCCGAAAAACCGGCGGCGGAGAATCCAGCAGCCGGCGGTGGGGCGGCGGGGCGGGATTCACTCTGCCTCCCGGCGATTCTTAGGCCCGGCGGGGGGTTGGAGAATCCCGCCCATTGTGTTTAGACTTAGGTAAGCAAGTCATGGGATCTGAGTGGGATAAAGATGATGTAATTAACGGGAGGAGCCAGGTCTGTCTGTAGTTTTGCAGTTTGATATAGGTGTGGCAGTCTGCTAGGAGTGTTTAAGTTGAGCAGCAGTTTTCACACTTCCGGTTGCGGCGATGTGGAGCTAAGCCGCACGTTTCGGCAGCTCCCGCAACAACGGACTTTTGGGCTCTCCAGAGGAGCCCCAACGGAACTTTTTTTGAATTGATCCCATGTGGGAAGGTGCAGTAAGGTCCCCCCTTACGATATATGGCCGAGATCAGCGGTGGAGCGGCAAAAAAAGAGGCTCTGGAGCAGCGGCAAAATCGAGGGGGAAAAAGCAAGATGGCGGAGGGCGGAGAGCGAGCAGCATGGGGGCCGGACCAGCAGGAGCTCCTTAAGCGCTGTGTGGAGGAGCTGAAAAAGGAGGTGCTGGTGCCAATGCTGTTGGCGATCGAGGGGCTGAAGGAGACCCAGAAGACCCAGGCGGTGGAGCTTCGTGAGGTGAAAGATAAAATGAATGACAACGAGGAGGAGATCCTGGGCCTTGCGGTAAAAATGGAGGCGCACGAGGCGGTGCACAGGAGGTGGGCCGAGTGAATTGAGGTCCTGGAGAACAGGCCGAGGAGGAAGAACCTCCGGATTCTGGTCTTCCCGAAGGAGTGGAGGGAGCTGATGCCGGGGCGTATGTGAGTACGATGCTCTATGCGCTGATGGGTGCGGAGGCCTCTCCGACCCCCCTGGAGCTGGAAGGGGCCCACCGGGTCCTGGTGAGGAGACCCAAGGCTGATGAGCCGCCAAGGGCGATAATGGCAAGGTTCCATCGCTTCGCGGACAAAGAAAGTGTGCTGAGATGGGCCAAGAAGGAGCGGAGCAGTAGATGGGAGAACGCGGTGATCCGAGTTTACCAGGATTGGAGCGCGGAGGTGGCAAGGAGGAGAGCTGGCTTCAACCGGGCCAAGGCGGTGCTGCACAAAAAAAGAGTCAGGTTCGGCATGCTGCAGCCTGCGCGACTGTGGGTCACTTATCAGGACCGACACCATTATTTTGAAACGCCAGAAGAGGCTTGGACCTTTATTCAGATGGAAAAACTGGACTCGAACTGAGAGGATGTGGTTGCGGTGGGAGATGTCGGTTGTATATGGGGTTGTAAATATGGGTAAAGAATACTTCATGGGTGGGATGATGGATGGGGATGTGGGTAGAGTTCTGGTTCAAATTCCTAAAATTTCCCCTTTTTTTCTTTTCTGTAGACGAGATGATGATGATGGGGAATGTGGGCGTCGGTGCTGGAGGGAGGTGAGACTCGGGGATGAGGGAGCTGGGATAATGGCCGCAACAGGAGCTGTGCCACAGGGGGCGGGGCTGGTTCAGGAAAGCGCGGGCTTTTTCCCGCGCCAAAAGGGGGGGGTGGGGAATGGAGGAAGGCAAGGAGGAGGAGAGACTCCCACACGGGGAGATCAACGGGAAGGCGAGGGAAGACGGGGTCAGCAGAAGTCAGCTGACTCATGGAAGTAATATGGGAGGAGCAAAAGAGCTAGATGTGGATCTAGCGGTGGGGGGGGGGGGGGGGGGGGGAGAGGGGGGAGAGGAGTTTAGGGTTGCTGCTGCACTGTCCGAGGGGGAACTGAAAATGGAAGAGGTCGTCGGGGCGGGGGTTCCCCGCCTGGGGGAATCATAGAATCATAGAATTTACAGTGCAGAAGGAGGCCATTCGGCCCATCGAGTCTGCACCGGCTCTTGGAAAGAGCACCCTACCCAAGGTCAACACCTCCACCCAACACTAAGGGCAATTTTGGACACTAAGGGCATTTTATCATGGCCAATCCACCTAACCTGCACATCTTTGGACTGTGGGAGGAAACCGGAGCACCCGGAGGAAACCCACGCACACACGGGGAGGATGTGCAGACTCCGCACAGACAGTGACCCAAGCTGGAATCGAACCTGGGACCCTGGAGCTGTGAAGCAATTGTGCTATCCACAAGGCTACCGTGCTGCCCCTGGACTGGAGGGCGCGGGAGGCGCGGACACGGGATTGGCCTAAGATAGGAGATGGCTAGTCGGCAGGGGGGGTGGGGGGTAACCCCCCAACCCGGCTGATCACGTGGAATGTGAGAGGCCTAAATGGGCCGGTAAAGAGGGCCCGAGTGTTCGCGCACCTAAAGGGACTGAAGGCAGACGTGGTCATGCTTCAGGAGACACATTTGAAGGTGGCAGATCAGGTCAGGTTAAGGAAGTGATGGGGAGGACAGGTGTTCCATTCGGGGCTGGATGCGAAGAATAGAGGGGTGGCAATACTGGTGGGAAAGCGGGTGTCGTTTGAGGCCAAGAACATAGTAACGGATAAGGGAGGCCGATACGTGATGGTGAGTGGTAGGTTGCAGGGGACGGAGGTGGTACTGGTGAATGTATATGCCCCGAACTGGGACGATGCTGGATTCATGAAACGGATGTTGGGGCGTATTCCAGACCTGGAGGTAGGGAGCTTGATAATGGGGGGGGGGGATTTTAACACGGTGCTGAACCCAGCATTAGATCACTCCAGATCTAGGACAGGGAAGAGGCTGGCTGCGGCCAAGCTGCTTAGGGGGTTTATGGATCAGATGGAGGGAGTAGATCCATGGAGATTTGCCAGGCCTTCGGCCAGAGAATTTTCTTTTTTCTCCAACGTACATAAGGCCTACTCCCGGATAGATTTTTTTGTTCTGGGCAGGGCATTGATCCCGAAAGTGGAGGGAACGGAGTATTTGGCCATAGCCATTTCAGACCATGCCCCGCATTGGGTGGAGTTAGAGCTGGGGGAGGAGAGGGACCAACGCCCGCTGTGGAGGTTGGATGTGGGACTGCTGGCAGACGAGGAAGTGTGCAGGAGGGTGCGGGGGTGTATTGAAAGGTATGTGGAGGCCAACGACAATGGGGAGGTGCAGGTGGGAGTAGTATGGGAGGTGCTGAAGGCGGGTGGTCAGGGGAAAGTTAATCTCCATCAGGGCTCATAGGGTGAAGAGAGAGGGCAGGGAAAGGGAGAGGTTAGTGGGGGAGATTTTAAGGGTGGACAGGAGCTATGCAGAGGCCCCTGATGAGGGACTACTCAGGAAGAGACGAAGTCTCCAGACGGAGTTCGACCTGTTGACCACAGGGAAGGCAGAGGCACAGTGGAGGAAGGCACAGGGGAGAAGGCGAGCCGGATGCTGGCACATCAGCTCCGTAAGAGGATGGCAGCGAGGGAAATAGGCGGAGTCAAAGATGGCAGGGGAACTACGGTGCGGAGTGCGGGGAAAGTGAATGAGGCTTTTAAGGCCTTTTACGAGGAACTGTATAGGTCCCAGCCCCCAGGGGGAAAAGAGGGGATGCGGCGATTCTTGGACCAATTGAGGTTCCCAAGGGTGGAGGAGCAGGAGGTGGCTGGTTTGGGGGCGCCAATTGGGGCAGAGGAGCTGGTTAAAGGACTGGGGAGCATGCAGGCAGGGAAGGCCCCGGGGCCGGATGGGTTCCCGGTGGAGTTTTATAGGAAGTATGTAGACCTGTTAGCCCCGTTGCTGGTAAGGACCTTCAATGAAGCTAGGGAGGGGGGGACCCTGCCCCTGACAATGTCGGAGGCGACGATCTCTTTGATCTTGAAGCGGGATAAGAACCCACTGCAATGTGGGTCGTATAGACCGATCTTGCTCCTTAATGTAGATGCTAAGTTGCTGGCAAAAATGTTGGCCACAAGGATTGAGGACTGTGTCCCCGGGGGTTATTCACGAGGACCAGACGGGATTCGTAAAGGGTAGGCAGTTAAATACTAATGTGCGAAGGCTCCTAAATATGATAATGATGCCATCAGTGGAGGGAGAAGCGGAGATAGTGACAGCCATGGACGCGGCGAAGGTCTTTGATCGGGTAGAGTGGGAGTATCTCTGGGAAGTGTTGAGGAGGTTTGGGTTCGGGGGAGGGTTTATTAGTTGGGTTAAAATCCTATATAAGCCCCGGTGGCGAGTGTGGTCACGAACCAGCAGAGGTCGGAGTATTTCCGGCTGTATCGAGGGACGAGGCAGGGGTACCCCCTGTCCCCTCTGCTGTTTGCATTAGCAATTGAACCTTTGGCCATGGCGTTAAGGGAGTCGGGGAAATGGAAGGGGGTGGTTCGAGGGGGAGAGGCACATCGAGTGTCGGTGTACGCAGACAACCTGTTGCTGTATGTGACGGCTCCAGTGGAGGGGATGGTTGAGGTAATGCAGATCCTACGGGAGTTTGGAGATTTTTCGGGCTATAAGCTCAATGTGGGAAAGAGTGAGCTCTTTGTGATCCATCCGGGGGACCAGGGAAGAGGGATAGATGACCTACCGTTGAGGAGGGCAGAAAGAAGCTTTTGATACTTGGGGATTCAGGTAGCTAGGAGCTGGGGGGCACTGCATAAACTTAATTTGACGCGGTTGGTGGAACAGATGAAGGAGGATTTTAAAAGGTGGGACATGCTGCCACTCTCTCTGGCAGGTAGGGTACAGTCGGTTAAAATGGTGGTCCTCCCGAGATTTCTTTTTGGATTCCAATGCCTCCCAATTGTGATTACTAAGGCCTTCTTTAAGAGGGTAAGCAGGAGCATTATAGGATTTGTGTGGGCGAGCAAGACCCCGCGGGTAAGGAGGGGGTTCTTGGAGCGTAGCAGAGATAGAGGAGGGTTGGCATTGCCGAATTTGGCTGGTTACTATTGGGCAGCCAACGTGGCAATGATCCGTAAGTGGGTGATGGAGGGAGAGGGGGCGGCGTGGAAGAGGTTGGAGATGGCGTCCTGCAAAGGAACGAGCCTGGGGCGCTGGTGACGGCACCGCTGCCGCTCTCGCCGACAAGGTATACCACGAGCCCCGTGGTGGCGGCAACGCTAAAGGTCTGGGGGCAGTGGAGATGGCACAGGGGTGCGACGGGAGCCTCGGTGTGGTCCCCGATCAGAGACAACCATCGGTTTGTCCCAGGAAGGATGGACGGGGGGTTTCAGAGCTGGCATCGGGCAGGGATTAGAAGAATGGGGGACCTGTTCATTGACGGGACGTTTGCAAGCTTAGGGGCGCTGGAGGAGATGTTTGGGCTACCCCCGGGAAATGCTTTCAGGTACAAGCAAGTGAGGGCGTTTGTGAGGCGGCAGGTGAGGGAATTTCCGCTACTCCCGGCACAGGGGATTCAAGATAGGGTGATTTTGGGCGTATGGGTCGGAGAGGGCAAGGTGTCGGCGATATACCAGGAGATGAAAGAAGAGGGGGAGGCTTTGGTAGAGGAGTTGAAGGGTAAATGGGAGGAGGAGTTGGGGGAGGAGATTGAGGAGGGGCTATGGGCTGATGCCCTAAGTAGGGTTAATTCCTCTTCCTCGTGTGCCAGGCTTAGCCTGATACAATTTAAGGTGGTTCATAGAGCGCATATGACGGAGGCGAGGCTGAGTAGGTTCTTTGGGATGGAGGACGGATGTGGGAGGTGCTCAGGAAGTCCGGCGAACCATGTCCATATGTTTTGGTCATGCCCGGCACTGGAGGGGTTCTGGAGGGGAGTGGCGGGAACAATATCTAAGGTGGTGAAAGTCCGGGTCAAGCCAAGCTGGGGGCTAGCACTATTTGGAGTAGTGGACGAGCCGGGAGTGCAGGAGGCGAAAGAGGCCGGCATTCTGGCCTTTGCGTCCCTAGTAGCCCGCAAAAGAATCTTGCTAATGTGGAAGGAGGTGAAGCCCCCCAGCGTGGAGGCCTGGATAAATGATATGGCGGGGTTTATCAAGTTGGAAAGTATAAAGTTTGCCTTGAGAGGGTCTGCGCAGGGGTTCTACAGGGCGTGGCAACCGTTTCTAGACCATCTCGCGGAGCGTTAGCTGAAGGTCTGACAGCAGCAACAGCAACCCAGGGGGGGAGGGGGAGAGAGGGGGGGGACATCGTTCGTGGGGGGGGGGGGGGGGGGGGAGGGAGGGGGGGCGGAAGGGGGGTTTCTCTGGGGGGCATTTGAGCAAGAAAACACATGAATGATCCGGAAACTGACATGTACGGGAAGAATCCAATGTACAAAGTTCTGTGTCCTATTGACTTGCCATGTTCATGTCGTGCCACGCGAGTTCTCTTTCTTTTCTTTGTTACGGCGGGGGGGGGGCGGTTGTTTGTAAGGTGGAAAATATTGTTGAAAAATTCTTAATAAAAACATATTTTTTTAAAAAAGTTGAGCAGCAGTTTTGGCAAATGCTGCCAGGTCTGACAGAGACAGAAGGATCTATAGGCTGTTCCTCAAAGGGTTATTCTCTCTCCCCAAGCAGTCGTTCTGAGAAATCTCTACACAAGAGTACAGCAAGCATCCCTGTGTTTGCTAATTTTATTTATCAGTGGCTTTTGACCGTTGCTTAAGCTTTGCTTAATTGTTGATAGAGAATGTATAAGTTAGTAGAAAAAGGGTTTCCTTTTATTTTAAGGAGTTGTTTAACTGTTAATTAAAAAGCTACTTTCTTTGATGTCAATGTAGTTAATCTTAAATTAATAATAAAGTTTGTTTGAATATAAAAGGTCCCTATTTATCAGTGGAATCACTCCTGGGACAAAGTATCCTTTCTTCACAGTTTTACAAAATTGAAAGCTTGTTGGGGTCCCATCCATTTTCCGATTATAAATTGGGGTCTGTTCCAGTACGGTCATAGAATAGAACAGAATTGCAGATTTGTTACAGCATAGAAAAATACTTTTCAGCCCATCGTGCCTGGGTTGGCTCTCCTAAGGAGCAATCCAGGTGCATACACTCCCCTGCAACTCTTTTAGCATGGCCAATCCACCTAACCTGCACATCTTTGGAGTGTGGGAGGAAACCACAATGTACCCTGTCGATTATTCTTTCGTCTACTATGTATGTACTGTGTACGTTCGCTTGGCCGCAGAAAAATACTTTTCACTGTACTTCGGTACATGTGACAATAAATATCAATCAATTAATCAAAACCGGAGCACCCGGAGGAAACCCACACAGACACGGGGAGAACGTGCAACCTCCACAGTCACCCGAGATCGGAATTGAATCCGGGCGCTGTGAAGCAGTAGTGCTAACCACTGTACCTGTGTGCTGGCAAGGTCAATACGTGTTGCTCATCCCTAATTGCCCTTGAGCTGAATGATTTGCTAGACCATTTCAAAGGGCAGTTAAGAGTCAACCACATTGTTGGGTCTGGAACCGTGTGTAGAAACATTGAAACCAGCAGCAGGAGTAGGCTATTTGTCCCTTTGAGCTTTTGCTCTTCAATATGACCATGGCTGAGCCTCTGTCTCAATGCTATACTCTCCCCATGCGCCTTGATACCTTTAGAGTCTAGAAATATATTTTCTTAAATATATTCAGTGATTTGGCCTCCATGCCTCCTGTGGTAAAAATGACCACAGGTCACACCCTCGAGTTTCTCCTCATAGTCCTAAATGTATCCTGAGACTGTTACGCCTTGTTCTAGACTCACCAGCCAGAGGAACCAGCAAACCTGAATCTAGTCTGTGCAACCCTGACAGAGTTTTATATGCTTCAATGAGATTCCCTCTCATTCTTCTCAACTCCAGTGAATAGAGGCCTAGTCGACCTAATCTTGCCTCATAACAGAATCCTGCCATCCCAGGAATCAGTCTGGTGGACCTTTGCTGCACTCCCTCTTTGGCAAATATATTATTTTTTTTAGATAATACTCAGATGTGGTCTCAGCAAGGCCTTGTACAGCTGCAGCAAGACATCCTTGCTCTTGTACTCGCTCTTGGGCGGCACGGTAACACAGTGGTTAGCACTGTTGCTTCACAGTGCCAGGGACCCAAATTCGATTCGCAGCTTGTGCGGGATCTGCATGTTCTCCCCATGTCTGCGTGGGTTTCCTCTGGGTGCTCCGGTTTCTTCCGGTTTCTTCCCAAAGTCCTGAAAGAAGTGCTTGTTAGGTGAATTGGACATTCTGAATTCTCCCTCAGTGTAGGGAATGTGGCGACGAGAGGATTTTCACAGTAACTTCATTGCAGTGTTAATGCAAGCCATTTGTGACACCAATAAAGAATATTATTATTATTACTGGGGTATACTACTGACCCCAAATGGTGAAAGTGAGATAGAAGAACATGTAGGGAAATTTCTGCCTGTAAGAACAAGAGGACAATAATAGTAGGAGACTTTAACTATCCCAATATCAACTGGGAATCAAACAATATAAGAGGAACTGAGGGTGAAAAATTCATGCAGTGTGTCCAGGAATTATTTTTCAACCAATTATTGACAAACCCAATGAGAGGAGATGCAATTCTAGATCTAGCACTGCTCGAGGATAAATCAGTGGCAAACCAGTGGGAAGCACTAAAAAGCACGATCCGAAGTGTACAAAGTAGACATGTCCTCTCCAAGAATAAGAGAGGCACTGCTAAATCTAGAGCCCCATGGTTATCTTGAGGAATACAGGGGAAGATCAACAGAACAGGAAAGCGTATGATAGGCACATATCAGACGGAGGTTGAGGGGCGATCTGATAGAGGTCTACAAAATTATGAAGGGCATAGACAGAGTTGATAGTCAGAGACTTTTTCCCAGGGTAGAGGGGTAAATTACTGGGGGGGGATAGATTTAAGGTGCAAGGGGCAAGGAGATGTATGAGGCAAGTTTTTTACACAGAGGGTAGTGGGTGCCTGGAACTCGCTACCGGAGGAGGTGGTGGAAGCAGGGACGATAGTGGCGTTTAAGGGGCATCTTGACAAATACATGAATAGGATGGGAATAGAGGGATACGGACCCAGGAAGTGTAGAAGATTTTAGTCTAGACGGGCAGCTTGGTCGGCACGGGCTTGGAGGGCCAAAGGGCCTGTTCCTGTGCTGTCCTTTCCTTTGTTCTTTTTTCACAAAGAACTAAGCACTGCAGATAGCCTAGACAAGTATAGGAAGTGCAGGGACAAAGTTAAAAAGGAAATCAAAGAGAGGGCATGAAAAAAGATTAGCAAGTAAAGTTAAAGAAAACCCAAAGATGTTTTACCAATATATTAATGCTAAATGGTTAGTTCAGGAAAAAGTGTGGCCTACCAGAGATGAAGAAAGGAACTAGTGTGGGGATGCAGAGGCTACGGGAAGGGTTTTAAATGAATATTTTGTCTCTGTGCTTACAAAGGAAATGGTTGTTGCAGTTATAGTAGTCCAGAATGAACATTGTGAGATATTGGACAGGATAATCATAAAGAGAGAGGAAATACTCGAAGGGTATCCCTCTATTCCCATCCTATTCATGTATTTGTCAAGATGCCCCTTAAACGTCACTAGCGTTCCTGCTTCCACCACTCGAAGGGTTGGAATCCTTGAAAGTTGATAAGTCTCAGGGCCAGGTGGATTGTTTCTGAGGCTACTGAAGGAGGTCAGGGAGGAGATAGTAGATACTCTGAGGAGGATTTTCCAATCCTCACTAGGTACCGGAGCAGTACCGGAGGACTGGAGAAATGCAAACGTTGTTCCATTGTTTAAAAAGGGATCGAAGGAAATGCCAAACAATTATAAGCCAATTAGTCTTATGTCGGTGGTGGGCAAATTAGTAGAATCAATCTTGAGAGATCAGATTACCTGTCTTATATAAAGGGATAGACTAGTCAGGGATAGTCAGCATGGATTTGTTAAAGGAAGATCTTGCCTCACAAATTTGATTGAATTCTTTGAAGAAGTGACAAGAAGGGTTGATGAAGGTAGTGCAGTGGATGTGTTGTACATGGATTTTAGCAAGGCCTTTGACAAAGTCCCACATGGCAGATTGGTCAAAAAGTAAATGCTGATGAGATACAGGGCAATGTGGCAAACTGGATAAAAAGTCGGCTGAGCAACAGGAAACAAAGGATCTTGGTCGATGGCTGCCCTAACAACTGGAAAGTTGTTTCAAGTGGTGTTCCACGGGGCTCAGTGTTGAGACACTTACTGATTATTTTATACATTAACAATTTGGAAGTGAACGTTGGGGGCACGATTAGGAAATTTGCAGACAACACAAACAAAGACTGGCTGAGTGGTGGACAATGTAGACGATAGCTCTAATCTCCAAAATGATATAGATGGGTGGATGGAGTAGGCAATAAAGTGGCAGATGGAATTTAACACGAGAGAAGTGTGAGGTCAATATTTAGGGAGGTCAAACAATTATAGGGAGTATACAGTAAATGGGAATTGTTATGGGCGAGGCGTTTTCAGAACCCCAAAATGTATCAGGGAGTTCAACCAACCTCTCCCTTTAATGGATTTAATTGGACACGTGGGTTTTTAAACACAAAACACTGTTTATTCCATGAACTCACCTTAACATCTTAAATAAACATTGGATCTCTTAACACCCCTTACTTCAAAGAAAATATTGCAACAGTAAATAATTCCTTAAAATGTTCCTTCAAACTTCCAAGAGACTTAACACCTTTAAACAGTATCACATCAGGTTAAAGGATATATATATATTTTCTGTAGAATGGCAGAGCTATATTAGCTTGGTTGATTTCAGCTCCAGCACCTTGCTTTCTTCCTGCAGCTCTCAGGCGACACACAGCCACACACAAGCTGCTTTTTCCAACTGCAAAACTAAACTGCAAAATGGCTGACCTGATCTCAGCTCCACCCACTCTCTGACATCACTGTTTTCTTAAAGGTACATTGCTTAAACATCCATGCCTTAAAGATACCCTCACGTGACACCTCTCCCCAAGAAAAAAAACCCCCATCAACTTCAAGATGGTTTCATTTTTCACTTTTGCACCATCCACTAAGAAATGTACACAGTAAATATACCTTTTCGTTTTTTTAAAAACAACAGATGCAAACAGGTATAATAATATAGTCCATTTTTCTTTGTTCTTCTTCCTCCAACCAAAATCCTTCTCGATTGACAGTCTCTTTGAACAAAGTCTCTGCATGATCCATCCATTCCTCTACTCCTCGGCATTTCTCTTTAGAATCAGGGGCGAGATTCTCCGACCCCCGCCGGGTCGGAGAATCGCCGGGGGCTGGCGTGAATCCCGCCCCCGCCGGTTGCCGAATTCTCCGGCACCGGATATTCGGCGGGGGCAGGAATCACGCCACGCCGGTTGGCGGGCCCCCCCCCCCCACGCGATTCTCCGGCCCGGACGGGCCGAAGTCCCGCCGCTAAAATGCCTGTCCCGCCGGCGTGGATTAAACCACCTACCTTACCGGCGGGACAAGGTGGTGCGGGCAGGCTCTGGGTCCTGGGGTGGGTGCGGGGCGATCTGGCCCCGGGGGGTGCCCCCACGGTGGCCTGGCCCGCGATCGGGGCCCACCGATCCGCGGGCGGGCCTGTGCCGTGGGGGCACTCTTTCCCTTCCACCTTCGCCACGGTCTCCACCATGGCGGAGGCGGAAGAGACTCCCTCCACTGCGCATACGCGGGAATGCCGTCAGCGGCCGCTAACGCTCCCGCGCATGTGCCGCCCAGAGATGTCATTTCCGCGCCAGCTGGCGGGGCACCACAGGCCTTTTCCGCCAGCTGGTGGGGCGGAAATTCGTCTGGCGCGGGCCTAGCCCCTTAAGGTTGGGGCTCGGCCCCCCAAGATGCGGAGCATTCCGCACCTTTGGGGCGGCGCGATGCCCGACTGATTTGCGCCGTTTTGGGCGCCAGTCGGCGGACATCGCACCGATACCGGAGAATTTCGCCCCAGATGCTTTAGTTCAATCTGACCACAGAGTTCCTTGCAATTCTCCAATACAGGAGCATTGGTGATCACAGCTTTCCGACAGTCAAATGCCTGTTGAAAGTCCGCTGTCCACTGAAATCTTTTACGTTTCTTCAGCAATTCCATCAGTGGAGTAATCACGCCACAAAGCTTTTGCACAACTGTTCGATCAAATCCACTCATGCTAAGAAATCACATTATTTCCCTTTGTCTTGAAGGTATCGGAAACTCCGCAAGGAAAGTGATTCGGGCTTCTCCAAATTCACTTTCGGCTAGGTTCATCACCAAACCCGCCACCTGAAGTCGATCAAAGAACTCCATACGATGCTTTAAATGTTCTTTCCATGTCTGGAAGTTGGAAATAAAAGCAGATTGTCCCACTTTCTCCATGCAATCCTTCAATGGTGGGACAGGATAGGAGTAACTTGTTCTTGTTACTGTATTCACCTTTCTATAGTCCACACACAACCGTTGGGTACCATCTGGTTTAGGTACCATCACTATGGGTGAGCTCCATTGGCTGCAACCCATTTCAATTATGCCATTCTTCAGCATACTCTCAATCTCTCTGTTAACCTGTGCCAATTTTAAAGGATTAAGTCTATATGGATGTTGTTTGATAGAAACAGCATTTCCCACATCTACATCATGTATAGCCATTTTAGTACTTCCCAATTTATCTCTACAAACTTGCCCACGTGATATCAATAACTCTTTCAGGTCAGTTTGTTTTTCCTCTGGAAGGCAACTTAACAATTCATCCCAATTTTTAAGAACATCCTCATTTTCCAATTTAATTTGAGGTATGTCAAATTCACAGTCCTCTGGATTTGGTTCGTCACTTTGAGTTAGAATCATTAAAACCTTCTTTTTCTCTCCTTCCCTTTCAAAGTACCTTTTATTTTTTAAAAAAATATATATTTATTAAAGTTTTTAACACAATTTTTCTCCCTTACAAACAATAACCCCCCCCTCATAACAAAAAAACCCCAAGAAATCGCACAGAGCAAGATATATACATGGCAAAATGGTATATTTACACAGCTTTGTACACTGGCCCTCACCCGTACGTGCCAGTTTCCCCAACCCTTCATGTTATCTCTTGCTCACCCACCCTCCCCGGCAGTCCCCCCCTTACCCCTCCCCTCCCAGGACGCCCCCCCCCCCCCCGCCAAGGTTGCTGCTGCTGCTGACCGACCTTCCTCTAACGCTCCACAAGATAGTCTAGGAACGGTTGCCACCGCCTGTAGAACCCCTGCGCAGACCCTCTCAAGGCAAACTTAATCCTTTCCAACTTTATGAACTCAGCCATATCATTTATCCAGGCCTCCAGGCTGGGGGGCTTCACCTCCTTCCACATTAGCAAGATCCTTCGCTGGGCTACTAGGGACGCAAAGGCCAGAATGCCGGCCTCTTTCGCCTCCTGCACTCCCGGTTCGTCCACTACTCCAAATATTGCTAGCCCCCAGCTTGGCTTGACCCGGACTTTCACCACCTGAGATATTGTTCCCCCCACTCCTCTCCAGAACCCCTCCAGTGCCGGGCATGACCAAAACATATGGACATGGTTCGCCGGGCTCCCTGAGCACCTTCCACATCTGTCCTCCACCCCAAAGAACCTACTCAACCTCGCCCCCGTCAAGTGCGCTCTGTGGACCACCTTAAATTGTATCAGACTGAGCCTGGCACACGAGGAGGAGGAATTAACCCTACCTAGGGCATCAGCCCACAGACCTTCCTCCATCTCCTCCCCCAGCTCCTCCTCCCATTTACCCTTCAGCTCTTCTACCAGCGCTTCCCCCTCTTCTTTCAACTCCTGGTGTATTTCCGACACCTTGCCCTCCCCGACCCATACACCCGAGATCACCCTATCTTGAACTTCTTGTGCCGGGAGCAACGGGAATTCCCTCACCTGTCGCCTCACAAACGCCCTCACCTGCATATATCTAAAGGCATTTCCCGGGGGTAACTCGAACTTCTCCTCCAGTGCCCCTAGGCTCGCAAACGACCCGTCGATGCACAGGTCCCCCATTCTTCCAATCCCCGCCCGATGCCAGCTCTGGAACCCCCCGTCCATCTTCCCCGGGACAAACCGGTGGTTACCGCTGATCAGGGACCACACCGATGCTCCCATTGCACCCCGGTGCCGTCTCTACTGGCCCCAGATCCTTAGCGTTGCCGCCACCACCGGGCTCGTGGTATACTTTGTCGACGAGAGTGGCAGCGGTGCCGTCACCAACGCCCCCAGGCTCGTTCCTTTACAGGACGCCATCTCCATCCTCTTCCATGCCGCCCCCTCACCCTCCATAATCCACTTGCGGATCATCGCCACATTTGCTGCCCAGTAATTATCCCCAGGTTTGGCAGCGCCAATCCTCCTCGGTCCCTACTGCGTTCCAGGAACCCTCTCCTTACTCTCGGGGTCTTATTTGCCCACACAAACCCCATAATACTCCTGCCTACTCTCTTAAAAAAGGCCTTAGTGATCACGATGGGAATGCACTGAAACACAAACAGAAACCTCGGAAGGACCACCATTTTGACCGACTGCACTCTCCCGACAGCGAGAGCGGTGGCATGTCCCATCTTTTGAAATCCTCCTCCATTTGCTCCACCAACCTCATCAGATTCAGTTTATGTAGGGTCCCCCAACTCCTGGCTATCTGGATCCCCAGATACCGAAAGCTCCCCTCCGCCCTCCTCAGCGGTAGGTCCCCTATCCCTCTTTCTTGGCCCCCGCCTGTAATACAAATAGCTCACTCTTCCCTACATTGAGCTTATAGCCCGAAAACTCCCCAAACTCCCTTAGAGTCTGCATGACCTCCACCATCCCCTCCATTGGATCCGCCACGTACAGCAGCAGGTCATCTGCATATAGCGACACCCGATGCTCTTCTCCCCCTCGGACCACCCCCCTGCATTTATTAGACTCCCTCAATGACATGGCCAATGGTTCGATCGCCAATGAGCCCGAATGGAGATTAGCTCTCTCCTGATCACCGCCTTCAACGCCTCCCATACCACCCCCCACCCGCACCTCCCCATTGTCATTGACCTCCAAGTACCTTTCGATACACCCCCTCACCTTCCCACACACCACCTCGTCCGCCAACAGTCCCACATCCAGCCGTCACAACGGGCGTTGGTCCCTCTCCTCTCCCAGCTCCAGTTCCACCCAGTGCGGGGCATGGTCCGAAACGGCTATGGCCAAATACTCCGTCCCCTCCACCCTCGGGATGAGCGCCCTACCCAGAACAAAGAAATCTATCCGGGAGTAGGCTTTGTGTACATGGGAGAAGAAAGAAAATTCCCTGGGGTGCGGCACTAGCAAACCGCCATGGGTCCACACACCCCTATCTGATCCATAAACCCCCTAAGTACGTTGGCCGCCGCCGGCCTCTTTCCGGTCCTTGATTTGGAGCGGTCCAGTGCTGGATCCAACACTGTATCAGGCCTCCTATCTCCAGGTCCGGAATAAGAACATAAGAACTAGGAGCAGGAGTAGGCCATCTGGCCCCTCGAGCCTGCTCCACCATTCAATGAGATCATGGCTGATCTTTTGTGGACTCAGCTCCATTTTCCGGCCCGAACACCATAACCCTTAATCCCTTTATTCTTCAAAAAACTATCTATCTTTATATTAAAAACATTTAATGAATGAGCCTCTACTGCTTCACTGGGCAAGGAATTCCATAGATTCATAACCCTTTGGGTGAAGAAGTTCCTCCTAAACTCAGTCCTAAATCTACTACCCCTTATTTTGAGGCTATGCCCCCTAGTTCTGCTTTCACCCGCCAGTGGAAACAACCTGCCCGCATCTATCCTATCTATTCCCTTCATAATCTTATCTGTTTCTATAAGATCCCCCCTCATCCTTCTAAATTCCAACGAGTACAGTTCCAGTCTACTCAACCTCTCCTCGTAAACCAACCCCTTCAGCTCTGGGATTAACCTAGTGAATCTCCTCTGCACACCCTCCAGTGCCAGTACGTCCTTTCTCAAGTAAGGAGACCAAAACTAAACACAATACTCCAGGTGTGGCCTCACTAACACCTTATACAATTGCAGCAGAACCTACCTAGTCTTAAACTCCATCCCTCTAGCAATGAAGGACAAAATTCCATTTGCCTTCTTAATCACCTGTTGCATCTGAAAACCAACTTTTTGCGACTCATGCACTAGCACACCCAGGTCTCTCTGCACAGCAGCATGTTTTAATATTTTATCATTTAAATAATAATCCCTTTTGCTGTTATTCGTACCAAAATGGATAACATCACATTTGTCAACATTGTATTCCATATGCGCCCCAACATGCGCTTCATGAATCCTGCATCATCCCAGTTCGGCCCCCCCCCCCCTGCCAACTAGCCATCTCCTTTTCTGGGCCAGTCCCGTGTCCACGCCTCTCTCACCCTCCAGTCCCCCAGACGGGGGACCCCCGTCCCGACCGCCTCTTCTGTGTTCCATTCCCTTTCGGCCAGTGCAGCAGCAACCCCCCCCCCCCCACCCCGCTAGACCCCTGTCTAGCTTTTTTGCTCCCCCCATGTCACTCCCGTAAGTCAGCTGACGCCTGCTGACCCCGTGTGGGAGTCTCCCAATCAATATGCATTCCTTCGTTCCCCTTCCCGCCTTTCTTCTCGCGTGCAGGAAAAAAAAACGCGCTTTCCAAAGCCCGCTCCGCCCCCTCTGGCGCAGCTCCTGTCTCTCTCCCCCAGCCCATGTAACATTTCCTGCGCATGATTGACCCCCTATATACAACAACCATCACACATCAAACCTCAAACATCCCCCCCACCCTCACAAACCCTCACTTTGAGTCCAACTTTTCGGCTTGTACAAAGGTCCACGCCTCTTCAGGCGTTTCAAAGTAATAGTGTTGGTCCTTGTATGTGACCCACAGTCGAGCTGACTGCAACATTCCGAATTTCACTTCTTTCCGGTACAACGCCGCTTTGGCCCGGTTGAAACCCACTCTCCGATTTGCAACCTCTGTGCTCCAGTCCGGGTATATTCGGATCTCTGCATTGTCCCACTTACTGCTCCGCCCCTTCTTGGCCCATCTCAGGACCCACTCTCTGTCCGTGAACCGGTGGAACCTCACCACCATCGCCCTTGGCGGCTCATTTGCCTGGGGCTTCTTCGCCAGCACCCGATGTGCCCCGTCCAACTCCAGCGGCCTTGAAGGGGCCTTCGTGCCCATCATCGCTTCGAGCATCGTGCTCGCGTATGCCCCGGCATCGGCCCCCTCCACTCCCTCAGGGAGACCCAGGATTCGCAGATTCTTTCTCCTCGACCTGTTCTCCAGGTCTTCGAGTCTTCCCGCCCACCTCTTGTGTAGCGCCTTGTTCTGCTCCACTCTCACCGCCAGGCCCTTCGTCCTCGTTCTGACTGACTCTTTTCTGTACCTCCTGGATCTTAACTTCTTGGGCCTTCTGGGTGATCCGGAGTCCTTCAATTGCCGAAAGCATAGGCGCCAACATCTCCTTGCGCATCTCCTCGCGCTGCTCCTCGAAGCAGCGCTTGATGAACTCCTGCAGCTCCCCTTTGTCCCTGGCCGCCGACATTTTGTTTTCTTGCCCTCGCTTCTCCCGTTGCTCCAGTGCCGCTCCTTTGGCCGTTACACTTCTGGTCCGTTTCATAGAAGTTGGAAGGGGACCTCCCTCTTCCCTTCCCCACGGGTTGCGTCAAAAAGAAATTCCGTTGGTGCGCCTCTAATGAGCCCGAAAGTCCGTGGTAGCGGGAGCTGCCGAATCGTGCGGCTTAGCTCCGCATAGCCGCAACCGGAAGTCTCTCAAAGTATCTTTTAAGCATATTCACATGACACACTCGGTGAGTCTTCCTTCTATCTGGTGTGTTTACCACATAATTCCCTCACTTAATTTCCTTTCAATCTGATAAGGTCCACAAAGCCTAGCTTTTCCGCACCTCGGAGAATCGCGCGCCGGAGTCGGGGCATCGTGGCGCGGTTGCGGGGATTCTCCGGCCCGGCGCTCGGAGAATCACCCCCTTTATCTTTGCAAAATTTGTTGATTTTCCCCTTGAGTGAAAAACCTTTGAAGTGTGCCCCCCCCCCCCCCCCACCCCGGTGCATAACGGTTGGATAAGCCTGTTGTAGGGCAGTTCAATCAGTCCCAGTTCCCTGCTTTGTCCCCATTTCCCTGCAAATTTATTTCCCTAAAGCATCCAATTTGAATTTCCACCACCCTCGATGGACAGTGGGCTCCAGATCATTACCACTTCCTGCCATCTGCATCTCTTGCCCAAAATCTTCAATCAGTGTTCCTCTAACCCTTGTCAGAACAGCTTATCCTCGTCAACCTTGTCTACACCTGTCATAATCTTGTGCACCTGTCAATCTGTCAAACCTCCACTCAATC
The DNA here is from genome assembly GCF_047496885.1 of Scyliorhinus torazame. Classification (NCBI taxonomy): domain Eukaryota; kingdom Metazoa; phylum Chordata; class Chondrichthyes; order Carcharhiniformes; family Scyliorhinidae; genus Scyliorhinus; species Scyliorhinus torazame. Next base: position 66,848,142 of record NC_092727.1, on the reverse strand, counting down.
TCCTTTGTTCCAAGGAGAACGGCCCCACTTTAGAACCATAGAATTCCTGCAGTGCAGGAGGAGGCAGTTTGGCCTATCGTGTCTGCACAAACCCTCTGAAAGAGCACCCTACCTAGGCCCACTTGCCCCACCTATCCCTCTAACCCCATAACCCCACCTAACCTGCGCATTTTTGGACACTAAGGGGCAATTTAGTAAGGCCAATCCACCTAACCTTCACATCTTTGGGCTGCGGGAGGAAATCGGAGCACCCAGAGGAAACTCACACAGACACAGGGAGAAAGCGCCGTCTTCACACAGACAGTAGTGACCCAAGGCTGAAATTGAACCCGGCTCTCTGGCCCTGGGTCTGTGAGGCAGCAGTGCTAACCACTATACCACCGTGTCGCCCACCATTTCTCCAATTTAACCTTGCAGCTAAAATCCCTCATCCCTCAAATTATTTCTGTAAATCCACTCTGCACTCTCTCAAGGACCCTCATATCCTTCCTAAAGTATGGTCACCAGAACTGGACAATACTCAAGTTGGGGCCTAACCAGAGCTTTATAAGGATTCAGTGCAACTTCCTTGCTTTTGTACTTAATACCTGTAATTATGAAGCTCAAGGTCTCACATCTCATATTCTCTCAATCTGACCTGTCACCTTTATGTGTGTGAACCCTGAGGTTGCTCTGTCCCTGAACACTCTTTAGAAAGTTATGTAATAACTTATGTGCTGGGCAAAGCCTATATTTCTTGTTGCGCACAGTCCCTTTAGAGAATCCCGGAGTCATAATGTTGTGGATTCAATTCCCACTCCAGAAACATGGACCAAAACCCTTGGTGCAGTACTGAGGGAATGCTGCACTGCCCAATGTGCATTTTTTGGGTGGGTTAGTAAACCAAGAAGGGCAAAGAAATATCTCCCGGTTAGAAATAAAGAGAGATTGGATAGACTTGGATTCTTTTCCTTGGAGCGGAGGAGACTGAGGAGGGACATGTTTGAGATGTATAAAATAATGAGGGGCATAGATAAAGTTGACAGAAAGAAACTTTTCCCATTGGTGGAGGGATCAATCACCAGGGGGAATAGATTTAAGGTAAGGGGTTTAGAGGGGATGTGAGGAAAAACATTTTTACCCAGAGGATGGAGGGAGTTTGGAATTCGCTGTCTGAAAGAGTGGTAGAGGCAGAGACCCTCATTACATTGAAGAAGTATTTAGATGAGCACTTGTGATCTCAGAGCATTGAAGGCGAAGGACCAAGTGCTGGAAAATGGGATTAGAATAGTTGGGTTGTTTTTGACTGGCGCGAACGTGATGGGCTGAAGGGCTTTTCCTGGCACCCTGCCTGTGCCACCTGGCCACTGGGTACAGCCTGGCATGCCCAGGTGATGTTGCCAGCCAGCCAGGAGCACTGTCAGGGTGCCTAGCTGGTATTCTGACAATGCCGGGGATCAGGTCCAGAGTTGCCTTGCCTGTATGAGATGGGATGCAGGGGGGCTCGAGGACCCCTGTATAGGTGAGTTGGGGCATTGGGAGTGGGGTCCTGGGTGCCTTGTCAGGGGAGCGGGGGTGGGGGGGAGGCGAGAGATCGGGGAGCCATTTAAAAATAACGTCCCAATCTCTTCCTGCCTGAGGACTCTGCTCATCGGAGCTCCGCAGTGCAGGCAATTGACACTAAGTGCGGTCTCGGGGGGGCGTACCCCGAGTGGGCCCGAAAACACAACAGAGTGCTATTAGATAACGGGGGTTGTTCCCGACACTACAAACAATGGGAATGTTTAAACCCGCCCTAAGCAGGGCTTCTTAAATCATGCCCTATGACTATGGGTGGGATTTACCAGTTGTTCACGCCGGCGGGAAATCTCGGTCCCACAACAGCGCATGGGTTTCCCGGCAACAAAGGGTGCAGTCAATGGGAAATCCCGTTGACAATGGCAGAACTGGTCGATCCCGCTGGCCGAAAAACAGGTGGTGCAGTGGTGGATAAATCCGCCCTATGACTCTGTGACATTGGCTAACATTTATCCCCTACCCAATCACACTAAAGTAGATTATTTGGTTATTTAGTTCCTTGTTGTTCATGGGGACTTTGCTCGCAGCCTTCATGGCAACAGCGACTGCAGTTCAAAATGACTTCATTGACTGCTAATCTCTTTGGACGATCTTACGGTTGTGATAGTTGCCATTGAAATACAAGCAACACAGTGATGTGGTGAAAGGAAGAGAGGTGGAAGGTGGCTCATGTCAGTCATGAACACCACCATGGACCAGATGGGCAGAATGGCCTGCTTCTGCTTCTCTGCTGCAAATTTGTTTCATTCTAGTTCAGTCAAATTTGTGTTCAGGTTTTGTGTTAATGTCCTGCTCTTCTTTCATTGCTGATCGTTTTCTTTCTTATGGTTCCAGAGTGTGAACAGTGCGGTTGCCAATGAACCGGGGCAGTCGAATCTTTACATCAACAACTTTCCCTGATTCCACACTGATGTCACTCAGCTAATCAGAAGCCATAATGTGTCATGGGGAAGTCCAATTCAGTCCTGTTATTAGCACTGAAATCAAGCTGCTCTGACAATATGTGCTGTGTGGATATGTTCCAATATACTCACCCCAACTTTTCATTGTCCTCTCACTTGTACTTTAATTTCTATGCGTTTTTACCACAAATTAAATGCAACAAAAGACCTTTCTGATTTTGCCCCCGAGTATTTCTTTGGGGTGGGAGTGAGAAAAATAACAGCACAGCATGAGCATGGGTACCAGTTGCTAGAAAAGTCACAGACAGTAGAGATTAAACACATCAACAATCGAACCACAGGGAAAGGATCACCTCCAGTCATTAAGTAGAAGATTCAGGTAGAGACTTGACACCAAATTCCTGGAGATCTGACCATGTGACATTTGATCACAATACACTCAATCACATTACATCATTCATGTGGTACTTAATCACATGACATTTGATCAAGTGACACTGAATTTTATTCCATTTGCCTCAGCTTGGTGTCTCAGGATCACAAACCTCACTGCAATGAATGATTTGATTTTCTGTTTTATAGTGAGATGAATATCTCAATCAAAGAAACAACACAGAAGATTCAAAAGATTAAGGATGAGTAACATTTAAATTCAAATTCCTGGGATGTTTCTACTGATGAGAATTTCCTAAACATCAATTTTAAAAATCTATTAAAATAACTTTGAATTGAATCTTTCACACAATGTTCTGACTTTTTACAATATACAAATTGTAAAAATAAATCAATGCTAAATTTAATTCAACACTTTGACTACCCGCTCTCTGTCCAGTGACGAGTTGCTTCAGCTTTTGTCTCTCTCTGTCCCCCAGCTTGTTTCCCTCTCTCCCCCAGTTTGTGTCTCTCTCCCCGTTCCCCCAGTTTGTGTCAGCACGGTAGCATTGTGGATAGCACAATTGCTTCACAGCTCCAAGATCCTAGGTTCAGTTCCGGCTTGGGTCACTGTCTGCGGAGTCTGCACATCCTCTCCGTGTGTGCGTGGGTTTCCTCCGGGTGCTCCGGTTTCCTCCCACAGTCCAAAGATGTGCAGGTTAGGTGGATTGGCCGTGCTAAATTGCCCTTAGTGACCAAAATTGCCCTTAGTGTTAGGTGGGGTTACTGGGTTATGGGGATAGGGTGGAGGTGTTGACCTTGGGCAGGGTGCTCTTTCCAAGAGCTGGTGCAGACTCGATGGGCCGAATGGCCTCCTTCTGCACTGTAAATTCTATGATCTAATCTCTCCCCAGTTTGTCTCTCTGACCCTCCCTCAGTTTGTGTCTCTCTCTCCCTCTCAGTTTGTGTCTCACTCTCCCCCAGTTTGTGTGTCTCTCCCTCCTTCAGGTTCTCTCCCCAGTTTGTCTCTCTCTCCCTCCCCCAGTTTGTGTGTGTGTCTCTCTCTCTCTCCCTCCCTTCCCCAGTTGTTCTCTCTCTCTCTCCCCAGTTTGTGTCTCTCTCACACCCAGTTTGTCGCTCTCTCCCTCCTCCAGTTAGTGTCTCTCTCCCCTTCTCTTTCTTCCCTAAACACACAGCGGAAGACCATCACACCATATTAGAATCAGGCTATTGTTGATTTAATGATTTCTAGCTTTCATTGGGCAAATTTGACTGGCTTTTGTTTGTATCTTTCCTCAGTATCTCAAACAGAAACACAATAATGTTAATTCTAACCACTTCTTAATCTGATTTTGAAGAACTCTTTATCCATTAAGCTGGACTGTTGCAAGTCTGTAAAGTGTACTCATGGTCCTTATCAGTGTTCCAAAAGATTTCTTGCTGCACCTTCTCATGAGAATGATAAACTTAAAACTTACACAACAATTATAGAATCACAGAATCTACGGAGAAAGGCCCTGAGGCCCAAACTGGTCCATGCCAAGCAAAAAGCCCATCTCGGCTAACCCCATTTACCTGCCTTTGGCCCATGTCGCTCTAAACCTTTCCTATCCATGTATCTGTCCAAATGCCTTTTAAATGTTGTCAGTGTCCCTGCCTCAACCACTTCCTCTGGCTGCTCATTCCACATTCATACCACCCTCTGTGTAAAAAGGTTGTTCCTCAGGTTCCCATTAATTCTTTCCCCTCTTAGCTTAAACCTCTGCCCTCTAGTTCTCGATTCCCCAACCCTGGGAAAAAGAATGAGAACACTTACCCTCTCCATGCCTCTCATGATCTTGTGCACCTCTATAAGATCGCCCCTCAGTCTCCCACGCTCCAAAGAAAAAAGTCCTGGCCTGTCCAATCTCTCCCTATAACACAGCCCCTTGAGTCCTGGCAACATCCTAGTAAATTTCTTCTGCACTCTCTCCAGTTTAATAACATCTTTCCTTTAACAAGGTGACCAAACCTCAACACGATTCTCCAGGTGCGGCCTCACCAACATCCTGTACAACTGCAACATAACTTCCCAACTTCTGTACTCAGTGCTCTGACTGGTGAAGGCCAGCATTCCAAAAGCCTTCTTCACTGCCCTATCTACCTGTGACTCAACCTTTAGAGATTATACATTAATACTTAAAATGAAAATCCAGCCTTTCTAATATGATTATTGATTACATTGATTATAACTCAATAAAATCAGCGGTTTCATGATTGGTCACTACTCAATATGATATTTTGATGAATAGATAATACAGTATATAATATGGCTATTTCAGACACGTTTGTATTAAAATGGCTTCTTTAACTTTGTGATTACAGTGAATATAGTACTAAGATGGTCAAGTTAAGCAAAAATCTAACAACGCCAAAATTTATTTACACCAAATCATGAAGCCTGAGTACTGTACTTCCACAAACCATGTATCCTGAGTACTGTACTTACACAAACCATGAATACTGAGTATTGTACTTACACAAACCATGGCAGTCTGAGTACTGTGCTTACACAAACACTGGCAGTCTGAGTACTGTACTTACACAAACCATGGCAGTCTGAGTACTATACTTACACAAACCATGGCAGTCTGAGTACTGTACTTACACAAACCGTGAAGTCTGTATACTGTACTTACACAAACCATGGCAGTCTGAGTACTGTACTTACACAAACACTGGCAGTCTGAGTACTGTACTTACACAAACCATGGCAGTCTGAGTACTATACTTACACAAACCATGGCAGTCTGAGTACTGTATTTATACAATCCATGGTCGTCTGACTACTGTACTTACACAAACCATGCAGTCTGAGTACTGTACTTACACAAACAATGGCAGTCTGAGTGCTGTGGTTACATAAACCATGCAGTCTGAGTACTGGACTTACACAAACCATGGCAGTCTGAGTACTGTACTTACACAAACCATGGCAGTTTGCATACTGGACATACACAAACCATGCCAGTCTGAGTACTGTACTTACACAAGCCATGGCAGTCTGAGTACTGTACTTACACAAACCATGGCATTTTGAGTACTGGACATACACAAACCATGCCAGTCTGAGTACTGTACTTACACAAGCCATGGCAGTCTGATTACTGTACTTACACAAACCATGAAGTCAGAGTACTATATTTACACAAACCATGGCAATCTGAGTATTGGACTTACACAAACCATGCAATCTGAGTACTGTACTTACACAAACCATGCAGCCTGAGCAGTGTACTTACACAAACCATGACAGTCTGAGTACTGGACGTAAACGAACCTTGCAAACACAGACTACTTCTCCCTAGTTACCATCAGCACCTCAGAGACCAACAAAATGACTGAATGACCTCAATAGAAAAGGCAGTGAACAAGATTTCACTTTTTTATAACAATAAAATCTGAATCAACACAAATTAAACATGAATTAACTGGCAAATTATGATCAATATAACTCATGAATTACACATTAAATAGCAGATGCGACAAAGATAGATCTCACAAATATACTCGGCAGTCCATTCAGCATGTACAGCACCAATTCTCCCAGTGAGCCAGAGAAGACACAGCCAGAGTGAGACACAACAGAGTGAGTTTGGGAATTTGAAGCTAGGTGGGAATTCGAAGCTGGGTTGGGAGGAGGTGCTTTTTAACCCTGGTAAGTGACTGGTAAGTAGTTTTTCTTTTCATTGTCTAATTTATTTATTTATTTTTTCTTTCGTTTTTTGGAATTGTAGTTGTATAAGTTAACCTAAGGTTTAAGACATGGCAGGAGATCCCAGACCCGTGACATGCTCCTCGTTTGCGATGTGGGAGCTCAGGGACACGTCCACTGTCCCTGGCTCCTTCACGTGCAAGAAGTGTGTCCAGTTGCAGCTCCTGTAAGACCGCTTGATGGCTCTGAAGCTGCGGGTGGACTCACTTTGGAGCATCCGCGATGCTGAGGATGTCGTGGATAGCACGTTTAGCGAGTTGGTCACACCGCAGGTGAAAGTTACTGAGGGAGATAGAAAATGGGTGACCAAAAGACAGAGCAAGAATAGGAAGGCAGTGCAGGTGTCCCCTGCAGTCATCTCCCTGCAAAACAGATATACCGCTTTGGATACTGTTGAGGGAGATTGCTCACCAGGGGAAGACAGCAGCAGCCAGGTTCATGGCACCGTGGCTGGCTCTGCTGTGCAGCAGGGCAGGAAGAGGAATGGCAGGGCTATAGTAATAGGGGATTCAATCGTAAGGCGGTTCTGCGGACGCAATCGAGACTCCAGGATGGTATGTTGCCTCCCTGGTGCAAGGGTCAAAGATGTTTCGGAGCGGCTGCAGGACATTCTGGGGGGTGGGGGGGGGGGGGTGGGAGGGTGAACAGCCAGCTGTCGTGGTGCACATAGGCACCAACGATATAGTTAAAAAAAAGGGACGAGGTCCTACAGCTGAATTCAGGGAGTTAGGAGTTAAACTAAAAAGTAGGACCTCAAAAGGTGGTAATCTCAGGATTGCAATCAGTGCCACGAGCAAGTCAGAGTAGGAATGTCAGGATAGATAAGATGAATGCGTGGCTCGAGAGATTGTGCAAGAGGGAGGGATTCAAATTCCTGGGGCATTGGAACCGGTTCTGGGGGAGGTGAGGCCAGTACAAACTGCTCGGTCTGCACCTGGGCAGGACTGGAACTGATGTCCTAGGGGGTGTTTGCTACAGCTGTTGGGGAGGGTTTAAACTAATCTGGCAGGGGATGAGAACCGATGCAGGAAGTCGGAAGGTAGTAAAACAGGGACAGAAACAAAAGGCAGGAAGGGGGAAAGTGTAAGGCAGAGAAGCCATAGTCAAAAATCAAAAAGGGTGACAGTACAAGGTACCATGACAGAGGGGAGCTCAATGAATAGGCCCAGTAATACTAAAAGGAATAAAATGGGAAGTAAAAACATAAATGGTAAGCGACGCGGCAGGTTGTTACATGAAGATATGGGTTCAACGACAAGGAAAATTAGGAGAAAGGTTAAGAGGAAATATAACTTAGGAGAGGTTACTGATCGAGGTATTAAGATTCAAAACAGAGGTATAAAAGCCAACATAAGTGTACTTTACCTGAATGCTCATAGTATTCGGAAAAAAGGTAAATGAGTTGATGGCGCAAATCATCGTGAATGACTATGATTTAGTGGCCATTACTGAAACATGGTTAAAGGATGGTCTCGACTGGAAGTTAAATATCCGAGGGTATGAAACTATTCGGAAGGACAGAGTGGATGGTAAGGGAGGTGGTGTAGCTCTGTTATTTAAGGATGACATCCGGGCAATAGTAAGCGATGACATCGGTGCTATGGAGAATAAGGTTGAATCCATTTGGGTGGAAATCAGAAATAGTAAGGCAAGAAAATCACTGATAGGAGTAGTCTAGAGGCCACCAAATAGTAACATTATGGTGGGGCAGGCAATAAACAAAGAAATAACTGATGCATGTAGAACTGGTACAGCAGTTATCATGGGGGATTTTAATCTACATATCGATTGGTTTAACCAGGTCGGTCAAGGCAGCCTTGAGGAGGAGTTTATAGAATGTATCCACGATAGTTTCCTAGAACAGTATGTAATGGAACCTATGAGGAAACAAGCGGTCCTAGATCTGGTCCTGTGTAATGAGACAGGATTGATTAATGATCTCATAGTTAGGGATCCTCTCGGAAGGAGCGATCACAATATGGTGGAATTTAAAATACAGATGGAGGGTGAGAAGGTAAAATCAAACACTCGTGTTTTGTGCTTAAACAAAGGAGATTACAATGGGATGAGAGAAGAACTAGCTAAGGCAGACTGGGAGCAAAGACTTTATGGTGAAACAGTTGAGGAACAGTGGAGAACCTTCCAAGCGATTTTTCACAGTGCTCAGCAAAGGTTTATACCAACAAAAAGGAAGGACGGGAGAAAGAGGGGAACTCGACCTTGGATATCTAAGGAAATAAGGGAGAGTATCAAATTGAAGGAAAAAGCATGTAAAGTGGCAACGATTAGTGGGAGACTAGAGGACTGGGAAATCTTTAGGGGGCAACAGAAAGCTACTAAAAAAAGCTATAAAGAAGAGTAAGATAGATTATGAGAGTAAACTTGCTCAGAATATAAAAACAGATAGTAAAAGTTTCTGCAAATATATAAAACAAAAAAGAGTGGCTAAGGTAAATATTGGTCCTTTAGAGGACGAGAAGGGAGATTTAATAATGGGAGATGAGGAAATGGCTGAGAAACTGAACAGGTTTTTTGGGTCGGTCTTCACAGTGGAAGACACAAATAACATGCCAGTGACGGATAGAAATGAGGCTATGACAGGTGAGGACCTTGAGATGATTGTTATCACTGAGGAGGTAGTGAATGGCAGGCTAATGGGGCTAAAGGTAGACAAGTCTCCTGGCCCTGATGGAATTTATCCCAGAGTGCTAAAAGAGATGGCTAGGGAAATTACAAATTAAGTAGTGATAATTTACCAAAATTCACTAGACTCTGGAGTGGTCCCGGCGGATTGGAAATTAGCAAATGTGACACCACTGTTTAAAAAAGGAGGTAGGCAGAAAGCGGGTAATTATAGGCCAGTGAGCTTAACTTTGGTAGTAGGGACATGCTGGAAACTATCATCAAGGAAGAAATAGCGAGGCATCTGGATGGAAATTGTCCCATTGGGCAGATGCAGCATGGGTTCATAAAAGGCACGTCGTGCCTAACTAATTTAATGGAATTTTTTGAGGACATTACCAGTGCGGTAGATAATGGGAAGCCAATGGATGTGGTATATCTGGATTTCCAGAAAGCCTTTGACAAGGTGCCACACAAAAGGTTGCTGCATAAGATAAAGATGTGTGGCATTAAGCGGAAAGTAGTAGCATGAATAGAGGATTGGTTAATTAATAGAAAGCAAAGAGTGGAGATTAATGGGAGTTTCTCTGGTTGGCAATCAGTAGCTAGTGGTGTCCCTCAGGGATCAGTGTTGGGACCACAATTGTTCACAATTTACATAGATGATTTGGAGTTGGGGACCAAGGGCAATGTGTCCAAGTTTGCAGACGACACTAAGATGAGTGGTAAAGCAAAAAGTGCAGAGGATACTGGAAGTCTGCAGAGGGATTTGGATAGGTTAAGTGAATGGGCTAGGGTTTGGCAGATGGAATACAATGTTGACAAATGTGAGATTATCCATTTTGGTAGGAATAACAAAAAAAGGTATTATTATTTAAATGATAAAATATTAAAACATGCTGCTGTGCAGAGAGACCAGGGTGTGCTAGTACATGAGTCACAAAAAGTTGGTTTACAGGTGCAACAGGTGATTAAGAAGGCAAATGGAATTTTGTCCTTCATTGCTAGAGGGATGGAGTTTAAGACTAGGGAGGTTATGCTGCAATTGTATAAGGTGTTAGTGAGGCCACACCTGGAGTATTGTGTTCAGTTTTGGTCTCCTTACTTGAGAAAGGGCGTACTGGCGCTGGAGGGTGTGCAGAGGAGATTCACTAGGTTAATCCCAGAGCTGAAGGAGTTGGATTACGAGGCGAGGTTGAGTTGACTGGGACTGTACTCGTTGGAATTTCGAAGGATGAGGGAGATCTTATAGAAACATATAAAATTATGAAGGGAATAGATAGGATAGATGCGGGCAGGTTGTTTCCACTGGCGGGTGAAAGCAGAACTAGGGGGCATAGCCTCAAAATAAGGGGAAGTAGATTTAGGACTGAGTTTAAGAGGAACTTCTTCACCCAAAGGGTTGTGAATCTATGGAATTCCTTGCCCAGTGAAGCAGTAGAGGCTCCTTCATTAAATGTTTTTAAGATAAAGATCGATAGTTTTTTGAAGAATAAAGGGATTAAAGGGTTATGGTGTTCGGGCCGGAAAATGGAGCTGAGTCCACAAAAGATCAGCCATGATCTCATTGATTGGTGGAGCAGGCTCGAGGGGCCAGATGGCCTTCTCCTGCTCCTTGTTCTTATGTTCAATTTCAGACCCAAAGTCCTTCAACACTCTAATTTTCCTCAAGTAGAATTCCAGCTCTTTTCCTTCAAGGATTTCCTTCAAGGGCGGCATGGTGGCACAGTGGTTAGCACTGCTGCCTCACAGTGCCAGGTGCCTGGGTTCGATTCCAACCTCGGGTGACTGTGTGGAGTTTGCACTTTTTCCCCGTGTCTGCGTGAATTTTCCCCAGGTATGCCAGTTTCGTCTCACAGTCCAAAGATGTGTGGGTCAGGTGGATTGGCCATTCTAAATGACCCCTTAGGGTGGGACTGCAGGAATAGGATGGGGGATTGGGCCTAGGTAGGGTGGTCTTTCAAAGGGTCAGTGCAGACTTGGTGGACCAAGTGGCTTCTCTTTGCACTGTAGGGATTCTCTGATTCAAATTCAGAGGAGCTTGTGAAATTTAATTTAGCCACCGATTCTCATCAGACAGCAGTTCCCACTCCAGAGCAATGTTCAACAAGATGGTGCACTTCTCTTCTCAGCTTTGTTGGTCTTGGTTGCATAGATTCTCCAGAATTATTTTTGAATAATGACCTTATGGTTGATTCTGGTCATTCAATTTGTTTCAAATAATGTAAACAGTGGCAGCAGGTTATACTTGTTTATTACCTGCCACGAGGACCCCAGCCTTTGGCTCTCCTTTTATAACTGTGCCCTCACTTTCTTCTCCAATGCACATCCAGTAGTCTGGGCCCATCTCACATTAAGACCATAAGATGTAGGAGCAGATGTAGGCAATTCAGCCCATCGAGTCTTTTCCATCACTCAATGAGATTATGACTGATCTGATAGGATAATCCTCTACTCCACTTTCCCACCCTATGTACATAACCTTGATTTCTTTACTGATTGAAAATCTGTCTATCTCAGCGTGAACATACTTACCGACTCAACCTCTACGGCTCTCTGTGGTAAAGAATTCCACAGATTCACTATCCTCTGAAATAAGAAATTCCTCTTCATCTCTGCCTTAAATGGGTGACCCCTTAGTCTGAGATTCTGCCCTCTGGTCCTAAACTCTCCCACCAGGGGAATCAACCTCTCAGCATCTACCCTGTCAAGCCCCCTGAGAATCCTTCCTGTCTCAATAAGGTCGCCTCTCATTTCCTAAACTCGAGTGAGTACTGGCCTAACCTACTCAACCTCTCCTCGTGAGAAAATCCCTCCACACCGAGGGTCAACTGAGTGAATTTGCCCTGGACTCTTTCCAAGGTCAGTATATCGTGCCTCAGGTAAGGGTGCCACAACTGTTCGCAGTATTCCAAGTACAATCTATCTAGTGTCTTGTAAAGATTTAGCAAGACTTGCCTATTTTTATATTCTATTCCATTGGGGGCAGCACAGTAGCGGGGGCAGCACGGTAGCACAAGTGATTAGCACTGTGGCTTTACAGCGCCAGGGTCCCAGGTTCAATTCCTCACTGCGTCACTGTCTGTACAGAGACTGCACGCTCTCCCCATGTCTGCGTGGGTTTCCTCCGGGTGCTCCGGTTTCCTCCCACAGTCCAAAGATGTGCAGGTTAGGTGAATTGGGCATAATAAATTGCCCTTAGTGACCAAAAAAGGTTAGGAGGGGTTATTGGGTTACGGGGATAGAGGGGAAGTGAGGGCTTAAGTGGGTTGGTGCAGACTCGATGGGCCGATTGGCCTCCTTCTGCACTGTAGGTTCTGTGTTCTATTCCCTTTGAAATAAAGGCCAATATTCCATTGACCTTTTTGATGATCTGCTGAACTTGCGTGCTAGCGACTTCTGGTTGCGGCTATGCGGAGCTACGTCGCACATTCGGCAGCTCCCGCTAAAAACGGACTTTTGGGCTTTTTTCAGGACCCCAACGGCATTTTTTCGACGTTTCCCGGTGTGGGAAGGAGATTGCAATAGTTCCCCGACAGTGTATGGCTTGGACCAGGAGCGGGGCGACTAAAAAGTGGTGGTGAACCCAAAGAAGGTGCGAGGGAAGAAGAGAAAAATGGCGGCGGGTGGGGACCAGGCAGCGTGGATGCAGTGGGTGCAGGATCAGCAGGAGGTTATCCAGCGCTGCTTCAGGGAGATCAAAGCGGACTTGCTGGAGCCGATGTATGCTTCTATTGATAAGCTGTTGGAGACCCAGACGGCCCAGGGGGTGGCGATCCGCGAGGTCCGACAACGAGGACGAGATCTTAGGCCTTGCGGTAAAGGTGGAGGCGCACGAGGCGCTCCACAAGAAATGGCAGGAACGGTTCGAGGAGATGGAGAATCGGTCGAGGCGGAAGAATCTGCAGATTCTGGGCCTCCCGGAGGGGCTGGAGGGGCCGGATGTGGGGGCCTATGTGGTCACCATGTTAAACTCGCTGATGGGAGCGGGGTCCTTCCAGGGGCCCCTGGAGCTGGAAGGGGCCCATAGAGTGCTGGCGAGGAGGCCCAAGGCTAACGAGCCGCCGCGGGCACTCCTGGTGCGGTTTCATCGGTTCGTCGATCGGGAGTGCGAGCTCAGGTGGGCCAAGAAAGAGAGGAGCAGCAGGTGGGAGAACGCGGAGGTTCGAATATACCAGGACTGGAGTGCGGACGTGGCGAAGAAGAGGGCCGGGTACAATTGAGCGAAGGCGGTGCTGCACAGGAAGGGGGTGAAGTTTGGCATGTTGCAGCCGGCGCGACTGTGGGTCACCTACAAGGACCGGCACCATTATTTTGAGTCTCCGGAGGAGGCGTGGGCCTTTGTCCAGGCCGAGAAGCTGGACAGAGACTGAGGGTCGGGATGGGTGGTCGGGCATTGCTGTTGGGGTGTTACATTTTGAGGGGGGGTTCTTTGCTCTTATTTCTTTTTGGTTCGGAGAGGGTGGTTAGGGTGGGTTGGACACTGTTTTGGTTGGGTCTGTCGGGTGGGCTCGTGGAGGGGGGTAAGTAAATGGAGTAGGGGTGGATGGCCAGTAGGGGGATGGGGCCCCGCGGGGGAGGGTGAGGCCCGAGTCGGGGGTGAGGGGACTGGGCCTGTAAAAGGAGCGGCGTCAGAGGTGGTGGGGCCGGGCAGGTGGAAAGCGAGGGTTGTTTCCCGTGCTTGGGATGGAAGGGGGAGGCGGAGAGCCTGTGGATGGGTAATGGAGGAGGAGGGGATGTCCCACAATGGGAGGAGTCGAAGGAGAGGCGGGAGTAGCTGGGGTCAGCAGGAGTCAGCTGACTTGCGGGAATGCAATGGGGGGAGTAAAGCAGCGAGGAGGGGTCCTAGCTGTGGAGGTGTGGGGGGTGGGGGGGTGGGTGGGGGGGACCGGGTTGCTGCTGCTATGGTCAAGGGGGAGCTGGAGCGAGTAGAGGGGGTTGGGACAGGGGTCTGCCGCCATGGGGAAAGGGCCGGGCGTGGGGCGCGGGCGCGTGGCTGGCCAAGGAGGGGATATGGCTAGTCGGCGGGGGAGGGGGGCGGGTAGCCCCCTGATCCGGCTGATAACCTGGAATGTAAGGGGACTGAACGGGCCGGTCAAGTGGGTCAGGGTATTCGCGCATCTGAAGGGGCTCAAGCGGATGTGGTCATGCTCCAGGAGACACACCTGTAGGTGGTAGACCAGGTAAGAGTGAGGAAAGGGTGGGTAGGTCAGGTGTTTCATTCGGGGCTGGATGCCAAAAATCGGGGGGTGGCGATCTTGGTGGGAAAGAGGGTGTCGTTCGAGGCGTCGAGCATTGTGGCAGATAATGGCGGCAGGTACGTAATGTTAAGTGGTAAGCTGCAAGTGGAGGGGGTGGTGCTGGTCAACGTGTATGTCCCGAACTGGGACGATGCGGGTTTTATGCGGCGCATGTTGGGTTGGATCCCTGACTTGGAAGTGGGGGGCATGATAATGGGGGGCGGGGGGGGGGGGAGGGGGGGGGGGGGTGCGCGGGGGGACTTTAACACGGTGTTGGATCAGGCACTGGATCGCTCCAGGTCCAGGACGGGTAGGAAGCCGGCGGTGGCTAAGGTGCTGAGGGGGTTTATGGACCAGATAGGAGGGGTGGACACTTGGAGATTTGCAAGTTCGGGAGCTAGGGAATTTTCATTCTTCTCACATGTTCATAAGGCTTATTCTCGGATCGACTTTCTTATTATGAGTAGGGCGCTGATAGCGAGAGTAGAGGATACCGAGTACTCGGCGATAGCCATTTCGGATCACGCCCCGCATTGGGTAGACCTAGAGCTGGGGGAGGAGAGGGACCAGCGCCCATTGTGGCGCTTGGAGGTGGGGCTGTTGGCAGACGAGGAGGTGAGTGAGCGGGTCCGAGGGAGCATTGAGAGATACCTGGAGGCCAACGATAACGGGGAGGTCCGAGTGGGGATGGTATGGGAGGCGCTGAAGGCGGTGGTTAGGGGAGAACTGGGGCGAAATTCTCCCGAAACGGCGCGATGTCCGCCGACTGGCGCCCAAAACGGCGCCAATCAGACGGGCATCGCGCCGCCCCAAAGGTGCGGAATGCTCCGCATCTTTGGGGGCCGAGCCCCAACATTGAGGGGCTAGGCCGACGGCGGAGGAATTTCCGCCCCGCCAGCTGGCGGAAACGGCCTTTGTTGCCCCGCCAGCTGGCGCGGAAATGACATCTCCGGGCGGCGAATGTGCGGGAGCGTTAGCGGCCGCTGACAGTTTCCCACGCATGCGCAGTGGAGGGAGTCTCTTCCGCCTCTGCCATGGTGGAGACCGTGGCGGAGGCGGAAGGGAAAGAGTGCCCCCACGGCACAGGCCCGCCCACGGATCGGTGGGCCCCGATCGCGGGCCAGGCCACCGTGGGGGCACCCCCAGGGGTCAGATCGCCCCGTGCCCCCCCCCAGGACCCCGGAGCCCGCCCACGCCGCCTTGTCCCGCCGGTAAATAGGTACTTTAATTTACGCCGGTGGGACAGGCAATTTATCGGCGGGACTTCGGCCCATCCGGGTCGGAGACTCGCCGGGGGCTGCCGTGAATCCCGCCCCCGCCGGTTGCCGAAGTCTCCGGCACCGGAGATTCGGCGGGGGCGGAATTCACGGCAGCCCCCGGCGATTCTCCGACCCGGCGGGGGGTCGGAGAATGACGCCCCTGATCTCCATTAGGGCCCACAAGGAGAGGAGAGAGCAGGGGGAGAGGGAGAGGCTGATGGGGGAGATGGTGAGGGTAGACAGGAGGTATGCGGAGGTGCCTGAGGAGGGACTGTTGAGGAACAGGCGTAGCCTCCAGGCCGAATTCGACCTGTTGACCACCAGGAAGGCGGAGGCGCAGTGGAGGAAGGCCCAGGGGGCAATTCATGAGTATGGGGAAAAGGTAAGTTGAATGCTGGCGCATCAGCTTCGGAAGCGGGACGCAGCTAGGGAGATCGGGGGAATTAAGGACAGGGGAGGGAGTGTGGTGCGGAGTGGGGTTGGCATCAATGGGGTCTTCAGGGACTTTTATGAGGAATTATATCGGTCCGAGCCCCCACGGGAGGAGGGAGGGATGGGCCGCTTTCTGGACCAATTGAGGTTTCTGAAGGCGGAGGAGGGACTGGTGGCGGGATTGGGGGCCCCGGTTGGGCTGGAGGAGCTGGCCAAAGCGATAGGGAGCATGCAGGCGGGGAAGGCACCGGGGCCGGGCGGTTTCCCGGTCGAATTCTACAAGAAATATGTGGACCTGTGGGGCCCATTGCTAGTTAAGACCTTCAATGAAGGAAGGGAGGGGGGGGGGGGCTTTACCCCCGGCGATGTCCCGGGCACTGATCTCCTTGATCCTGAAGCGGGACAAGGATCCCCTGCAGTGTGGGTCTTACAGGCCAATTTTGTTAAATGTAGATTCCAAGGTGCTGGCGAAGGTCTTAGCCATGAGGTGGAGATGCCGGCATTGGACTGGGGTGAGCACAGTACGAAGTCTTACAACACCAGGTTAAAGTCCAACAGGTTTGTTTCGATGTCACTAGCTTTCGGAGCGCTGCTCCTTCCTCAGGTGAATGAAGAGGTCTGTTCCAGAAACATATATATAGACAAATTCAAAGATGCCAAACAATGCTTGGAATGCGAGCATTAGCAGGTGATTAAATCTTTACAGATCCAGAGATGGGGTAACCCCAGGTTAAAGAGGTGTGAATTGCATCAAGCCAGGACAGTTGGTAGGATTTCGCAGGCCAGATGGTGGGGGATGAATGTAATGCGACATGAATCCCAGGTCCCGGTTGAGGCCGCACTCATGTGTGCGGAACTTGGCTATAAGTTTCTGCTCGGCGATTCTGCGTTGTCGCGGGTCCTGAAGGCCGCCTTGGAGAACGCTTACCCGGAGATCAGAGGCTGAATGCCCTTGACTGCTGAAGTGTTCCCCGACTGGAAGGGAACATTCCTGCCTGGTGATTGTTGCGCGATGTCCGTTCATTCGTTGTCGCAGCGTCTGCATGGTCTCGCCAATGTACCACGCTTCGGGACATCCTTTCCTGCAGCGTATGAGGTAGACAACGTTGGCCGAGTCGCACGAGTATGTACCGCGTACCTGGTGGGTGGTGTTCTCACATGTAATAGTGGTATCCATGTCGATGATCTGGCACGTCTTGCAGAGATTGCCATGACAGGGTTGTGTGGTGTCGTGGTCACTGTTCTGAAGACTGGGTAGTTTGCTGCAAACAATGGTTCGTTTGAGGTTGCGCGGTTGTTTGAAGGCAAGTAGTTGGGGTGTGGCGATGACCTTGGCAAGATGTTCATCGTCATCAATGACGTGTTGAAGGCTGTGGAGAAACTACGTCATCTTCTTCACAGCCTTCAACACGTCATTGATAACGATGAACATCTTGCCAAGGTCATCCCCACACCCCCACTACTTGCCTTCAAACAACCGCGCAACCTCAAACGAACCATTGTTTGCAGCAAACTACCCAGTCTTCAGAACAGTGACCACGACACCACACAACCCTGCCATGGCAATCTCTGCAAGACGTGCCAGATCATCGACATGGATACCACTATTACATGTGAGAACACCACCCACCAGGTACGCGGTACATACTCGTGCGACTCGGCCAACGTTGTCTACCTCATACGCTGCAGGAAAGGATGTCCCGAAGCGTGGTACATTGGCGAGACCATGCAGACGCTGCGACAACGAATGAACGGACATCGCGCAACAATCACCAGGCAGGAATGTTCCCTTCCAGTCGGGGAACACTTCAGCAGTCAAGGGCATTCAGCCTCTGATCTCCGGGTAAGCGTTCTCCAAGGCGGCCTTCAGGACCCGCGACAACGCAGAATCGCCGAGCAGAAACTTATAGCCAAGTTCCGCACACATGAGTGCGGCCTCAACCGGGACCTGGGATTCATGTCGCATTACATTCATCCCCCACCATCTGGCCTGCGAAATCCTACCAACTGTCCTGGCTTGGTACAATTCACACCTCTTTAACCTGTGGTTACCCCATCTCTGGATCTGTAAAGATTTAATCACCTGCTAATGCTCGCATTCCTAGCATTGTTTGGCATCTTTGAATTTGTCTCTATATATGTTTCTGGAACAGACCTCTTCATTCACCTGAGGAAGGAGCAGCGCTCCGAAAGCTAGTGACATCGAAACAAACCTGTTGGACTTTAACCTGGTGTTGTAAGACTTCGTACTTAGCCACGAGGATTGAGGATTGTGTGCCGCAGGTGATCCACGAAGACCAGATGAGGTTCGTGAAGGGGAAGCAGTTGGATGCGAAGGTGCGGAGGCTCCTGAATGTTATTATGATGCCGGCAAGGGAGGGGGAGGCGGAGATAGTGGTGGCGATGGACGCTGAGAAAGCCTTCGATAGGGTAGAGTGGGGGTATCTGTGGGAGGTGCTGAAGAGGCTTGGGTTTGGGGAGGGGTTTGTCAGGTAGGTTAGGCTGTTGTATGAGGTCCCGATGGCAAGTGTGGCCACGAACAGGAGGAGATCTGAATACTTTCGGTTGCACCGAGGGACGAGACAGGGGTGTCCCCTGTCCCCCCTGCTCTTCGCACTGGCGATTGAACCCCTGGCTATGGCATTGAGGGAGTCGAGGAACTGGAGGGGGTTGGTGCGGGGTGGGGAGGAGCATAGGGTGTCGCTCTATGCGGACGACCTGCTGCTGTATGTGGCGGACCCGGTGGGAGGAATGCCAGAGGTAATGAGGATCCTCGGGGGGTTTGGGGATTTCTCAGGGTACAAGCTCAATATGGGGAAGAGCGAGTTGTTCATGGTTCACCCAGGGGACCAGGAGAGGGGGATTGGCGAGCTCCCACTAAAAAGGGCGGAGAGGAGCTTCAGGTATTTTGGGGGTCCAGGTGGCCAGGAGCTGGGGGGCCCTGCATAGAGTTAATTACACGAGGCTGGTGGAGCAAATGGAGGAGGGGTTCAAGAGGTGGGGCGCGCTGCCACTGTCCCTGGCGGGTAGGGTGCAGTCAGTTAAGATGACGGTGCTCCCAAGGTTTCTGTTCCTGTTCTAGTGCCTCCCCATGTTTACCCCGAAGGCCTTCTTTAGGCGGGTCAACAGGAGCATAACGGTGTTTGTGTGGGCGCGAGGGACTCCGAGGTGAGAAGGGTGTTCCTGGAGCGGAGTAGGGATGGGGGGGGCTGGCACTGCCCAATCTCTGTGGGTTCTACTGGGCCGCCAATGTGGTGATGGTGCGCAAGTGGGTGATGGAGGGGGAGGGGGCTGCATGGCAGAGGCTGGAGACGGCGTCTTGTGAGGGTACGAGTCTGGAGGTGCTGGCAACGGCGCCGCTGCTGCTCCCTCCAAGGAGGTATACCACGAGCCCGGTGGTGGCAGCTACCCTCAAAATCTGGGGGCAGTGGAGGCGGCACAGGGTGGAAGTTGGGGCCTCGGTGTGGACCCCAATACGGGGGAACCACCAGTTTGTCCAGGGAGAATAGACGGAGGGTTTTCGGGGTGGCACAGGGCAGGGATAAGAACGTAGGGGGATCTGTTTGTGGACGGGAAGTTTGCGAGCCTGGGTGAGCTGGAGGAGAAGTATGGGCTCCCCCCCCCGGGGAATACCTTTAGATATTTACAGGTAAGGGCGTTTGCCAGGCGGCAAGTGGTGGAATTCCCGCGGCTGCTGCCACGCACAGTACAGGACAGGGTGCTCTCGGGGGGAGTGGGTTGGAGTGGGGAAGATCTCGGAAACTTACCAGGTGATACAGGAGGAGGAGGAGGCCTCGGTGGTGGAGGTGAAAGGTAAGTGGGAGGAGGAGTTGGAAGAGTTCTGTTTTGTTTCGGTCCAACATCGTGGGCCGAAGGGCCTGTACTGCGCTGTATTGTTCTATGTTCTATGTTCTATATTCTATGTTCTAAGAGGAGATCGAAGAGGGGACGTGGGCAGATGCCCGAGGGAGGGTGAACTCTTCCTCTTCGTGCGCGAGGCTCAGCCTCATACAGTTTAAAGTGCTGCACAGGGCATACATGACCGGGACAAGGATGAGCTGGTTCTTTGGGGGTGAGGACAGGTGTGTTAGGTGCTCAGGGAGCCCAGCAAATCACACCCATATGTTCTGGGCATGCCCAGCGCTGGAGGAATTTTGGAAGGGCGTAGCGAGGACAGTGTCGAGGGTGGTAGGATCCAGGGTCAAACCGGGCTGGGGGCTCGCAATATTTGGGGTTGCAGGGGAGCCGGGAGTGCAGGAGGTGAAAGAGGCCGGTATTCTGGCCTTTGCGTCCCTGGTAGCCCGGTGAAGGATTCTTCTTCAGTGGAGGGATGCGAGGCCCCCAAGCGTGGAATCCTGGATCAACGATATGGCAGGGTTCATTAAATTGGAGAGGGTGAAATTCGCCTTAAGGGGATCGGTACAAGGGTTCTTTAGGCGGTGGCAACCGTTCTTGGACTTCCGGACAGAATGGTAGACATTGGTCAGCAGCAGCAGCAACCCCGGGGGGGGGGGGGGGTGGGGGGGTTCTATTTTATTTTTGTTTATTTACCCTGGGGATCTAAGGGGGTGTATATATTTGCTATGTTTGCTTTTTGTTAATTCAGGGTGTTAATTTATTATTTATGTATAGGGGAGGGGGGCAAGGGGGTTGTTTTACTTTGTTCTGTATTTAATTCTATTGGATTCCTTTTTCATTCTGTTGTTGATATTTTGTGAAAACCCCAATAAAAATTATTTATTAAAAAAAAAGAACTTGCTTTTTCTGGTTTATTCAAGAGGATCCCCAAATCCCTCTGTGCTGCAGCTTTCTGCAGCCTTTCTCCATTGAAATATTTAGCTCCTTTATTCTTCTGACATTATTTTCCATCTGCCAGGTTTTTTTGCCCGCTCACTTAACCCCTCTAGGTCCCCCTGTAGACTACTGGTCACCAGAACAGATTCCTGTGGCATTCCACTAGTTACTGGTCGCCATCCTGAAAATGCCCCTCTTATCTCAACCCTCAGTCATCTCTTAGTTAGCCTATCCTCTGTCCATGCTACTATACTGCCCCAACACCATGGGCTCTTATCCTTTTGTGTGATACCATACCGGATGCTTTTTGGGAAATCCAAGTATATTACATCTACTGGTTCCCTTTATCCACACTGCTCATTACCACCTCAACGAATTCTAATAAAATTGTCAGGGGCGATTTCCCCTTCATGAAGCCATGTTGACTCTATTTGATTCTATAATATATTTCTGAACACTCTGCTATTACATCCTTTAGAATGGATTCTAACATTTTCCCATTGACAGCTGCTAAGCTAGCAGGCCTATAGTTACCTGTTTTTTCTGTCTCACTCCCTTTTTGAATAAAGGTGTTACATTGGCAGTTTTCCAATCCTCCGGGACTTTCCCAGAATTTAAGGATTCTTGGACCAGTGCACCCAGTATATCTGTAGCTACTTCCTTTACTATCCTCGCATGCATCCCATCCGGTCCAGGGGACATATTAGCCTTTCGCCCCATTAGTTTCCCTTGCACTTTTCTTCTAGTGAAAGTTATTGTATTTATTTCCTCCCCGCTCTTTGCCTTTTGATTATTTAATATTTTAAAATTTGATTAGAGTCGCCTACTGTGAAGAATGGCGCAAAGTATTTATTTAACTCCTCTGCCATTTCCTAGTTCCACACTATTATTATTTCCCCCAATCTAATTTTTTCTTCAATTTATTTATGCTAGGCCAGCATTTATTGCACACCCCGTATTGCCCTTGACGTGGTAGCGGTAAGTTGCCTTCTAGAACTGCTGCAGTTCCGAAGGTGTAGGTACACCCACACTGCTGTTTGAATAGAATAGAATCCCTACAGTGCAGAACAAGGCCATTCAGCCCATCGAATCTGCGCCGACCCTTCGAATGAGCTACCTATTTACACTCCCCCCTCCACTCTGCCCTATTCCTGTAACCCTATCATCTAACCTGCACATCCCTGGAGACTAAGGGGCAATTTAGCATGGCCAATCCACCTAACCTGCACATCTTTGGAATGTGGGAGGAAACCGGAGCACCCGGAGGAAACCAATGCAGACATGGGGAGAACATGCAGACTCCGCACAGACAGTGACCCAAGAATTGAACCTGGGTCTCTGGCGCTGTGAGGCAGTAGTGCTAACCACTGTGCCACCGTGCAGGGAGGGAGTTCCAGGAATTTTATTAAGATTCAGAGAACAGTGGATTCTGGAACCCAATGCAGAGTTCCGGAGTCATCTTTCACAGCTTTCCCCAGGCTCCTCTCAACCTGGACAAGGCCAGTATGTAGCGAATGGATTAGAGACTGAGGCTTCATTTTAGAGTAGGTTTAAATCCATGCTAGCTCAGCCCTTTACCCTTGTCAGATTCCGACAGCTAATTTTAAATCAGGTCGCATTAACATGATTAAACTGCCAAATCAGGGGCATCGTCATCTTCCAACTGATGTCCATTGGGGACCAACCTGAGATATCTATTGGGTCTCTATAATAACTGTGTTATGTGAGTCTCAAGCATTCAAGAGCTGGTCTCCTGATGCTCGTTCGCTTCAGATTCCTTTAATTGCTCACATTATCTGTGCCCACAAATAGTTCCGAGAATAGATAATGAGTCTCCAGGCTCCTCAGAGGCATTATTATAACCACAAACAGAAGAGGAAAGAGTAACTGAGCCCAGTAGACACAGGCCTCACTCCCAGTCATTCACTGATACAGTGCTTCAATGTAACTTCTCCACTTCCTGAAAAGTCTTGTTAAAGCAAACACAGGGGGACGGGGGCACGTTTGGAGCCCGCCTTATCCATCTGCGTAAATGGCGATGCACGTCCAAAACCTTGCGAGAGTTGGGGAACGGGATTCCCACAGGTGAGAGGAGGATGCTGAGGAGTCATCTGAAGAAGACCTGTCATTATGTTCACCTGCACCCTCCACCACTGTAGAGACACACACCCTGTATTAGGCTTGGGGCCACATTCTGGGGAATGTCTCACTGACCTATCTCCACAACAGGCAGAGACAGTGTCTGGCACTCAGAGGCCTGCTGAACAGCCACCTGCGAAGTCTGAGTCAGAAGATAAGTCTCTGGAAGCAGCTGTCACAAACATGCTGGAGATAGAAAGACAGAGGAGGGGACATCAGGCAGAGTTGAAAGAGGCAGTCTAGACGAGAGTGAAGGATGGAAGGATTCATCCGCCTTCTGTCTAATGTCATGGCTTAAACATGCGAGTGCCTCGAGGTCTCCATGGGAACGTTGGCAGTTGCCTTGGAAACCTTGGTCCAGCATATTCTGCCAGATGTGCACTTGGCGCTGCACTCCATTACTCGCCTAGCTATTGATGGAGCCCACCATAGCCTATAGCAGGGACTCCTCAGGGAGACAGACAAGGGTCAAAGCAAACTCACAGGGAGGAGAACCAGCAACTGGACACCCGGGGGCCATTCACTCATGTGACTCCGTGAGTATTCAGCCAATCCCAATTCTCTCTGCCAGTGACCCCATCACCTCCAGCTGCACAGGCTAAGGAGGGTGCACCTACTTCACAACAGGAAACCCAATGCAGGCTGGGATCCTCCAGACCTCAGTCCTCCAGAGGACACCTACCAAAGTCATCAAAGAGAACAGGACATAGCAGTCAGCAGGCTGTCTCCCCCTCTGCTACTGGTCTCGGGCATCCACCATAGTGGTGGAGTTAGAAAGATTAAGAAACTTTGATATCACTTTTTGGCCAACACTGTATATATCACACACCTTTATAAATACATTTGCTGGGGAGCATGGTGGCACAGTGGTTAGCACTGGGACTACGGCGCTGAGGAGCCGGGTTCGAATCCCAGCCCCGGGTCACTGTCCGTGGGGAGTTTGCACATTCTACCCGTGTTTGCGTGGGTTTCACCCCCACAACCCAAAGATGGTTAGGTTAGGTGGATTGGCCACACTAAATTGCCCCTTAATGGTAAATAAATAATTGGGCTCCAAATTTTTTTTTAAAATTTGCTGCTCATCACAATGGTCTCGTTATTCGAATCAGTTATGCGTTTACATATATATGGCTTCTTACTGTGAGGAAGACCCAAGCTCCCACTCCATGATCGCCTCTCTTTGTGAACCTCATATTCATGTGATATCTAATTACTCGCCCCTTAACGTCAGGGGGATGATTCAATGTCTTTATTGAAAATGACTGCAAATCGCATCAGGAAGTGATAATCATTAAAAGACACCATGACGTTCTGCCAGCTCAGTTGTTTTGCAGAGTTACTCATTTAGTCTCATCATCAAACAGCTGTTGATTGTTTGTGGCAAAGCACAAGACCTGCAGCCATGAGGGTCTCTCCAGCCAGGTGCGCATCTCTGTGGCAGCAAGAAGTGTCTCAGTGAGGAAGCCATGACTGCATAAAGTCCACCTTCCGCAGGCTTTGTGCTGGTGTGCTGCCTTTCACTTCCCAGAGCAGCTAACTGCAGCTTTGCTGATCTTGCAAAAGATTCAGGTCTGGTAAAACACGAGGGTTGGAGATCCAAGACCCAGTGCTGACCTTGATCTCGATGTTTGGCTGTAAAGACCTTTCTGATCACTGACATGACAGTGTGGGACAGGAGAAATGTGCTTGGGTACCCTTGCCTGCATTTTATTCCACCTGGACCCTGTGGCTATTGGTGTGTCACAGGCATGTCTTCTGCACATCCTCACATGGAAGCACCCATCATCACCCTCTTCAAGTTCCAGCTCTTCCAGGTCTTCGTTGTCCGAGGAGTTCTCAGCCTCCTCCTTGTCTCCCTCTGGCAAGTGATGTATCTGGTGAAGCACCAGTTTGTGCAGGGTGCAACACACCATGATGATGTGGGACACCCTCTCTGGAGAGCACTGAAGAACCCTACCTGAATGATCCAAGTGCCGGAGGTGCATCTTCAGGATGGTGGATCGTGTTGAACTGTGTGCCACGTTGTATCTTTCCTCCGAGGGAATGACTTTGAGGATGGCGCAGATTTCAGACGCTGGTTTTTATCCCCAAGCAGCCGGTCCTGTAAGCGCCGCAGCCCTTTGAATATCTGAGGCATCTGGGAGTGTCTCAGGATGTGTGAATCATGTGATCTTCCAAGGTTCCTGGCACAAACGTGCATGATGTGCTTCTGATAGTCAGACACTAGCGGAACATTTAGAACAAAGAACAAACAAAGAAAAGTACAGCACAGGAACAGGCCCTTCGGCCCTCCAAGCCCGTGCCGACCATGCTGCCTGACTAAACTACAATCTTCTCCACTTCTTGGGTCCGTATCCCTCTATTCCCATCCTATTCATGTATTTGTCAAGATGCCCCTTAAATGTCACTATCGTCCCTGCTTCCACCACCTCCTCCGGCAGCGAGTTCCAGGCATCCACAACCCTCTGTGTAAAAGACGTGCCTCGTACATCTCCTCTAAACCTTGCCCCTCGCACCTTAAACCTATGCCCTCTAGTAATTGACCCCTCTACCCTGGGGAAAAGCCTCTGACTATCCACTCTGTCTATGCCCCTCAAAATTTTGAAGACTTCAATCAGGTCGCCCCTCAACCTCTGTCGTTCCAGTGAGAACAAACCGAGTTTATTCAACCGCTCCTCATAGCTAATGCCCTCCATACCAGGCAACATCCTGGTAAATCTCTTCTGCACCCTCTCTAAAGCCTCCACATCCTTCTGGTAGTGTGGCGACCAGAATTGAACACTATACTCCAAGTGTGGCCTAACTAAGGTTCTATACAGCTGCAACATGACTTGCCAATTCTTATAGTCAATGCCCCGGCCAATGAAGGCAAGCATGCCGTATGCCTTCTTGACTACCTTATCCACCTGTGTTGCCTCTTTCAGTGACCTGTGGACCTGTACACCTAGATCTCTCTGACTTTCAATACTCTTGAGGGTTCTACCATTCACTGTATATTCCCTACCTGCATTAGACCTTCCAAAATGCATTACCTCACATTTGTTCGGATTAAACTCCATCTGCCATCTCTCCGCCCAAGTCTCCAAATGATCTAAATCCTGCTGTATCCTCTGACAGTCCTCATCGCTATCCACAATTCCACCAACCTTTGTGTCATCTGCAAACTTACTAATCAGACCAGTTACATTTTCCTCCAAATCATTTATATATACCAAGAACAGCAAAGGTCCCAGCACTGATCCCTGTGGAACACCACTCGTCACAACCCTCCAATTAGAAAAGCACCCTTCCATTGCTACTCTCTGCCTTCTATGACCTAGCCAGTTCTGTATCCACCTTGCCACCCTGATCCCGTGTGACTTCCCCTTTTGTACCAGTCTACCATGAGGGACTTTGTCAAAGGCCTTATTGAAGTCCAAATAGACAACATCCACTGCCCTACCTGCATCAATCATCTTTGTGACCTCTTCGAAAAACTCTATCAAGTTAGTGAGACACGACCTCCCCTTCATAAAACCATGCTGCCTCTCACTAATACGTCCATTTGCTTCCAAATGGGAGTAGATCCTGTCTCGAAGAATTCTCTCCAGTAATTTCCCTGCCACTGACGTAAGGCTCACTGGCCTGTAGTTCCCTGGATTATCCTTGCTACCCTTCTTAAACAAAGGAACAACATTGGCTATTCTCCAGTTCTCTGGGACATCACCTGAAGACAGTAGGGATCCAAAGATTTCTGTCAAGGCCTCAGCAATTTCCTCTCTAGCCTACTTCAGTATTCTGGGATAGATCCCATCAGGCCCTGTTTACTTATCTACCTTAATATTTTTCAAGACACCCAACACCTTGTCTTTTTGGATCTCAATGTGACCCAGGCTATCTACACACCCTTCTCCAGACTCAACATCCACCAATTCTTTGGTGAATACTGGTCAAATTATTTATTTAGTACCTCGCCCAATTCCTCTGGATCCACACATAGATTCCCTTGCCTATCCTTCAGTGGGCCAACCGTTTCCCTGGCTACCCTCTTGTTTTTTATGTACGTGTAAAACGCCTTGGGATTTTCCTTAACCCTATTTGCCAATGCCTTTTCGTGACCCGTTCTAGATCTCCTGACTCCTTGCTTAAGTTCCTCCCTACTTTCCTTATATTCCACACAGGCTTTGTCTGTTCCCAGTCTTCTAGTCCTGACAAATGCCTCCTTTTTCTTTTTGACGAAGCCTACAATATCTCTCGTTATCTAAGGTTCCTGAAATTTACAGTATTTATCCTTCTTCCTCACAGGAACATGCCGGTCCTGAATTCCTTTCAACTGACACTTGAAAGCCTCCCAAATGTCAGATGTTGATTTACCCTCAAACACCCGCCCCCAATCTAGGTTCTTCAGTTCCCGCCTACTATTGTTATAATTAGCCTTCCCCCAATTTAGCACATTCACCCTAGGACCACTCTTATCCTTTCCCACCAGCACTTTAAAACGTACTGAATTGTGGTCACTGTTCCCAAAATGCTCCCCTACTGAAACCTCTACCACCTGGCCGGGCTCATTCCTCAATACCAGGTCCAGTACAGCCCCTTCCCTAGTTGGACTGTCTACATATTGTTTTAAGAAGCCCTCCTGGATGCTCCTTACAAACTCTGCCCCGTCCAGGCCCCTAGCACCAAGTGAGTCCCAGTCAATATTGAGGAAGTTGAAGTCTCCCATCACAACAACCCTGTTGTTTTTACTCGTTCCCAAAATCTGTCTACCTATCTGCTCTTCCATCTCCCGCTGGCTGTTGGGGGGCCTGTAGTAAACCCTCAACATTGTGACTGCACCCTTCTTATTCCTGATCTCTACCCATATAGCCTCGCTGCCCTCTAAGGTGTCCTCCCATAGTACAGCTGTGATATTCTCCCTGACCAGTAGTCCAACTCTGCCACCCCTTTTACATCCCCCTCTATCCCACCTGAAACATGTAAATCCTGGAACGTTTAGCTGCCAATCCTGTCCTTCCCTCAACCAGGTCTCTGGAATGGCAACTGATGTGTTGGTACTCTGGATCTGTGGAGACTGCGTTTACTTTAGCAGTAACATAGACAGGCTACCAACACTTGTAATAATACAACTCTATTTTATTTAACTAAGAGCTGTTAAACATAATTGCACTGTGGGTCGACACTATGTTAGATTGACTGAAGATGCCTAACCTGACCAGCCTATACTGCTAGCACATGGTGGATGTTTGTGCTACTGACTGCGGGCTCTGTCTGTCTCAGAGGCTGCATCTCGAATGAGCGGGAAAACTAGTGCCCTCTGTCTTTATAGTAACCGTGCCCTAACTGGTGATTGGCTGCTGTGTTGTGTGTGTTGATTGGTCTTTCAGTGTGTCAGTCAGTGTGTGTCTCTGCACCATCCTATACTGATGTGTATATTATGACATTCCCCCTTTTCTAAAAAAAATGTGTGTTCGTGGCAATAAATAATGCAGTATGCAAATGTTCCTAACTATGTATGGCACATGCGAGCATATTTACAGGACTATGTACAGAAACTCTAAGATATTTACATTGTAATGTGTCTAGTGCAGATGGACAGTATGTAACACAAAATATAACTGGAACAACAGTATGTACAAACCAGTGAGTTAATCAAACAGGGTAACAAAACAATCAGTTCATGAGTTCAAAGAGTCCATGAATTCAGGCAGTTCATAAATTCAGTCTCTGAGTGGGTGACAAATTCTGGTTGACCGCCTCAAGGGTGGGTCAGGGGCCACCTGTCCTGGAATCGGCGGGACTGTGTCAGATTCAGAGGGTGGCAGAGCGAAAGGGAGATCCGTGACGGGTTCGTCGTGACGGCGATGCAGGATATGATGATCTGGTAGCGAGCAAGGAAGGAGTCGTAGTGCCCGCCTATTTCGACGAAGAAGAGAGCCGTCTTGTAGACGAACCAAAAATGACCTGGGGGCCACTTGTCTGAGCACCACAGCGGTGGCGGACCAACCACCATCGGGAAGTTGGACACCGACCTCGTCATCAGGAGCCAGAGCAGGGAGATCCGTGGCACGGGCGTCGTACGCCGATTTGTGTTGGGCCCGAGACAACTGCATTCGACGAAGGACGGGAAGGATGTCCAAGTCCGGGACATGAATGGACGGCACCGTCGTCCGCAGCGTGCGATTCAACAACAATTGAGCCGGTGACAGGCCGGTGGACAATGGAGCTGATCTGTAAGCAAGCAGGGCGAGGTAAAAATCAGATCCTGCATCGGCCGCCTTGCACAGGAGTCGTTTGACAATGTGCACCCCCTTTTCAGCTTTGCCATTGGATTGGGGGTAATGGGGACTGGACGTGACATGTGTGAAGTTGTATCGTTTGGCAAAATTGGACCACTCCTGACTGGCAAAACACGGGCCATTGTCGGACATGACCGTGAGCGGGATGCCATGGCGAGCGAAGGTTTCCTTGCACGCACGGATGACCGCAGTTGAGGTGAGGTCGTGGAGCCTAACTACCTCCGGGTAGTTTGAGAAATAGTCCACTATGAGGACGTAGTCCCGGCCAAGTTCATGGAGCAGGTCGATGCCCACTTTGGTCCAGGGGGACATGACCAACTCGTGGGATTGCAAGGTCTCCCTTGGCTGAGCAGGCTGGAAACGCTGGCATGTTGGGCAGTTAAGAATGGCGTTGGCAATGTCCTCATTGATTCCAGACCAGTACACTGCCTCACGGGCCCGTCGGTGGCATTTCTCCACTCCCAGGTGGCCCTCAAGGACGAGGTTCCGCATGCTGTGCGGAATGGCGAACCTGTCCAGCTTTAGTAGAATTCCATCTACCACAGCCAGGTCATCTTTAATGTTATAGAATTGAGGGCATTGGCCCTTGAGCTACCCGTCTGTCAGGTGGTGCATGACACGTTGGAGCAGGGGATCTTTGGACGTCTCACGGCGAATCTGGATGAGTCGTTCATCCGTGGCGGGCAGATTGGCTGCGGCGAATGCCACCTGAGCATCAATTTGGCGCACGAAGCCCGCTGGGTCGCAGGGTGTGGTGACAGACCGGGAGAGTGCATCGGCGACGATGAGCTCCTTACCCGGGGTGTAGACGAGTTCAAAGTCGTACCTCCTGAGTTTAAGGAGAATGCGCTGCAGGCGCGGCGTCATATCTTAAGTTCTTTTTGAATGATATTGACCAGTGGCCTGTGGTCTGTCTCGACTGTGAACTTTGGGAGTCCATAGACATAGTCATGGAATTTGACGACTCCGGTAAGAAGGCCCAGGCACTCTTTTTCAATTTGCGCATAGCGCTGTTCGGTGGGCGTCATTGCACGTGACGCGTATGCGACAGGAGCCCATGAGGAGGAGGAGTCACGTTGAAGGAGCACTGCTCCAATGCCGGACTGACTGGCATCCGTGGACATCTTTGTTTCTTTGGCCGGATCGAAAAATGCCAACACCGGGGCCTTGGTCAGCTTCGCCCTGAGTTCCCGCCATTCTTGTTCGTGGGCGGGGAGCCAATGGAACTCGGTCGTCTTCTTAACCAGGTTCCTGAGAGCCGTGGTGCGAAATTCTCCTGAAACGGCGCGATGTCCGCCGACTGGCGCCCAAAACGGCGCAAATCAGTCGGGCATCGGCCGCCCCAAAGGTGCGGAATGCTCCGCATCTTTGGGGGCCGAGCCCCAACCTTAAGGGCTAGGTCGGCGCCGGACGAATTTCCGCCTCGCCAGCTGGCGGAAAAGGCCTTTGGTGCCCCGCCAGCTGGCGCGGAAATGACATCTCCGGGCGGCGCATGCGTGGGAGCGTCAGCGGCCGCTGACGGCATTCCCGCGCATGCGCTGTGGAGGGAGTCTCTTCCGCCTCCGCCATGGTGGAGACCGTGGCGGAGGCGGAAGGGAATGAGTGCCCCCACGGCACAGGCCCGCCCGTGGATCAGTGGGCCCCGATCGCGAGCCAGACCACCGTGGGGGCACCCTCCGTGGCCAGATCGCCCCGCGCCCCCCCAGGACCCCGGAGCCCGCCCGCGCCGCCTTGTCTTGCCGGTAAGGTAGGTGGTTTAATCTACGCCGGCGGGACTGGCATTTTAGCGGCGGGACTTCGGCCCATCCGGGCCGGAGAATCGCGGGGGGGGCCCGCCAACCGGCGCGGCGCGATTCCCACCCCCGCCAAATCTCCGGTGCCGGAGAATTCGGCAACCGCCGGGGGCGGGATTCACGCCAGCCCCCGGCGATTCTCCGACCTGGCGGGGGGTCGGAGAATCTCGCCCGTGGTGTGGGAGGCGAGGTGAGGGATGAATTTCCCCAGGAAATTGACCATGCCCAGGAAGCGGAGGACCGCCTTTTTGTCCTCCGGTGTCTCCATGGCCTTAATGGCAGATACCTTGTCAGCATCCGGCTGCACGCCAAACTGTGAAATGTGGTCTCCGAAGAATTTAAATTCTGTTTGACCAAAGGAGCATTTGGCCCTGTTGAGGCGGAGGCCATGCTCATGGATTCGTCGGAAGACGCGTAGGAGGCGATCAATGTGCTCCTGCGGGTGGTAGACCAGACGATGATGTCGTCCACACATACGCGAACCCCTTCGATACCTTCCATCATCTGCTCCATTATTCTGTGGAACACTTCCGATGCAGAGATGATGCCAAATGGGCTGCATAGTGGCCAAGCTTGCCACATTGGAGACAGCGTCGGGATTTTGCAGGACATTGCCGCTTTAAGTGGGCGGAGTCACAGTTGCCGCGCGTCATGACGTCAGAATGTTCGGTACGCCACCGCGCATGCGCGGTGCGGCCGTACGTAGTGCGCACCTGCGCAGTGCAAACTTCGGCCTCGCCGTCCCCTCGGTCAGTGCGCGCATGTGCGGGAGCCCGCGAAAAGTGCGCGAAATGGCCGCCCTCATCCAGGCTTAGGCCCTGGAGTTGTTTGATGGCTTGCACCCGCTCTGCCTCGTGGGGACCTTGTGTTTCAGCCACTTGAATATGCGTGTATCGGTTAGTGGCGTGTTCAAGCAGAACGCAGGTCTCGATGGCTATCGCAAGGGTGAGCTGTTTAACCTTGAGGAGCTGCTGGCGTAGGGGGTCCGATTGCACACCGAAAACGATCTGGTAACGGATCATCGAGTCGGAGGTGGAGCCGTAATTGCAGGACTGCGCGAGGATGCGAAGGTGGGTGAGGAAAGATTGAAAAGGTTCATCCTTACCCTGCTGTTGAAAGACACAGCGCTCAAAACTTTCATTTACCTCGATGTCACAGTGACTGTCGAATTTGAGCAGGACTGTCTTGAACTTGGACTTATCTTCACCTTCAGCGAAAGTGAGAGAGTTGAAGATATGGATGGCATGGTCCCCGGCCGTGGAAAGGAAGAGAGCAATCTTCCTGGCGTCTGAGGCAGCTTCCAGGTCTGTAGCTTCGAGGTACAGCTGGAATCATTGTTTAACGATTTTCCAGTTCGCACCGAGATTGCCAGTGATGCGGAGCGGCGGGGGAGGGCGGACGCTGTCCATACTACCGGATGGCTGATCGCTGGCCGAAGGCAGATCACTTGAAGGTAGGTCTATTAAACTCGAACATCACATACTGGTACCATGATGTGTTGGGTACTCTGGATCTGTGAAGACTGCGTTTACCTTAGCAGTAACATAGACAGGCTAACAACACTTGTAATAGTACAACTCTATTTTATTTAACTAAGAGCTGTTAAACATACTTGCAGTGTAGGTCGACACTATGTTAGATTGACTGAAGACCGATGCCTAACCTGACCAGCCTATACTGCTCGCACATGGTGGATGTTTGTGCTACTGACTGCGGGCTCTGTCTGTCTCAGAGGCTGCATCCCGAATGAGCGGGAAAACTAGTGCCCTCTGTCTTTATAGTGACTGTGCCATAACTGGTGATTGGCTGCTGTGTTGTGTGTGTTGATTGGTCTTGCAGTGTGTCAGTCAGTGTGTGTCTCTGCACCATCATATAATGATGTGTATATTATGACAGCAACAACATCATAGTTCCAAGTACTAATCCAAGCTCTAAATTCATCTGCCTTACCCGTTATACTTCTTGCATTAAAACATATGCACTTCAGACCCACTGTTTTCAGCAACATCTCCCTGTCTGCTCTGCCTCAGAGCCATACTGTCCCTATTCCCTAGTTCTCCCTCAGTGCTTTCACCTTCTGACCTATTGCTCCCGTGCCCACCCCCCTGCCATACTAGTTTAAACCCTCGTGTGACACTAGCAAACCTCGCGGCCAGGATATTTATGCCTCTCCGGTTTAGATGCAATCCGTCCTTCTTATACAGGTCACACCTGCCCCGGAAGAGCTCCCAGTGGTCCAGATAACGGAAACCCTCCCTCCTACACCAGCTGTTTAGCCACGTGTTCAGCTGTTCTGTCTTCCTATTTCTAGCCTCACTGGCACGTGGCACAGGGAGTAATCCTGAGATTACAACCCTAGAGGTCCTGTCTTTTAACTTTCTGCCTAGCTCCCTGAACTCCTGCTGCAGGACCTCATGCCCCTTCCTGCCTATGTCGTTAGTACCAATATGTACAACGACCTCTGCCTGTTTGCCCTCCCCCTTCAGCATGCCCGCTACCTGTTCAGAGACATCCTGGCACCAGGGAGGCAACATACCATCCTGGAGTCTCTATCACGTCCACAGAAGCGCCTATCTGTGCCCCTGACTATAGAGTCCCCTATGATTATTGCTCTTTTGCGCTTTGACCCTCCCTTCTGAACATCAGAGCCAGCCGTGGTGCCACTGCTCTGGCTGCTGCTGTTTTCCCCTGATAGGCTACCCCCCCGACAGTATCCAAAGGGGTATACCTGTTCGAGCGGGGGACAACCACAGGGGATTCCTGCACTGACTGCGTGCCCTTCCTGGTGGTCACCCATTTCTCTGCCTGCACCTTGGGTGTGACCACATTTATATAACTGCTATCTATGACGCTTTCCGCCACCTGCATGCTCCTAAGTGCATCCAACTGCTGCTCCAACCGAACCATGCGGTCTGTGAGGAGCTCCAGTTGGGTGCACTTTCTACAGATGCAAAGAACAAAGAACAAAGAAATGTACAGCACAGGAACAGGCCCTTCGGCCCTCCAAGCCCGTGCCGACCATGCTGCCCGACTAAACGACAATCTTCTACACTTCCTGGGTCCGTATCCCTCTATTCCCATCCTATTCATGTATTTGTCAAGATGCCCCTTAAATGTCACTATCGTCCCTGCTTCCACCACCTCCTCCGGTAGCGAGTTCCAGGCACCCACTACCCTCTGTGTAAAAAACTTGCCTCGTACATCTACTCTAAACCTTGCCTCTCTCACCTTAAACCTATGCCCCCTAGTAATTGACCCCTCTGCCCTGGAGAAAAGCCTCTGACTATCCACTCTGTCTATGCATCTCATAATTTTGTAGACCTCTATCAGGTCGCCCCTCAACCTCCGTCGTTCCAGTGAGAACAAACCAAGTTTATTCAACCGCTCCTCATAGCTAATGCCCTCCATACCAGGCAACATTCTGGTAAATCTCTTCTGCACCCTCTCTAAAGCCTCCACAGCCTTCTGGCAGTGTGGCGACCAGAATTGAACACTATACTCCAAGTGTGGCCTAACTCAGGTTCTATTCAGCTGCAACATGACTTGCCAATTCTTATACTCAATGCCCCGGCCAATGAAGGCAAGCATGCCGTATGCCTTCTTGACTACCTTCTCCACCTGTGTTGCCCCTTTCAGTGACCTGTGGACCTGTACACCTAGATCTCTCTGACTTTCAATACTCTTGAGGGTTCTACCATTCACGGTATATTCCCTACCTGCATTAGACCTTCCAAAATGCATTACCTCACATTTGTCCGGATTAAACTCCATCTGCTATCTCTCCGCCCAAGTCTCCAAACAATCTAAATCCTGCTGTATCCTCTGACAGTCCTCATCGCTATCCGCAATTCCACTAACCTTTGTGTCATCTGCAAACTTACTAATCAGACCAGTTACATTTTCCTCCAAATCATTTATATATACTACAAACAGCAAAGGTCCCAGCACTGATCCCTGCGGAACACCACTGGTCACAGCCCTCCAATTAGAAAAGCATCCTTCCATTGCTACTCTCTGCCTTCTATGACCTAGCCAGTTCTGTATCCACCTTGCCAGCTCACCCCTGATCCCGTGTGACTTCACCTTTTGTACTAGTCTACCATGAGGGACCTTGTCAAAGTCCATATAGACAACATCCACTGCCCTACCTGCATCAATCATCTTTGTGACCTCCTCGAAAAACTCTATCAAGTTAGTGAGACACGACCTCCCCTTCACAAAACCATGCTGCCTCTCACTAATACGTCCATTTGCTTCCAAATGGGAGTAGATCCTGTCTCGAAGAATTCTCTCCAGTAATTTCCCTACCACTGAAGTAAGGCTCACTGGTCTGTAGTTCCCTGGATTATCCTTGCTACCCTTCTTAAACAGAGGAACAACATCGGCTATTCTCCAGTCCTCCGGGACATCACCTGAAGACAGTGAGGATCCAAAGATTTCTGTCAAGGCCTCAGCAATTTCCTCTCCAGCCTCCTTCAGTATTCTGGGGTAGATCCCATCAGGCCCTGGGGACTTAGCTACCTTAATATTTTTTAAGACGCCCAACACCTCGTCTTTTTGGATCTCAATGTGACCCAGGCTATCTACACACCCTTCTCCAGACTCAACATCCACCAATTCCTTCTCTTTGGTGAATACTGATGCAAAGCATTCATTTAGTACCTCGCCCATTTCCTCTGGCTTCACACATAGATTCCCTTGCCCATCCTTCATGGATAGATGAAGCCATCCGGGATGCTGGAAGCCTCCTGAACCTGCCACATCTCACAGTCAGAGCACTGCACCCCTCTAATTGACATTGTGTCAATTAATTAGTAAATTAAATTTAAAAGTTTTTTAAAAAGTTACTGTTAACTATATGTTTCCCAGCACTAGATTTCTACTATAAATGTGAAAGCTAAATACAGTACTCTCCGATCTCTGGCTTAGATACCTCTCTAAATTATAATTAAGTAATAAGTAATTATGTAATGAAAGTGAAAAAGAATAAAAATCACTTACTTACCTTCCGAGGGTCTCAGATGCTCTCTGGTTCTCTCCCTGCAGATTAAAAGTTACAGGCCAGAAGAAAGAGAGAGAACAAAACAGTAGAGAATAAGCACCTCTCCCACTCTGCACCAAATTACCTCACTGCACCAAATTACCAAGTTCCAATTCCCACTCTGGATGTGTCTCACTCATGCTGTGTCTCCTTCACCTGCGCAAAGCTTACTGAGTGCGCTTTCTGTCTGTCTTTTATACAGACCTCAGCTAACCAGGGTGACTCACACTACTTAAGCTTCAAACAGAAGAATACAATGTACACCCTTGTGCCACTAAACAGGCCTCAGGTGACTGACAGATAACTGCCTCTCAGCAATTAGGGTGGGGGCAGCTTCAGCCAATCGGACACTAAGCTACACACTGCACCTTTAACTGAAAAACAGCAGAATTAGACTTAGAGTAAGTCTTACCACTTACCTTTCCTGATTACCTCACTGCACCAAATTACCAAGTTCCAAATTCACACTCTGGATGTGTCTCACTCCGGCTGTGTCTCCTTGACGTGCGCAAATCTAGTGAGTGGAACACTTTAGTGAGTGGAACCTTTTGCTGTTAATGAACATCAAGGGCTGCAGTCCTCAAAGCTACTTGTGTGCAATCAATTGCATCCTGTATTCCAGGGAAACCAGAGATTTCAGTGAAACCCAGGAACCTAGCAACCTGGATAGCTTCACCGAGTATGAATGTCATAAAATGATGAAACTTACTGGAGAGGGCATCGGTCACTTTGTGTTGTGGACTGAGCGATACTCCTGTGGATCCTGGCAAAAACATTGAATGCTCTGATGACCTTCAGGGGCACTTGAAGTGGATGATCCCGCAGTCCATGGGACCCTGAATGTGGCAGATATGAGCCACCACATTTCACGAGAGGCGTAGACTCTCGCTCATCTCCATTTTGGAACAGTGTCTTCAGAAGCCCCCTTGTCATGTGAGTCACGGCCAAGGGATGTGTCTGACCTCCTCAACCTTCGGGTTTTCTGGGGCTCCCCTGAACCATGGTCTTCAGATCAGGTCTCCTCTTGAAGCTATGCTGGATGCCACTGGGCCCTTCTTCTCCTCCTCAATCCGATCACTGCCATCAAGAAGGCATCATTAAGTGCAGACTACATTATTCAGTCCTTCTCCCTGTGGGCAGATAGATCCAACAGGTTTGTGAGTAATGGTCAACTATAGTGAACCTCCCACTCACGATCAGAAAGTCATTGTCGTACCTTCGATCTGAGTCTGCGCGACTCGTCTTTCCTTGATCCAGCTGAGGCTCTACCTCACAGATCGAGATGACCAAAATTCCACCCCAGCTACTCGATATCTTAATCTCAGAAAGGGTGGAAGACACTTGAATGCAATCAGGATATGTTCAACTTTATCTAATGCAATCCTGTCTGACCTGGTATGCGGATTATGCTTTACCCTAACTTTTTTAATGACTGGGTGCCCTTTGTCCTGTTAGCCATGCCAATTAGAGAAAGCTCCTTCGAGGCTTTCATTGATCATCTTGCAGATATCCAGAGGCTGTGCTCACTTTATATTTAGATGTATCGTTCATTCTTCCATTCCTCTCTTTTAAAGATCCAACTGATCAACTTCACTGTGAATCCAATGACTCCTGCAGTCTCACCTTAAAGCCCTCCAAATATCAGTGGCTCCAATTGAACCTTCTCAATAAACGTTTCCTGAGTTCTATCAGCTCAGACTGCATTTCCCTGGTGACCCCTGTTAGGGTCCTGGTCCCATACTGCCTCAGGCCCCTCCCTTGCTGATTCTTTTCCGGTTTCGATTTTAAGTTGCATCATTATTCAGAGTCTTTGAGACCAGCTTCGACCGTTCTCCTGTCCAGGTTTGGGTCCTCCCAATCTTCCTGAAATCTCACAATGTGAGGTAGAACTCCCTCCGGTGATTCTCCAGCCATCCCCAGTAACCCTGGATCCCATTGTTTATATAACGGTATTCCAACACCGGATAGGAACAACCAGCCACTTTTTTTAAAATTTGGAAAACTGTGAGGAAAGGGTGCTTTGCTCCAGGAGTGATTCCACACAGATAGGGATATGGTTTATTAAAAATACTTTATTACTAACACAGTCTTAAACTACCTTCCCATCAGGGTATATATAGCTTACAATTACCAGTTAAACAATGCCTAACAATAAAGTTCAACTTCTAACTTATACCTTCTCTATCTCCAATCAAGCAAAATCCATCACGGGTCATAAACCACTTAGAAATAAAGTTAGCAAACACAGGATTTACTTGCCTGCCTCTGGGTAAAAAGTTATTTTAAAAGATTGCTTGAAGAGAGAGAGATGCTTTCAGTAACATTCTGCAGAACCATATCTGTCAGATTGATGCCGAATCTGACAGCCTTCTGCAAAAGCTGCTGTTTAGCTCACAGCTTCCAGAAATTAACTCAAAACTGACTGCTGCAGACTTGGCTCCTCCCATTGTTACATCACCTTTATCCCATTCAAATCCCATGATCTACTTACTTATGTTTAAACTCAATGGGATGATTTAACGAGACAGAAATAGAGTCCTACCTTGGGTTTAGTGCCGAGGGTGATGCCGCTATTTATTGGCAGTATGCCATTTTTGGGGGCGTCAGTGAGGAACGCCCTGCGAGACCGCACTTACATAATTTACTGGACTGATGAGCTCAACTCGCCTGTGCAGGAAAAGTATTTGCAGCTCTTTTGACTCTCCTCAGCTACGCCGCCATGGCCTCCAGGTCCCCCACTGCACCCAACTTGGACATTCTGAAATCTCCCAATGTGTACCCAAACAGGCACCGTAGTGTGGCGACTTGGGGATTTTCACGGTAACTTCATTGCAGTGTTAATGTAAGCCTACTTGTCCCACTAATAAAGATTTTTTTAAACTTACTCTGACGGGGTCCTCGAGCCTCCCTTCCCCTCACCCCACCTCTTAAGGGCAAGGTACCCCAGGCCCAATATCCGGCATGGGCAACCTGGCAACCAGGCACCTTGGCACTGCCAGCCTGGAAGGGAGGCACATCCAGGGTGCCAGGCTGGCTGTGCCATGCTGCCTGGGTGTCAGAGGGAATGCAAAGGTACCACCCTGCCCAGAGCCTGATGCCCAGGGGTCTCTAATGGCCTGGGAGGTCCCCATTAGGGGCAGCACGGTAGCATGGTGGTTAGCATAATTGCTTCACAGCTCCAGGGTCCCAGGTTCGATTCCCGGCTTGGGTCACTGTCTGTGTGGAGTCTGCACATCCTCCCCGTGTGTGCGTGGGTTTCCTCCGAGTGCTCCGTTTTCCTTCCACAGTCCAAAGATGTGCAGGTTAGGTGGATTGGCCATGATAAATTGCCCTTAGTGTCCAAAATTGCCCTTAGTGTTGGGTGGAGTTACTGGGTTATGGGGATAGGTAGGAGGTGTGGGCTTGGGTAGGGTGCTCTTTCAAAGAGCCGGTGCAGACTCGATGGGCCGAATGGCCTCCTTCTGCACTGTAAATTCTATGATTCTATGAATTCTATGATTAGTTTCTGGCCCCCAGGAGACTAAAGCACAGACTTATTTAAATGAGCCCAGTGAGGGCGAGATGCAGATTGCGATGTCTCACGAGGTTTAGTTTAATTTTGCGAGGTGTTTCAAGCGTTGCAAATCTTGTGACAGGCCTCCTACAAGATTCAACAACCTCATCAAGTCACCAAGTCGGGTGTGACAAGGCCATTGAATCGTACCCAATGTCTTTAATGATTAGGACAGCATGGTAGCACAGTGGTTAGCACAGGTGCTTCACAGCGCCAGGGTCCCAGGTTCGATTTCCCGCTGGGTCATTGTCTGTGCAGAGTCTGCACGTTCTCCCCGTGTCTGCGTGGGTTTCCTCCGGGTGCTCCGGTTTCCTCCCACAGTCCAAAGATGTGCAGGTTAGGTGGATTGGCCATGATAAATTGCCCTTAGGTTAGGTGGGGTTACTGGTCCACGGGGATATTATGAAGGTGTGGGCTTAAGTGGGGTGCTCTTTCGAAGAGCCGGTGCAGACTTGATGGGCCAAATGGCCTCCTTCTGCACTGTGAATTCTATGACAATCTATTCGATGACTACACCCCCAGAGAATCCCTCGCAATCATAGCAAAATGACATTAGGCCTCTCATCAAAAACATATTCATGGTTGGAAAGAATGATTTCACTTTTACGACATCTTAACTGTACCTTTTGCAACCACAAAGACTGTGTCTTTTAAACCAGGTTTAAAAAAAAATATTACTTCACAGATAAATACACACCCTAACCCAGGCTTTTGAAACATTACTGCAACAAATACATATAATATAAAATGTATACCAATTTCTGCATTCATAACAGTGGACAATCCTACATTGCCCCTTGAATTCATCACTGCTGCCCCACACACGGGGACTCCTCCCCACCCCAAGAGAGATTTGTGTACCCTCCCCACTTTTTCCCCATTTACAGGCTGCAGATGTACCCCTTGTATAGCCCAGTTGTGAGCCCGACATGTCCATCATCACTGATTGAGGCTATGATCACCCTGCCATCAAGCTGTGCCTGGTCCCCATTGAGCACAAAGGCCGTGCCCCTTCCTAGAGCAGGAAGGCACAGAATCTCTGTGGATAGAGTTGAAGAATTGCAAAGGTAAAAAGACCCTGATGGGAGTTATGTACAGGCCCCCTAGCAGTAGTCAGGATGTGGGGCAGAAAATAAATCAGGAGATAGAGAAAGCATGTAAAAAAGGCAATATTACAATAATCATGGGGGACTTCAATATCCAGCTAGACTGGGAAAATCAGGTTGGTCGTTGGTCCCAAGAAAAGGAATTTGTGGAATGTTTAAGAGATGCTTTTTTGGAGCAGATTGTGGTAGAGCCCACTAGGGAACAGGCGATTCTGGATTTGGTGATGTGTAATGAGGCAGACTTGATTAGGGATCTTAAGGTGAAGGAACCCTTAGGAAGCAGAGACCACAATATGATAGAATTTACCCTGCAGTTTGAGAGGGAGAAGCTGCAATCAGATGTAACGGTATTACAATTGAATAAGGGTACAAAGACATGAGGGAGGAGCTGGCCAGAGTGGATTGGAAAAGGAGCCTAGCAGGGAAGACAGTGAACAGGAATGGCAGGAGTTTTGGGGGGTTATTCGGGAGGCACAACAGAAATTCATCCCAAGGAGGAGGAAACATGCCAAGGGGAGGACAAGGCATCCATTGCTGACGAGGGAAGTCAAGGACAGCATAAAAGCAAAAGAAAAAGCATACAAAATGGCGAGGATTAGTGGGAAGCCAGAGGATTGGGAAGACTTTAAAAGTGAGCAGAGGACAACTAAAAAAGCAATAAGGGGAGCGAAGATGAAATATGAGTGTAAGCTAGCCAGTAATAGAAAAGAATGTAGGAAGAGTTTCTTTCAATATATAAAAGGTAAGGGAGAGGCAAAAATAGACATTGGACCACTGGAAAATGTGGCTGGAGAAGTAATAATGGGAAACAAAGAAATGGCAGACGAACTGAATAGTTACTTTGCATCAGTCTTCACGGTGGAAGACACCAGTGGGATGCCAGAGCTCCAGGAGAATCAGGAGGCAGAGGTGAGTGCAGTGGCCATCACTAAGGAGAAAGTTCTGGGGAAACTGAGAGGTGTGAAGTGGGTTAAGTCACCTGGACCGGATGGACTACAGCCCAGGATGCTAAAAGAGATAGCTGAGGAAATTGTGGAGGCATTTGTGGTGATCTTTCAGGAATCACTGGAGGCAGGAAGGCTCCCAGAGGACTGGAAAGTGGCTAATGTAACACCGATGTTTAAGAAGGGAGGGAGGTAGAAGACGGGAAATTATAGGCCAGTTAGCCTGACCTGGGTCATTGGTAAGATTTTAGAGTCCGTTATTAAAGATGAGATTGCGGATTACTTGGAAGTGCATGGTAAAATAGGACTAAGTCAGCATGGCTTCGTCAAGCAGAGGTCATGTCTGACAAATCTGTTCTTTGAGGAGGTAGCAAGGAAGTTAGACAAAGAAGTAGTCGACAAGATTTATTTAGATTTCCAGAAGACCTTTGACAAGGTGCCGCATAGGAGACTGTTAAATAAGTTAACAGCCCATGGTGTAGATTATTTTCTAAATGGGGAAATGCTTAGGAAATCAGAAGCACAAAGGGACTTGGGAGTCCTTGTTCAGGATTCTCTTAAGGTTAACGTGCAGATTCAGTTGGCAGTTAAGAAGGCAAATGCAATGTTAGCATTCATGTCAAGAGGGCGAGAATACAGGACCAGGGATGTACTTCTGAGGCTGTGTAAGGCTCTGGTCAGACCCCGTTTGGAGTATTGTGAGCAGTTGGATTGGATTGGATTGGATTTGTTTATTGTCACGTGTACCGAGGTACAGTGAAAAGTATTTTTCTGCGAGCAGCTCAACAGATCATTAAGTACATGGGAAGAAAAGAAAATACATAATAGGGCAACACAAGATATACAATGTAACTACATAAGTACCGGCATCGGATGAAGCCTACAGGGTGTAGTGTAAATGAAGTCAGTCCATAAGAGGGCCATTTAGAAGTCTGGTAACAGCGGGGAAGAAGCTGTTTTTGAGCAGTTTTGGGCCCCGTGTCTAAGAAAGGATGTGCTGGCCTTGGAAAGGGTCCAGAGGAGATTGACAAGATTAATCCCTGGAATGAAGAGCTTGCCGTATGAGGAACGGTTGAGGACTCTGGGTCTGTACTTGGAGTTTAGAAGGATGAGGGGGGATTTTATTAAAACTTACAGGATATTGCGAGACCTGGATAG
Source organism: Scyliorhinus torazame (assembly GCF_047496885.1). NCBI lineage: Eukaryota > Metazoa > Chordata > Chondrichthyes > Carcharhiniformes > Scyliorhinidae > Scyliorhinus > Scyliorhinus torazame. The sequence continues at coordinate 66,805,198 of NC_092727.1, read as the reverse complement.
ATTGGACGTGGAGAGGATGTTTCCACTTGTAGGAAAAACTAGAACCAGAGGACACCATCTCAGACTAAAGGGACGATCCTTTAAAACAGAGATGAGGAGGAATTTCTTCAGCCAGAGGGTGGTGAATCTGTGGAACTCTTTGCCGCAGAAGGTTGTGGAGGCCAAATCACCGAGTGTCTTTAAGACAGAGATAGATAGGTTCTTGATTAATAAGGGGATCAGGGGTTATGGGGAACAGGCAGGAGAAAAATATCAGCCATGATTGAATGGCGGAGCACACGCGATGGGCCGAGTGGCCTAATTCTGCTCCTATGTCTTATGATCTTATGGTCTTTTAGGAACATGGCTGATGTGCCATTCATCACCCTGTAGCCTGGCCCACAGAGCCCAGGACTGCCCTTGACACCTTGGCATCGGTCCAGGGAATATGGCTGTCTTTCACTCAGCTCTCCTGCTCTTGCCGGGCAGCATGGTGGCACAGAAGTTAGCACTGCTGTCTCACAGTGCCAGGGATCCGGGTTCGATTCCGACCTCCGTCGACTGGTCTGTGCTGTGTTTGCACAGTCTCACTGTGTCTGCGTGGGTTTCCTCTGGATGCTCCGGTTTCCTCCCGCAGGTTAGGAGGATTGGTCAAGCTAAATTGCTCCTTAGTGTCTATAAGGTACCTGTGCTGTATTGTTATTTGTTCTTTGTGGGGTTAGAGGGATAAGGTGGAGGAATAGGTCTAGGTAGGTGCTCTTTCAGAGGGCCAGTGCAGACTCGATGGGCAGAATGGCCACCTTCTGTATTGTACAGATTTCTCAATGAATGACCACAAGAGCAAACAGCAATGTTTCCACCCCCCACCCCCACCCCCCCTCCCACCCCACCCTGCTCCAGGAGTCTGTGCACCCCTTCTCTCTTGTGCCACATGAACTGCACCCCCCCCCTCAAAGAAGCTGTGTGCACCCCCTCCCTGATGTGTTGGGTATGCTGGGTCTGCGAGGACTGCGTTTACCAGTGAGAGGGACAGGCTACCAACACTTGTCGAAGTACAACTCTATTTTATTTACCTATGAGCTGTTAAACATACTTGCACTGTGGGTTGACACTGTGTTAGGTTGACTGGAGACCTGAGGCTAACCTGACCAGACCTGCTAGCACATGGTAGATGTTCGTGTTACTGATCACGGGCTCTGGCTGTCTCAGAGGCTGCATCCCGAATGAGCGGGAAAACTAATGCTCTCTGGCTATATAGTGGCCGTGTCCTGTCCGGTGATTGGCTGCTGTGTTCTGTGTGTTGATTGGTCTTTCAGTGTGTCAGTCAGTGTCTGTCTCTGCACCATCATATACTTGTGTGTATATCATGACATCTCCCCTTTTTAAAAAAAAATATATATATGTGTACGTGGCAATAAATAGTGTGGTATGTGAATGTTCCTGACTATGTGGAGAATATGTGAGCATATTTACAGGACCATATACAAAAATTCTAACATATTTACACGGGAAGGTGTCGAGTGCAGATAGACTGTATGTAACAAAACATGGGACATGAATAACAGTATGTACAAACTAGCGAACAAATAACCAGGGTAACGAAACAATCAGTCCATGAGTTTAGAGAGTTCATAAATTCAGGCAGTTCATAAATTCAGTCTCTGTGGTGGGCGACGAATTCTGGTTGACCGCCGCAAGGGTGGGTCAGGCGCCGCCTGCTCTGGAACGGGCGGGACTGTGTCAGTCGCAGAGGCGGCAACAGAAGAGGCAGATCCGCGAGCTCTTGGACGGGCCTGTCCTGAGGGCGAGGCAGGGCATCACGATCTGGTGGCGAGCGTGGAAGGAGCCGCAGTGCCCGCCTATTTCGGCGAAGAAAAGAGCCATCCTGCATACGAACCAGGAGCGACCTGGGGGCCACTTGCTTGATGACCACCACGGCGGCAGACCAGCCACCTTCAGGAAGGTGTACACGAACCTGGTCATCAGGAACGAGAGCAGGGAGATCTGTGGCGCGGGCGTCGTACACCGACTTGTGTTGGGCCTAGGGCAGTTGCATTCAACGCAGGACCGGAAAGTTGTCCAAGTCTGGGGCGTGTATTGCAGGCACCGTCGTTCGTAATGTGCGGTTCATTAACAGTTGAGCTGGTGACAGGTCAGTGGACAATGGAGTTGACCTGTAGGCAAGTAGTGCGAAGTAAAAGTCGGATCCCGCATCAACCGCTTTGCACAGGAGTCGTTTGACAACTCCCTTCTCAGCTTTGCCGTTCGACTGGGGGTAGTGGGGTCTTGAGGTGACATGCGTGAAATTATACCGCCGGGCAAAGTTGGACCAGTCCTGACTTGCAAAACACGGGCCATTATCAGACATGACCGTGAGTGGGATGCCATGGCGAGCAAAGGTCTCCTTGCATGCACGGATGACCGCTGTCGACGTGAGGTCATGCGGCCTAACTACCTCTGGGTAGTTAGAGAAGTAGTCCACTATGAGGACATAGTCCCGGCCCAGTGCATGGAAAAGATCAATGCCAACCTTGGTCCAGGGGGACGACACCAGTGGCTGCAAGGTCTCTTTTGGCTGAGCTGGCTGGAACCGTTGGCATGTAGGGCAGTTGAGAACGGCGTTGGCGGTGGCATGGTTGATGCCAGGCCAGTACGCTGCCTCACGGGCCCACTGTCGGCACATCTCCACCCCCAGGTGACCCTCATGGAGCTGCTGAAGGACGAACTCCCGCATACTGTCCGGGATGACGATCCTGTCCAACTTTAGCAGAATTCATCTACCACTGCCAGGCCATCTTTGATGTTGTAGAATTGCGGGCATTGGCCCTTGAGCCACCCGTCTGTAAGATGGCGCATGACGGGTTGGAGCAAAGGATCATTGGCTGTTTCACGACAAATCTGGATGAGTTGGTAGTCCGTGGCGGGCAAGTTAGATGCGCAGAACTCAACATGAGCATCAATTTGACACACAAAGCCCGACGGCTCGCAGGGCGTAGTGACAGAACGGGAGAGTGCATCGGCGACGATGAGTTCCTTACCCGGGGTGTAGACCAGTTTGAAGTCATACCCCCTGAGTTTAAGGAGGATGCGTTGCAGGCGCGGCGTCATATCGTTAATGTCCTTCTGTATAATGTTGACCAGTGGCCTGTGGTCCGTTTTGACTGTAAATTTGGGGAGTCCATAAACGTAGTCGTGGAATTTGACAATTCCCGTGAGGAGGCCCAGGCACTCTTTTTCGATTTGCGCATAGCATTGCTCGGTGGGCGTCATTGCACGCGATGCGTATGCGACTGGAGCCCATGAGGAGGCGTTGTTGCGTTGGAGGAGCACTGCTCCAATGCCGGACTGGCTCGCATCAGTAGAGATCTTCGTCTCCTTGGCAGGGTTGAAGAATGCCAATACCTGGGCCATGGTGAGTTTTGCCCTGAGTTCATGCCACTCTTGCTCGTGGGCGGGGAGCTATTGGAATTCGGTTGTCTTCTTCACCAGATTGCGGAGAGCCGTGGTGTGGGATGCGAGGTTGGGGATGAACTTCCCCAGGAAGTTGGCCATGCCCAGGAAGCGGAGGACCGCCTTCTTGTCCTCCGGTGTCTTCATGGCATTGATTGCCGACACCTTGTCTGCATCCGACTGCACACCAAATTGTGATATGTGGTCGCCGAGGAATTTTAGTTCTGTTTGACCAAAGGAGCATTTGGCTCTGTTGAGGCGGAGGCCATGCTCATGGATTCTCCGGAAGACGCGTTGGAGGCGATCAATGTGTTCCTGCGGGGTGGTAGACCAGGCGATGATGTCGTCCACATAGGTTCATCCTTACCCTGCAGACGCTGTTGAAAGACGAAGCGTTCAAAACTTTCACTTACCTCGATGTCACAGTGGCCGCACCCCTTCGATGCCCTCCATTATCTGCTCCATTATTCGGTGGAACACCTCCGAGGCTGAGATGATACCAAACGGCATCTGGTTGTAACAAAACCGGCCAAATGGGGTGTTAAAGGTGCAGAGCTTCTGACTGGATGCATCAAGTTGTATCTACCAGAACCCCTTGGATGCGTCCAGCTTGGTGAAAAATTTGGCGCGAGCCATCTCGCAGGTGAGTTCTTCGCGCTTTGGGATAGGGTAGTGTTCTCTCATGATGTTACGGTTCAGATCTTTGGGGTCGATGCAGATGCGTAGTTCTCCGGATGGTTTCTTGACACACACCATGGAGCTGACCCAGTCGGTTGGTCCTGTTACTTTAGCTATGACGCCCTGGTCCTGGAGGTCCTGCAGCTGCTGCTTGAGGCGGCCTTGAGGGGCGCCAGTACCCATCGAGGTGTATGAACCACAGGCGTGGCATTTGGTTTTAAAATAATTTTGTACGTGTATGGGAGTGTGCCCATGCCCTCGAAAACGCTGTGATATCGAGTGATGATGTTCTTCAGTTGTGTTTGGAAGTCGGCGTCCGGTGATGCTGAAGCCTCAGCGGGTGACATGCAGTGAACCCTTTGGACGAGGTGTAGGATCTTGCACGCCTGAGCGCCGAGCAGGGAAGCTTTAGTGGCCCCGACAATCTTGAAGGGCAGGGTGGCCTTTAAGGAATGGTGCGACACCACAAGCTGGCATGAGCCGCTGGCAGCAATGGCATTGCCATGGTAGTCAAGAAGCTTCAGGCGGATGGAAGGATGGTCGGCTTAACGTGGAGGCTGTCCAGGTCAGGTTGGCTGAAGCGCCGGTGTCCAGCCTCAAACGGATGCGAGATTTGTTGACCGTGAGGGTGGCACACCACTCATCGTCCACATCAATGCTCATCACTGGGAAGGGCTTGGCCTTTCTCTTTTGAAGCACCGTGTGCTTGGTGATGATGCGCATCCGGATTGGGGATTTGAGATCCTCGGTGTCAGGGTCTGGAACCATGTCGGAGTCGGAATCGGTGACTGGTTGTGTACGGTTCGGACGTCCCTGCGCTGCTGGTGGAGCGACGGGAGGCAGGTGCTTGAGCAGATCTGCACAGGGTTGCGTAGTGGCCAAGCTTGCCACACCGGAGACAGCGTCGAGATTTCGCGGGACATTGCCGCTTTAAGTGGGAGGAGCCACAGTTGTTGCATGTTGTGACATCAGAACGTTCAGTGCACCACCGCGCATGCGCGGTGCGGCGTACATAGTGCGCGCCTGCGCAGTTCGGTCTTCGGCCTCGCCATCCCCTCGGTCGTTGCGCGCATGCGCGGGAGCCCGGGAAAGCGCGCGAAGTGGCCGCCCTCATCCAGGCTTAGGCCCTGGAGCTGTTTTACAGCCTGCACCCGCTCTGCTTCGTGGGGGCCTTGTCGCTCCGCCTCTGCCGCTTGAATGTGCGAGTAGCGGTTCGTGGCGTGTTCATACAGAACGCAGGTTTCGATGGCTATAGCGAGGGTGAGCTGTTTAACTTTGAGGAGCTGCTGGCGTAGGGGGTCCGATTGCACACCGAAAACGATCTGGTCGCGGATCATTGAATCGGAGGTGGAGCCACAATTGCAGGATTGCACAAGGTTGCGAAGATGGGTGAGGAAAGATTGAAAAGGTTCATCCTTACCCTGCAGACGCTGTTGAAAGACGAAGCGTTCAAAACTTTCATTTACCTCGATGTCACAGTGACTGTCGAATTTGAGCAGGACTGTCTTGAACTTGGACTTGTCTTCACCTTCAGCGAATGTGAGGGAGTTGAAAATATGGAGGGCGTGGTCCCCGGCCGTGGAGAGAAAGAGAGCAATCTTTGTGGCCTCTGAGGCAGCTTCCAGGTCGGTAGCTTTGAGGTACAGTTGAAACTTTTGTTTAAAAATCTTCCAGTTCGCACCGAGGTTGCCGGTGATGCGGAGCGGCGAGGGAGGGCGGACGCTGTCCATACTACCGGATGGCTGATCGCTGGTCGAAGGCAGATTATTTCAGAATAGGTCTATTAAACTCGAACATCACGTACTGGTACCATGATGTGTTGGATATGCTGGGTCTGCGAGGACTGCGTTTATCAGAGCAGTGAGAGAGACTAGCTACCAACACTTGGAGAAGTACAACTCTATTTTATTTACCTATGAGCTGTTAAACATACTTGCACTGTGTGTTGACACTATGTTAGGTTGACTGGAGACCTGAGGCTAACCTGACCAGACTCTACTGCTAGCACATGGTAGATGTTCGTGTTACTGATCACGGGCTCTGGCTGTCTCAGAGGCTGCATCCCGAATGAGCGGGAATACTAGTGCCCTCTGGTGGCCGTGTCCTGTCTGGTGATTGGTTGCTGTGTTCTGTGTGTTGATTGGTTGATTTCAGTGTGTCAGTCAGTGTCTGCCTCTGCACCATCATATACTGTTGTGTATATTATGACACTCCCCTTCATGCAAATCAAATCCCATCCACCTTGCAACCCTCAGCCCTCCGTGCCCATGTTCTTCTGTTCCAAGCCAGGCTCCAGCTTCACCACCCCAACCTCCCCTTTCCTGCCATTGTTACCCCCACTCCAACCCTCCCAACCCTCCCAGACCAGGGAAGGATGGCAGATTTCCCTAAAGGTCATTAGTGAACCAGATGGGTTTTTACAACAATATATGATAGCGTCAGGGTCACCAAGACTGAGACCTGCTTTCAATTCCAGATGTATTAATTGATTGTAAATCTCGCCAGCTGCCACCATGGTGGGATTTGAAGCTGTGTTCAAAAGACGATTAGTCAGGATCTCTGGATTACGAATACAATGAAATTGCCATGGCACCATCATCACTCCTTAAGCAAATTAAGTAAATTAATGATTCATCCCTCGGAAAAGGGTTATGTAATCTTACAGCAACTAAAACAAAAACCATATGTGGAGCTCAGGCTCCTCGAGGGCGCAAAAATGACAGGCGGCCCGGGTGTCCATAAACAGACTTATTCTCCCTTTTCACTGGACTGCTGTGTACACCACCCTCAACACCAGACCCCTGGCGGATGAAGGGAGTGGACTCCTGCTTAAAGTGCCCTCGCCTGGGGGTCCTGGCCTCCTCCGGACTGTAGGATAGAAAAGTCTCTCCTTGTCTTCTTTTGAGCGTATCAACTAAACAAATTAAGTAATGAACAACCTAATCTCTCAAAGAGAGTATAACAAAAAACAACATTGTAAAGGAAACTTATCAAACAAAATCAAAATTATATTTTGGGGAGAAGTGTCTCTTTATGCTCTTTTAAGAAAGCTAAGAACAATTAAACTAATTAACTGATTAACATCCTCTGAAAGGGGAACTGTAACAAACAAAACTTTAAATGAAATTTAGCAAATTAAATTCAAGAGGTTGTTTGGGTGGGGATGATGGACTCCAGCCCCTGTGACACCCCCAAGTCATGTCAGGCTTCAAGCATATGGGGATCACCATGTGTTCCCTCCCTAAGGACAGCCAGGTACGGACATAACCAAGAAACACAGGCAGAAGTAGCTCTTTATATTAATGAAGCCAGGTCTTGTGTCATCAACCCAAAGGCACATTGGCTGCACTGTCTGATGGGGGTCCTATGTCTTGGGAGAGCAGTCTCCTGTGAACAGCACTCGCATCAAACCCTCAAAGAAAAACATCACTCGCATAGGCATTCGGCAATACAACTGGAAGCACACTTCACATCGATCAGCCTCACATTGATCAACCTCACATCGATCAACCTCACATCGATCAACCTCACATCGATCAACCTCACATCGATCAGCCTCACATCGATCAGCCTCACATCGATCAACCTCAAATCGATCAACCTCACATCGATCAGCCTCACATCGATCAGCCTCACATCGATCAGCCTCACATCGATCAATCTCACACCGATCAGCCTCACATCGATCAGCCTCACATCGATCAGCCTCACATCGATCAACCTCACATCGATCAATCTCACATCGATCAATCTCACATCGATCAGCCTCACATCGATCAGCCTCACATCGATCAGCCTCACATCGACCAACCTCACATCGATCAACCTCACATCGATCAATCTCACATCGATCAGCCTCACATCGATCAGCCTCACATCGATCAGCCTCACATCGATCAACCTCACATCGATCAATCTCACATCGATCAGCCTCGCATCGATCAGCCTCACATCGATCAGCCTCACATCGATCAACCTCACATCGATCAACCTCACATCGATCAACCTCACATCGATCAATCTCACAGCAATCAACCTCATATCGATCAACCTCACATCGATCAGCCTCACATCGATCAATCTCACATCGACCAACCTCACATCGATCTGCCTCACAGCGATCAAACTCACATCGATCAGCCTCACATCGATCAACCTCACATCGACCATCCTCACATCAATAAGCCTCACATCGATCAGCCTCACATCGATCAGCCTCACATCGATCAGCCTCACATCGATCAGCCTCACATTGATCAGCCTCACATCGATCAACCTCACATCGATCAGCCTCACATCGATCAGCCTCACATCGATCAGCCTCAAATCGATCAGCCTCACATCGATCAGCCTCACATCGATCAGCCTCACATCGATCAGCCTCACATCGATCAACCTCACATCGATCAATCTCCCATCGATCAGCCTCACATCGATCAGCCTCACATCGATCAGCCTCACATCGATCAGCCTCACATCGATCAGCCTCACATCGATCAATCTCCCATCGATCTGCCTCACATCGATCAGCCTCACATCGATCAACCTCACATCGATCAGCCTCACATCGATCAGCCTCACATCGATCAGCCTCACATCGATCAGCCTCACATCGATCAGCCTCACATCGATCTGCCTCACATCGATCAGCCTCACATCGATCAGCCTCACATCGATCAGCCTCACATCGATCAGCCTCACATCGATCAACCTCACATCGATCAGCCTCACATCGATCAGCCTCACATCGATCAACCTCACATCGATCAGCCTCACATCGATCAGCCTCACATCGATCAGCCTCACATCGATCAACCTCACATCGATCAGCCTCACATCGATCAGCCTCACATCGATCAGCCTCACATCGATCAACCTCACATCGATCAGCCTCACATCGATCAATCTCACATCAATCAACCTCACATCGATCAGCCTCACATCGATCAACCTCACATCGATCAGCCTCACATCGATCAACCTCACATCGATCATCCTCACATCGATCAGCCTCACATTGATCAGCCTCACATCGATCAGCATCACATCGATCAGCCTCACATCGATCAGCCTCACATCGATCAGCCTCACATCGATCAAGCTCCCATCGATCAACCTCACATCGATCAACCTCCCATCGATCAGCCTCACATCGATCAGCCTCACATCGATCAGCCTCACATCGATCAGCCTCACATCGATCAGCCTCACATCGATCAGCCTCACATCGATCAGCCTCACATCGATCAGCCTCACATCGAATAGCCTCACATCGATCAGCCTCACATCGATCAACCTCACATCGATCAGCCTCACATCGATCAGCCTCACATCGATCAGCCTCACATCAATCAAACTCACGTCGATCAGCCTCACATCGATCAGCCTCACATCGATCAATCTCACATCGATCAGCCTCACATCGATCAGCCTCACATCGATCAGCCTCACATCGATCAGCCTCACATCGATCAGCCTCACATCGATCAGCCTCACATCGATCAGCCTCACATCGATCAGCCTCACATCGATCAGCCTCACATCGATCAACCTCACATCGATCAGCCTCACATCAATCAAACTCACATCGATCAGCCTCACATCGATCAACCTCACATCGATCAGCCTCACATCGATCAACCTCACATCGATCAACCTCACATCGATCAGCCTCACATCGATCAGCCTCACATCGATCAGCCTCACATCGATCAACCTCACATCGATCAGCCTCACATCGATCAGCCTCACATCGATCAGCCTCACATCGATCAACCTCACATCGATCAGCCTCACATCGATCAATCTCACATCAATCAACCTCACATCGATCATCCTCACATCGATCAACCTCACATCGATCAGCCTCACATCGATCAACCTCACATCGATCATCCTCACATCGATCAGCCTCACATTGATCAGCCTCACATCGATCAGCATCACATCGATCAGCCTCACATCGATCAGCCTCACATCGATCAGCCTCACATCGATCAGCCTCACATCGATCAAGCTCCCATCGATCAACCTCACATCGATCAACCTCCCATCGATCAGCCTCACATCGATCAGCCTCACATCGATCAAGCTCCCATTGATCAGCCTCATATCGATCAGCCTCACATCGATCAGCCTCACATCGATCAAGCTCCCATCGATCAACCTCACATCGATCAGCCTCACATCGATCAGCCTCACATCGATCAGCCTCCCATCGATCAGCCTCACATCGATCAGCCTCACATCGATCAGCCTCACATCGATCAGCCTCACATCGATCAGCCTCACATCGATCAGCCTCACATCGATCAGCCTCACATCGAATAGCCTCACATCGATCAGCCTCACATCGATCAACCTCACATCGATCAGCCTCACATCGATCAGCCTCACATCGATCAAACTCACGTCGATCAGCCTCACATCGATCAGCCTCACATCGATCAATCTCACATCGATCAGCCTCACATCGATCAGCCTCACATCGATCAGCCTCACATCGATCAGCCTCACATCGATCAGCCTCACATCGATCAGCCTCACATCGATCAGCCTCACATCGATCAGCCTCACATCGATCAACCTCACATCGATCAGCCTCACATCAATCAAACTCACATCGATCAGCCTCACATCGATCAACCTCACATCGATCAGCCTCACATCGATCAACCTCACATCGATCAATCTCACATCGATCAGCCTCACATCGATCAGCCTCACATCGATCAATCTCACATCAATCAACCTCACATCAATCAACCTCACATCGATCAGCCTCACATCGATCAGCCTTACATCGATCAGCCTCACATCGATCAACCTCACATCGATCAGCCTCACATCGACCAACCTCACATCGATCAGCCTCACATCGACCAACCTCACATCGATCAGCCTCACATCGATCAGCCTCACATCGATCAACCTCACATCGATCAGCCTCACATCAATCAAACTCACATCGATCAGCCTCACATCGATCAACCTCACATCGATCAGCCTCACATCGATCAACCTCACATCGATCAATCTCACATCGATCAGCCTCACATCGATCAGCCTCACATCGATCAATCTCACATCAATCAACCTCACATCAATCAACCTCACATCGATCAGCCTCACATCGATCAGCCTCACATCGATCAGCCTCACATCGATCAACCTCACATCGATCAGCCTCACATCGACCAACCTCACATCGATCAGCCTCACATCGATCAACCTCACATCGATCAGCCTCACATCGATCAGCCTCACATCGATCAGCCTCACATCGATCAGCCTCACATCAATCAAACTCACATCGATCAGCCTCACATCGATCAACCTCACATCGATCAGCCTCACATCGATCAACCTCACATCGATTAATCTCACATCGATCAGCCTCACATCGATCAGCCTCACATCGATCAATCTCACATCAATCAACCTCACATCAATCAACCTCACATCGATCAGCCTCACATCGATCAGCCTCACATCGATCAGCCTCACATCGATCAGCCTCACATCGACCAACCTCACATCGATCAGCCTCACATCGATCAGCCTCACATCGACCAACCTCACATCGATCAGCCTCACATCGATCAGCCTCACATCGATCAGCCTCACATCGATCAACCTAACATCGATCAGCCTCACATCGATCAGCCTCACATCGATCAGCCTCACATCGATCAGCCTCACATCGATCAGCCTCACATCGATCAGCCTCACATCGATCAACCTCACATCAATCAACCTCACATCGATCAGCCTCACATCGATCAGCCTCACATCGATCAGCCTCACATCGATCAGCCTCACATCGATCAGCCTCACATCGATCAGCCTCACATCGACCAACCTCACATCGATCAGCCTCACATCGATCAACCTCACATCGATCAGCCTCACATCGATCAGCCTCACATCGATCAGCCTCACATCGATCAGCCTCACATCAATCAAACTCACATCGATCAGCCTCACATCGATCAGCCTCACATCGATCAGCCTCACATCGATCAGCCTCACATCGATCAGCCTCACATCGATCAACCTCACATCGATCAATCTCACATCGATCAGCCTCACATCGATCAGCCTCACATCGATCAATCTCCCATTGACCAACCTCACATCGATCAGCCTCACATCGATCAGCCTCACATCGATCAGCCTCACATCGATCAGCCTCACATCGATCAGCCTCACATCGATCAATCTCCCATCGACCAACCTCACATCGATCAGCCTCACATCGATCTGCCTCACATCGATCAGCCTCACATCGATCAACCTCACATCGATCAGCCTCACATCGATCAGCCTCACATCGATCAGCCTCACATCGATCAGCCTCACATCGACCAACCTCACATCGATCAGCCTCACATCGATCAGCCTCACATCGATCTGCCTCACATCGATCAATCTCACATCGATCAGCCTCACATCGACCAACCTCACATCGATCAGCCTCACATCGACAAACCTCACATCGATCAGCCTCACATCGATCAATCTCACATCGACCAACCTCACATCGATCTGCCTCACAGCGATCAAACTCACATCGATCAGCCTCACATCGATCAACCTCACATCGACCATCCTCACATCAATAAGCCTCACATCGATCAGCCTCACATCGATCAGCCTCACATCGATCAGCCTCACATCGATCAGCCTCACATTGATCAGCCTCACATCGATCAACCTCACATCGATCAGCCTCACATCGATCAGCCTCACATCGATCAGCCTCAAATCGATCAGCCTCACATCGATCAGCCTCACATCGATCAGCCTCACATCGATCAGCCTCACATCGATCAACCTCACATCGATCAATCTCCCATCGATCAGCCTCACATCGATCAGCCTCACATCGATCAGCCTCACATCGATCAGCCTCACATCGATCAGCCTCACATCGATCAATCTCCCATCGATCTGCCTCACATCGATCAGCCTCACATCGATCAGCCTCACATCGATCAGCCTCACATCGATCAGCCTCACATCGATCAGCCTCACATCGATCAGCCTCACATCGATCTGCCTCACATCGATCAGCCTCACATCGATCAGCCTCACATCGATCAGCCTCACATCGATCAGCCTCACATCGATCAACCTCACATCGATCAGCCTCACATCGATCAGCCTCACATCGATCAACCTCACATCGATCAGCCTCACATCGATCAGCCTCACATCGATCAGCCTCACATCGATCAACCTCACATCGATCAGCCTCACATCGATCAGCCTCACATCGATCAGCCTCACATCGATCAGCCTCACATCGATCAATCTCACATCAATCAACCTCACATCGATCAGCCTCACATCGATCAACCTCACATCGATCAGCCTCACATCGATCAACCTCACATCGATCATCCTCACATCGATCAGCCTCACATTGATCAGCCTCACATCGATCAGCATCACATCGATCAGCCTCACATCGATCAGCCTCACATCGATCAGCCTCACATCGATCAGCCTCACATCGATCAAGCTCCCATCGATCAACCTCACATCGATCAACCTCCCATCGATCAGCCTCACATCGATCAGCCTCACATCGATCAAGCTCCCATCGATCAGCCTCACATCGATCAGCCTCACATCGATCAGCCTCACATCGATCAAGCTCCCATCGATCAACCTCACATCGATCAGCCTGACATCGATCAGCCTCACATCGATCAGCCTCCCATCGATCAGCCTCACATCGATCAGCCTCACATCGATCAGCCTCACATCGATCAGCCTCACATCGATCAGCCTCACATCGATCAGCCTCACATCGATCAGCCTCACATCGATCAGCCTCACATCGAATAGCCTCACATCGATCAGCCTCACATCGATCAACCTCACATCGATCAGCCTCACATCGATCAGCCTCACATCGATCAGCCTCACATCAATCAAACTCACGTCGATCAGCCTCACATCGATCAGCCTCACATCGATCAATCTCACATCGATCAGCCTCACATCGATCAGCCTCACATCGATCAGCCTCACATCGATCAGCCTCACATCGATCAGCCTCACATCGATCAGCCTCACATCGATCAGCCTCACATCGATGAGCCTCACATCGATCAGCCTCACATCGATCAACCTCACATCGATCAGCCTCACATCAATCAAACTCACATCGATCAGCCTCACATCGATCAACCTCACATCGATCAGCCTCACATCGATCAACCTCACATCGATCAATCTCACATCGATCAGCCTCACATCGATCAGCCTCACATCGATCAATCTCACATCAATCAACCTCACATCAATCAACCTCACATCGATCAGCCTCACATCGATCAGCCTTACATCGATCAGCCTCACATCGATCAACCTCACATCGATCAGCCTCACATCGACCAACCTCACATCGATCAGCCTCACATCGACCAACCTCACATCGATCAGCCTCACATCGATCAGCCTCACATCGATCAGCCTCACATCGATCAGCCTCACATCAATCAAACTCACATCGATCAGCCTCCCATCGATCAACCTCACATCGATCAGCCTCACATCGATCAACCTCACATCGATTAATCTCACATCGATCAGCCTCACATCGATCAGCCTCACATCGATCAATATCACATCAATCAACCTCACATCAATCAACCTCACATCGATCAGCCTCACATCGATCAGCCTCACATCGATCAGCCTCACATCGATCAGCCTCACATCGACCAACCTCACATCGATCAGCCTCACATCGATCAGCCTCACATCGACCAACCTCACATCGATCAGCCTCACATCGATCAGCCTCACATCGATCAGCCTCACATCGATCAACCTAACATCGATCAGCCTCACATCGATCAGCCTCACATCGATCAGCCTCACATCGATCAGCCTCACATCGATCAGCCTCACATCGATCAGCCTCACATCGATCAACCTCACATCGATCAGCCTCACATCGATCAGCCTCACATCGATCAGCCTCACATCGATCAGCCTCACATCGATCAGCCTCACATCGATCAGCCTCACATCGATCAGCCTCACATCGATCAACCTCACATCGATCAATCTCACATCGATCAGCCTCACATCGATCAGCCTCACATCGATCAATCTCCCATCGACCAACCTCACATCGATCAGCCTCACATCGATCAGCCTCACATCGATCAGCCTCACATCGATCAGCCTCACATCGATCAGCCTCACATCGATCAATCTCCCATCGACCAACCTCACATCGATCAGCCTCACATCGATCTGCCTCACATCGATCAGCCTCACATCGATCAACCTCACATCGATCAGCCTCACATCGATCAGCCTCACATCGATCAGCCTCACATCGATCAGCCTCACATCGACCAACCTCACATCGATCAGCCTCACATCGATCAGCCTCACATCGATCTGCCTCACATCGATCAATCTCACATCGATCAGCCTCACATCGACCAACCTCACATCGATCAGTCTCACATCGACAAACCTCACATCGATCAGCCTCACATCGATCAGCATCACATCGATCAGCCTCACATCGATCTGCCTCACAGCGATCAAACTCACATCGATCAAGCTCCCATCGATCAACCTCACATCGATCAACCTCCCATCGATCAGCCTCACATCGATCAGCCTCACATCGATCAGCCTCACATCGATCAGCCTCACATCGATCAGCCTCACATCGATCAGCCTCACATCGATCAGCCTCACATCGATCAGCCTCACATCGAATAGCCTCACATCGATCAGCCTCACATCGATCAACCTCACATCGATCAGCCTCACATCGATCAGCCTCACATCGATCAGCCTCACATCAATCAAACTCACGTCGATCAGCCTCACATCGATCAGCCTCACATCGATCAATCTCACATCGATCAGCCTCACATCGATCAGCCTCACATCGATCAGCCTCACATCGATCAGCCTCACATCGATCAGCCTCACATCGATCAGCCTCACATCGATCAGCCTCACATCGATCAGCCTCACATCGATCAGCCTCACATCGATCAACCTCACATCGATCAGCCTCACATCAATCAAACTCACATCGATCAGCCTCACATCGATCAACCTCACATCGATCAGCCTCACATCGATCAACCTCACATCGATCAACCTCACATCGATCAGCCTCACATCGATCAGCCTCACATCGATCAGCCTCACATCGATCAACCTCACATCGATCAGCCTCACATCGATCAGCCTCACATCGATCAGCCTCACATCGATCAACCTCACATCGATCAGCCTCACATCGATCAATCTCACATCAATCAACCTCACATCGATCATCCTCACATCGATCAACCTCACATCGATCAGCCTCACATCGATCAACCTCACATCGATCATCCTCACATCGATCAGCCTCACATTGATCAGCCTCACATCGATCAGCATCACATCGATCAGCCTCACATCGATCAGCCTCACATCGATCAGCCTCACATCGATCAGCCTCACATCGATCAAGCTCCCATCGATCAACCTCACATCGATCAACCTCCCATCGATCAGCCTCACATCGATCAGCCTCACATCGATCAAGCTCCCATTGATCAGCCTCATATCGATCAGCCTCACATCGATCAGCCTCACATCGATCAAGCTCCCATCGATCAACCTCACATCGATCAGCCTCACATCGATCAGCCTCACATCGATCAGACTCCCATCGATCAGCCTCACATCGATCAGCCTCACATCGATCAGCCTCACATCGATCAGCCTCACATCGATCAGCCTCACATCGATCAGCCTCACATCGATCAGCCTCACATCGAATAGCCTCACATCGATCAGCCTCACATCGATCAACCTCACATCGATCAGCCTCACATCGATCAGCCTCACATCGATCAAACTCACGTCGATCAGCCTCACATCGATCAGCCTCACATCGATCAATCTCACATCGATCAGCCTCACATCGATCAGCCTCACATCGATCAGCCTCACATCGATCAGCCTCACATCGATCAGCCTCACATCGATCAGCCTCACATCGATCAGCCTCACATCGATCAGCCTCACATCGATCAACCTCACATCGATCAGCCTCACATCAATCAAACTCACATCGATCAGCCTCACATCGATCAACCTCACATCGATCAGCCTCACATCGATCAACCTCACATCGATCAATCTCACATCGATCAGCCTCACATCGATCAGCCTCACATCGATCAATCTCACATCAATCAACCTCACATCAATCAACCTCACATCGATCAGCCTCACATCGATCAGCCTTACATCGATCAGCCTCACATCGATCAACCTCACATCGATCAGCCTCACATCGACCAACCTCACATCGATCAGCCTCACATCGACCAACCTCACATCGATCAGCCTCACATCGATCAGCCTCACATCGATCAACCTCACATCGATCAGCCTCACATCAATCAAACTCACATCGATCAGCCTCACATCGATCAACCTCACATCGATCAGCCTCACATCGATCAACCTCACATCGATCAATCTCACATCGATCAGCCTCACATCGATCAGCCTCACATCGATCAATCTCACATCAATCAACCTCACATCAATCAACCTCACATCGATCAGCCTCACATCGATCAGCCTCACATCGATCAGCCTCACATCGATCAACCTCACATCGATCAGCCTCACATCGACCAACCTCACATCGATCAGCCTCACATCGATCAACCTCACATCGATCAGCCTCACATCGATCAGCCTCACATCGATCAGCCTCACATCGATCAGCCTCACATCAATCAAACTCACATCGATCAGCCTCACATCGATCAACCTCACATCGATCAGCCTCACATCGATCAACCTCACATAGATTAATCTCACATCGATCAGCCTCACATCGATCAGCCTCACATCGATCAATCTCACATCAATCAACCTCACATCAATCAACCTCACATCGATCAGCCTCACATCGATCAGCCTCACATCGATCAGCCTCACATCGATCAGCCTCACATCGACCAACCTCACATCGATCAGCCTCACATCGATCAGCCTCACATCGACCAACCTCACATCGATCAGCCTCACATCGATCAGCCTCACATCGATCAGCCTCACATCGATCAACCTAACATCGATCAGCCTCACATCGATCAGCCTCACATCGATCAGCCTCACATCGATCAGCCTCACATCGATCAGCCTCACATCGATCAGCCTCACATCGATCAACCTCACATCAATCAACCTCACATCGATCAGCCTCACATCGATCAGCCTCACATCGATCAGCCTCACATCGATCAGCCTCACATCGATCAGCCTCACATCGATCAGCCTCACATCGACCAACCTCACATCGATCAGCCTCACATCGATCAACCTCACATCGATCAGCCTCACATCGATCAGCCTCACATCGATCAGCCTCACATCGATCAGCCTCACATCAATCAAACTCACATCGATCAGCCTCACATCGATCAGCCTCACATCGATCAGCCTCACATCGATCAGCCTCACATCGATCAGCCTCACATCGATCAACCTCACATCGATCAATCTCACATCGATCAGCCTCACATCGATCAGCCTCACATCGATCAATCTCCCATTGACCAACCTCACATCGATCAGCCTCACATCGATCAGCCTCACATCGATCAGCCTCACATCGATCAGCCTCACATCGATCAGCCTCACATCGATCAATCTCCCATCGACCAACCTCACATCGATCAGCCTCACATCGATCTGCCTCACATCGATCAGCCTCACATCGATCAACCTCACATCGATCAGCCTCACATCGATCAGCCTCACATCGATCAGCCTCACATCGATCAGCCTCACATCGACCAACCTCACATCGATCAGCCTCACATCGATCAGCCTCACATCGATCTGCCTCACATCGATCAATCTCACATCGATCAGCCTCACATCGACCAACCTCACATCGATCAGCCTCACATCGACAAACCTCACATCGATCAGCCTCACATCGATCAATCTCACATCGACCAACCTCACATCGATCTGCCTCACAGCGATCAAACTCACATCGATCAGCCTCACATCGATCAACCTCACATCGACCATCCTCACATCAATAAGCCTCACATCGATCAGCCTCACATCGATCAGCCTCACATCGATCAGCCTCACATCGATCAGCCTCACATTGATCAGCCTCACATCGATCAACCTCACATCGATCAGCCTCACATCGATCAGCCTCACATCGATCAGCCTCAAATCGATCAGCCTCACATCGATCAGCCTCACATCGATCAGCCTCACATCGATCAGCCTCACATCGATCAACCTCACATCGATCAATCTCCCATCGATCAGCCTCACATCGATCAGCCTCACATCGATCAGCCTCACATCGATCAGCCTCACATCGATCAGCCTCACATCGATCAATCTCCCATCGATCTGCCTCACATCGATCAGCCTCACATCGATCAGCCTCACATCGATCAGCCTCACATCGATCAGCCTCACATCGATCAGCCTCACATCGATCAGCCTCACATCGATCTGCCTCACATCGATCAGCCTCACATCGATCAGCCTCACATCGATCAGCCTCACATCGATCAGCCTCACATCGATCAACCTCACATCGATCAGCCTCACATCGATCAGCCTCACATCGATCAACCTCACATCGATCAGCCTCACATCGATCAGCCTCACATCGATCAGCCTCACATCGATCAACCTCACATCGATCAGCCTCACATCGATCAGCCTCACATCGATCAGCCTCACATCGATCAGCCTCACATCGATCAATCTCACATCAATCAACCTCACATCGATCAGCCTCACATCGATCAACCTCACATCGATCAGCCTCACATCGATCAACCTCACATCGATCATCCTCACATCGATCAGCCTCACATTGATCAGCCTCACATCGATCAGCATCACATCGATCAGCCTCACATCGATCAGCCTCACATCGATCAGCCTCACATCGATCAGCCTCACATCGATCAAGCTCCCATCGATCAACCTCACATCGATCAACCTCCCATCGATCAGCCTCACATCGATCAGCCTCACATCGATCAAGCTCCCATCGATCAGCCTCACATCGATCAGCCTCACATCGATCAGCCTCACATCGATCAAGCTCCCATCGATCAACCTCACATCGATCAGCCTGACATCGATCAGCCTCACATCGATCAGCCTCCCATCGATCAGCCTCACATCGATCAGCCTCACATCGATCAGCCTCACATCGATCAGCCTCACATCGATCAGCCTCACATCGATCAGCCTCACATCGATCAGCCTCACATCGATCAGCCTCACATCGAATAGCCTCACATCGATCAGCCTCACATCGATCAACCTCACATCGATCAGCCTCACATCGATCAGCCTCACATCGATCAGCCTCACATCAATCAAACTCACGTCGATCAGCCTCACATCGATCAGCCTCACATCGATCAATCTCACATCGATCAGCCTCACATCGATCAGCCTCACATCGATCAGCCTCACATCGATCAGCCTCACATCGATCAGCCTCACATCGATCAGCCTCACATCGATCAGCCTCACATCGATGAGCCTCACATCGATCAGCCTCACATCGATCAACCTCACATCGATCAGCCTCACATCAATCAAACTCACATCGATCAGCCTCACATCGATCAACCTCACATCGATCAGCCTCACATCGATCAACCTCACATCGATCAATCTCACATCGATCAGCCTCACATCGATCAGCCTCACATCGATCAATCTCACATCAATCAACCTCACATCAATCAACCTCACATCGATCAGCCTCACATCGATCAGCCTTACATCGATCAGCCTCACATCGATCAACCTCACATCGATCAGCCTCACATCGACCAACCTCACATCGATCAGCCTCACATCGACCAACCTCACATCGATCAGCCTCACATCGATCAGCCTCACATCGATCAGCCTCACATCGATCAGCCTCACATCAATCAAACTCACATCGATCAGCCTCCCATCGATCAACCTCACATCGATCAGCCTCACATCGATCAACCTCACATCGATTAATCTCACATCGATCAGCCTCACATCGATCAGCCTCACATCGATCAATATCACATCAATCAACCTCACATCAATCAACCTCACATCGATCAGCCTCACATCGATCAGCCTCACATCGATCAGCCTCACATCGATCAGCCTCACATCGACCAACCTCACATCGATCAGCCTCACATCGATCAGCCTCACATCGACCAACCTCACATCGATCAGCCTCACATCGATCAGCCTCACATCGATCAGCCTCACATCGATCAACCTAACATCGATCAGCCTCACATCGATCAGCCTCACATCGATCAGCCTCACATCGATCAGCCTCACATCGATCAGCCTCACATCGATCAGCCTCACATCGATCAACCTCACATCGATCAGCCTCACATCGATCAGCCTCACATCGATCAGCCTCACATCGATCAGCCTCACATCGATCAGCCTCACATCGATCAGCCTCACATCGATCAGCCTCACATCGATCAACCTCACATCGATCAATCTCACATCGATCAGCCTCACATCGATCAGCCTCACATCGATCAATCTCCCATCGACCAACCTCACATCGATCAGCCTCACATCGATCAGCCTCACATCGATCAGCCTCACATCGATCAGCCTCACATCGATCAGCCTCACATCGATCAATCTCCCATCGACCAACCTCACATCGATCAGCCTCACATCGATCTGCCTCACATCGATCAGCCTCACATCGATCAACCTCACATCGATCAGCCTCACATCGATCAGCCTCACATCGATCAGCCTCACATCGATCAGCCTCACATCGACCAACCTCACATCGATCAGCCTCACATCGATCAGCCTCACATCGATCTGCCTCACATCGATCAATCTCACATCGATCAGCCTCACATCGACCAACCTCACATCGATCAGTCTCACATCGACAAACCTCACATCGATCAGCCTCACATCGATCAATCTCACATCGACCAACCTCACATCGATCTGCCTCACAGCGATCAAACTCACATCGATCAGCTTCACATCGATCAACCTCACATCGACCATCCTCACATCAATAAGCCTTACATCGATCAGCCTCACATCGATCAGCCTCACATCGATCAGCCTCACATCGATCAGCCTCACATTGATCAGCCTCACATCGATCAACCTCACATCGATCAGCCTCACATCGATCAGCCTCACATCGATCAGCCTCACATCGATCAGCCTCACATCGATCAGCCTCACATCGATCAGCCTCACATCGATCAGCCTCACATCGATCAACCTCACATCGATCAATCTCCCATCGATCAGCCTCACATCGATCAGCCTCACATCGATCAGCCTCACATCGATCAGCCTCACATCGATCAATCTCCCATCGATATGCCTCACATCGATCAGCCTCACATCGATCAACCTCACATCGATCAGCCTCACATCGATCAGCCTCACATCGATCAGCCTCACATCGATCAGCCTCACATCGATCTGCCTCACATCGATCAGCCTCACATCGATCAGCCTCACATCGATCAGCCTCACATCGATCAGCCTCACATCGATCAGCCTCACATCGATCAATCTCCCATCGATCTGCCTCACATCGATCAGCCTCACATCGATCAGCCTCACATCGATCAGCCTCACATCGATCAGCCTCACATCGATCAGCCTCACATCGATCAGCCTCACATCGATCAACCTCACATCGATCAGCCTCACATCGATCAGCCTCACATCGATCAGCCTCACATCGATCAGCCTCACATCGATCAGCCTCACATCGATCAGCCTCACATCGATCAGCCTCACATCGATCAACCTCACATCGATCAATCTCACATCGATCAGCCTCACATCGATCAGCCTCACATCGATCAATCTCCCATCGACCAACCTCACATCGATCAGCCTCACATCGATCAGCCTCACATCGATCAGCCTCACATCGATCAGCCTCACATCGATCAGCCTCACATCGATCAATCTCCCATCGACCAACCTCACATCGATCAGCCTCACATCGATCTGCCTCACATCGATCAGCCTCACATCGATCAACCTCACATCGATCAGCCTCACATCGATCAGCCTCACATCGATCAGCCTCACATCGATCAGCCTCACATCGACCAACCTCACATCGATCAGCCTCACATCGATCAGCCTCACATCGATCTGCCTCACATCGATCAATCTCACATCGATCAGCCTCACATCGACCAACCTCACATCGATCAGTCTCACATCGACAAACCTCACATCGATCAGCCTCACATCGATCAATCTCACATCGACCAACCTCACATCGATCTGCCTCACAGCGATCAAACTCACATCGATCAGCTTCACATCGATCAACCTCACATCGACCATCCTCACATCAATAAGCCTTACATCGATCAGCCTCACATCGATCAGCCTCACATCGATCAGCCTCACATCGATCAGCCTCACATTGATCAGCCTCACATCGATCAACCTCACATCGATCAGCCTCACATCGATCAGCCTCACATCGATCAGCCTCACATCGATCAGCCTCACATCGATCAGCCTCACATCGATCAGCCTCACATCGATCAGCCTCACATCGATCAACCTCACATCGATCAATCTCCCATCGATCAGCCTCACATCGATCAGCCTCACATCGATCAGCCTCACATCGATCAGCCTCACATCGATCAATCTCCCATCGATATGCCTCACATCGATCAGCCTCACATCGATCAACCTCACATCGATCAGCCTCACATCGATCAGCCTCACATCGATCAGCCTCACATCGATCAGCCTCACATCGATCTGCCTCACATCGATCAGCCTCACATCGATCAGCCTCACATCGATCAGCCTCACATCGATCAGCCTCACATCGATCAGCCTCACATCGATCAATCTCCCATCGATCTGCCTCACATCGATCAGCCTCACATCGATCAGCCTCACATCGATCAGCCTCACATCGATCAGCCTCACATCGATCAACCTCACATCGATCAGCCTCACATCGATCAGCCTCACATCGATCAACCTCACATCGATCAGCCTCACATCGATCAGCCTCACATCGATCAGCCTCACATCGATCAACCTCACATCGATCAGCCTCACATCGATCAGCCTCACATCGATCAGCCTCACATCGATCAGCCTCACATCGATCAATCTCACATCAATCAACCTCACATCGATCAGCCTCACATCGATCAACCTCACATCGATCAGCCTCACATCGATCAACCTCACATCGATCATCCTCACATCGATCAGCCTCACATTGATCAGCCTCACATCGATCAGCATCACATCGATCAGCCTCACATCGATCAGCCTCACATCGATCAGCCTCACATCGATCAGCCTCACATCGATCAAGCTCCCATCGATCAACCTCACATCGATCAACCTCCCATCGATCAGCCTCACTTCGATCAGCCTCACATCGATCAAGCTCCCATCGATCAGCCTCACATCGATCAGCCTCACATCGATCAGCCTCACATCGATCAAGCTCCCATCGATCAACCTCACATCGATCAGCCTCACATCGATCAGCCTCACATCGATCAGCCTCCCATCGATCAGCCTCACATCGATCAGCCTCACATCGATCAGCCTCACATCGATCAGCCTCACATCGATCAGCCTCACATCAATCAAACTCACATCGATCAGCCTCCCATCGATCAACCTCACATCGATCAGCCTCACATCGATCAACCTCACATCGATTAATCTCACATCGATCAGCCTCACATCGATCAGCCTCACATCGATCAATATCACATCAATCAACCTCACATCAATCAACCTCACATCGATCAGCCTCACATCGATCAGCCTCACATCGATCAGCCTCACATCGACCAACCTCACATCGATCAGCCTCACATCGATCAGCCTCACATCGACCAACCTCACATCGATCAGCCTCACATCGATCAGCCTCACATCGATCAGCCTCACATCGATCAACCTAACATCGATCAGCCTCACATCGATCAGCCTCACATCGATCAGCCTCACATCGATCAGCCTCACATCGATCAGCCTCACATCGATCAGCCTCACATCGATCAACCTCACATCGATCAGCCTCACATCGATCAGCCTCACATCGATCAGCCTCACATCGATCAGCCTCACATCGATCAGCCTCACATCGATCAGCCTCACATCGATCAGCCTCACATCGATCAACCTCACATCGATCAATCTCACATCGATCAGCCTCACATCGATCAGCCTCACATCGATCAATCTCCCATCGACCAACCTCACATCGATCAGCCTCACATCGATCAGCCTCACATCGATCAGCCTCACATCGATCAGCCTCACATCGATCAGCCTCACATCGATCAATCTCCCTTCGACCAACCTCACATCGATCAGCCTCACATCGATCTGCCTCACATCGATCAGCCTCACATCGATCAACCTCACATCGATCAGCCTCACATCGATCAGCCTCACATCGATCAGCCTCACATCGATCAGCCTCACATCGACCAACCTCACATCGATCAGCCTCACATCGATCAGCCTCACATCGATCTGCCTCACATCGATCAATCTCACATCGATCAGCCTCACATCGACCAACCTCACATCGATCAGTCTCACATCGACAAACCTCACATCGATCAGCCTCACATCGATCAATCTCACATCGACCAACCTCACATCGATCTGCCTCACAGCGATCAAACTCACATCGATCAGCTTCACATCGATCAACCTCACATCGACCATCCTCACATCAATAAGCCTCACATCGATCAGCCTCACATCGATCAGCCTCACATCGATCAGCCTCACATCGATCAGCCTCACATTGATCAGCCTCACATCGATCAACCTCACATCGATCAGCCTCACATCGATCAGCCTCACATCGATCAGCCTCACATCGATCAGCCTCACATCGATCAGCCTCACATCGATCAGCCTCACATCGATCAGCCTCACATCGATCAACCTCACATCGATCAATCTCCCATCGATCAGCCTCACATCGATCAGCCTCACATCGATCAGCCTCACATCGATCAGCCTCACATCGATCAGCCTCACATCGATCAATCTCCCATCGATCTGCCTCACATCGATCAGCCTCACATCGATCAACCTCACATCGATCAGCCTCACATCGATCAGCCTCACATCGATCAGCCTCACATCGATCAGCCTCACATCGATCTGCCTCACATCGATCAGCCTCACATCGATCAGCCTCACATCGATCAGCCTCACATCGATCAGCCTCACATCGATCAGCCTCACATCGATCAATCTCCCATCGATCTGCCTCACATCGATCAGCCTCACATCGATCAGCCTCACATCGATCAGCCTCACATCGATCAGCCTCACATCGATCAACCTCACATCGATCAGCCTCACATCGATCAGCCTCACATCGATCAACCTCACATCGATCAGCCTCACATCGATCAGCCTCACATCGATCAGCCTCACATCGATCAACCTCACATCGATCAGCCTCACATCGATCAGCCTCACATCGATCAGCCTCACATCGATCAGCCTCACATCGATCAATCTCACATCAATCAACCTCACATCGATCAGCCTCACATCGATCAACCTCACATCGATCAGCCTCACATCGATCAACCTCACATCGATCATCCTCACATCGATCAGCCTCACATTGATCAGCCTCACATCGATCAGCATCACATCGATCAGCCTCACATCGATCAGCCTCACATCGATCAGCCTCACATCGATCAGCCTCACATCGATCAAGCTCCCATCGATCAACCTCACATCGATCAACCTCCCATCGATCAGCCTCACATCGATCAGCCTCACATCGATCAAGCTCCCATCGATCAGCCTCACATCGATCAGCCTCACATCGATCAGCCTCACATCGATCAAGCTCCCATCGATCAACCTCACATCGATCAGCCTCACATCGATCAGCCTCACATCGATCAGCCTCCCATCGATCAGCCTCACATCGATCAGCCTCACATCGATCAGCCTCACATCGATCAGCCTCACATCGATCAGCCTCACATCGATCAGCCTCACATCGATCAGCCTCACATCGATCAGCCTCACATCGAATAGCCTCACATCGATCAGCCTCACATCGATCAACCTCACATCGATCAGCCTCACATCGATCAGCCTCACATCGAGCAGCCTCACATCAATCAAACTCACGTCGATCAGCCTCACATCGATCAGCCTCACATCGATCAATCTCACATCGATCAGCCTCACATCGATCAGCCTCACATCGATCAGCCTCACATCGATCAGCCTCACATCGATCAGCCTCACATCGATCAGCCTCACATCGATCAGCCTCACATCGATCAGCCTCACATCGATCAGCCTCACATCGATCAACCTCACATCGATCAGCCTCACATCAATCAAACTCACATCGATCAGCCTCACATCGATCAACCTCACATCGATCAGCCTCACATCGATCAACCTCACATCGATCAGCCTCACATCGATCAGCCTCACATCGATCAACCTCACATCGATCAATCTCACATCGATCAGCCTCACATCGATCAGCCTCACATCGATCAATCTCCCATCGACCAACCTCACATCGATCAGCCTCACATCGATCAGCCTCACATCGATCAGCCTCACATCGATCAGCCTCACATCGATCAGCCTCACATCGATCAATCTCCCATCGACCAACCTCACATCGATCAGCCTCACATCGATCTGCCTCACATCGATCAGCCTCACATCGATCAACCTCACATCGATCAGCCTCACATCGATCAGCCTCACATCGATCAGCCTCACATCGATCAGCCTCACATCGACCAACCTCACATCGATCAGCCTCACATCGATCAGCCTCACATCGATCTGCCTCACATCGATCAATCTCACATCGATCAGCCTCACATCGATCAACCTCACATCGATCAGCCTCACATCGACAAACCTCACATCGATCAGCCTCACATCGATCAATCTCACATCGACCAACCTCACATCGATCTGCCTCACAGCGATCAAACTCACATCGATCAGCCTCACATCGATCAACCTCACATCGACCATCCTCACATCAATAAGCCTCACATCGATCAGCCTCACATCGATCAGCCTCACATCGATCAGCCTCACATCGATCAGCCTCACATTGATCAGCCTCACATCGATCAACCTCACATCGATCAGCCTCACATCGATCAGCCTCACATCGATCAGCCTCAAATCGATCAGCCTCACATCGATCAGCCTCACATCGATCAGCCTCACATCGATCAGCCTCACATCGATCAACCTCACATCGATCAATCTCCCATCGATCAGCCTCACATCGATCAGCCTCACATCGATCAGCCTCACATCGATCAGCCTCACATCGATCAGCCTCACATCGATCAATCTCCCATCGATCTGCCTCGCATCGATCAGCCTCACATCGATCAGCCTCACATCGATCAGCCTCACATCGATCAGCCTCACATCGATCAGCCTCACATCGATCAGCCTCACATCGATCTGCCTCACATCGATCAGCCTCACATCGATCAGCCTCACATCGATCAGCCTCACATCGATCAGCCTCACATCGATCAACCTCACATCGATCAGCCTCACATCGATCAGCCTCACATCGATCAACCTCACATCGATCAGCCTCACATCGATCAGCCTCACATCGATCAGCCTCACATCGATCAACCTCACATCGATCAGCCTCACATCGATCAGCCTCACATCGATCAGCCTCACATCGATCAGCCTCACATCGATCAATCTCACATCAATCAACCTCACATCGATCAGCCTCACATCGATCAACCTCACATCGATCAGCCTCACATCGATCAACCTCACATCGATCATCCTCACATCGATCAGCCTCACATTGATCAGCCTCACATCGATCAGCATCACATCGATCAGCCTCACATCGATCAGCCTCACATCGATCAGCCTCACATCGATCAGCCTCACATCGATCAAGCTCCCATCGATCAACCTCACATCGATCAACCTCCCATCGATCAGCCTCACATCGATCAGCCTCACATCGATCAAGCTCCCATCGATCAGCCTCACATCGATCAGCCTCACATCGATCAGCCTCACATCGATCAAGCTCCCATCGATCAACCTCACATCGATCAGCCTCACATCGATCAGCCTCACATCGATCAGCCTCCCATCGATCAGCCTCACATCGATCAGCCTCACATCGATCAGCCTCACATCGATCAGCCTCACATCGATCAGCCTCACATCGATCAGCCTCACATCGATCAGCCTCACATCGATCAGCCTCACATCGAATAGCCTCACATCGATCAGCCTCACATCGATCAACCTCACATCGATCAGCCTCACATCGATCAGCCACACATCGATCAGCCTCACATCAATCAAACTCACGTCGATCAGCCTCACATCGATCAGCCTCACATCGATCAATCTCACATCGATCAGCCTCACATCGATCAGCCTCACATCGATCAGCCTCACATCGATCAGCCTCACATCGATCAGCCTCACATCGATCAGCCTCACATCGATCAGCCTCACATCGATCAGCCTCACATCGATGAGCCTCACATCGATCAGCCTCACATCGATCAACCTCACATCGATCAGCCTCACATCAATCAAACTCACATCGATCAGCCTCACATCGATCAACCTCACATCGATCAGCCTCACATCGATCAACCTCACATCGATCAATCTCACATCGATCAGCCTCACATCGATCAGCCTCACATCGATCAATCTCACATCAATCAACCTCACATCAATCAACCTCACATCGATCAGCCTCACATCGATCAGCCTTACATCGATCAGCCTCACATCGATCAACCTCACATCGATCAGCCTCACATCGACCAACCTCTCATCGATCAGCCTCACATCGACCAACCTCACATCGATCAGCCTCACATCGATCAGCCTCACATCGATCAGCCTCACATCGATCAGCCTCACATCAATCAAACTCACATCGATCAGCCACCCATCGATCAACCTCACATCGATCAGCCTCACATCGATCAACCTCACATCGATTAATCTCACATCGATCAGCCTCACATCGATCAGCCTCACATCGATCAATATCACATCAATCAACCTCACATCAATCAACCTCACATCGATCAGCCTCACATCGATCAGCCTCACATCGATCAGCCTCACATCGATCAGCCTCACATCGACCAACCTCACATCGATCAGCCTCACATCGATCAGCCTCACATCGACCAACCTCACATCGATCAGCCTCACATCGATCAGCCTCACATCGATCAGCCTCACATCGATCAACCTAACATCGATCAGCCTCACATCGATCAGCCTCACATCGATCAGCCTCACATCGATCAGCCTCACATCGATCAGCCTCACATCGATCAGCCTCACATCGATCAACCTCACATCGATCAACCTCACATCGATCAGCCTCACATCGATCAGCCTCACATCGATCAGCCTCACATCGATCAGCCTCACATCGATCAGCCTCACATCGATCAGCCTCACATCGATCAGCCTCACATCGATCAACCTCACATCGATCAATCTCACATCGATCAGCCTCACATCGATCAGCCTCACATCGATCAATCTCCCATCGACCAACCTCACATCGATCAGCCTCACATCGATCAGCCTCACATCGATCAGCCTCACATCGATCAGCCTCACATCGATCAGCCTCACATCGATCAATCTCCCATCGACCAACCTCACATCGATCAGCCTCACATCGATCTGCCTCACATCGATCAGCCTCACATCGATCAACCTCACATCGATCAGCCTCACATCGATCAGCCTCACATCGATCAGCCTCACATCGATCAGCCTCACATCGACCAACCTCACATCGATCAGCCTCACATCGATCAGCCTCACATCGATCTGCCTCACATCGATCAATCTCACATCGATCAGCCTCACATCGACCAACCTCACATCGATCAGTCTCACATCGACAAACCTCACATCGATCAGCCTCACATCGATCAATCTCACATCGACCAACCTCACATCGATCTGCCTCACAGCGATCAAACTCACATCGATCAGCTTCACATCGATCAACCTCACATCGACCATCCTCACATCAATAAGCCTCACATCGATCAGCCTCACATCGATCAGCCTCACATCGATCAGCCTCACATCGATCAGCCTCACATTGATCAGCCTCACATCGATCAACCTCACATCGATCAGCCTCACATCGATCAGCCTCACATCGATCAGCCTCACATCGATCAGCCTCACATCGATCAGCCTCACATCGATCAGCCTCACATCGATCAGCCTCACATCGATCAACCTCACATCGATCAATCTCCCATCGATCAGCCTCACATCGATCAGCCTCACATCGATCAGCCTCACATCGATCAGCCTCACATCGATCAGCCTCACATCGATCAATCTCCCATCGATCTGCCTCACATCGATCAGCCTCACATCGATCAACCTCACATCGATCAGCCTCACATCGATCAGCCTCACATCGATCAGCCTCACATCGATCAGCCTCACATCGATCAGCCTCACATCGATCTGCCTCACATCGATCAGCCTCACATCGATCAGCCTCACATCGATCAGCCTCACATCGATCAGCCTCACATCGATCAGCCTCACATCGATCAATCTCCCATCGATCTGCCTCACATCGATCAGCCTCACATCGATCAGCCTCACATCGATCAGCCTCACATCGATCAGCCTCACATCGATCAACCTCACATCGATCAGCCTCACATCGATCAGCCTCACATCGATCAACCTCACATCGATCAGCCTCACATCGATCAGCCTCACATCGATCAGCCTCACATCGATCAACCTCACATCGATCAGCCTCACATCGATCAGCCTCACATCGATCAGCCTCACATCGATCAGCCTCACATCGATCAATCTCACATCAATCAACCTCACATCGATCAGCCTCACATCGATCAACCTCACATCGATCAGCCTCACATCGATCAACCTCACATCGATCATCCTCACATCGATCAGCCTCACATTGATCAGCCTCACATCGATCAGCATCACATCGATCAGCCTCACATCGATCAGCCTCACATCGATCAGCCTCACATCGATCAGCCTCACATCGATCAAGCTCCCATCGATCAACCTCACATCGATCAACCTCCCATCGATCAGCCTCACATCGATCAGCCTCACATCGATCAAGCTCCCATCGATCAGCCTCACATCGATCAGCCTCACATCGATCAGCCTCACATCGATCAAGCTCCCATCGATCAACCTCACATCGATCAGCCTCACATCGATCAGCCTCACATCGATCAGCCTCCCATCGATCAGCCTCACATCGATCAGCCTCACATCGATCAGCCTCACATCGATCAGCCTCACATCGATCAGCCTCACATCGATCAGCCTCACATCGATCAACCTCACATCGATCAGCCTCACATCGATCAGCCTCACATCGATCAGCCTCACATCGATCAGCCTCACATCGATCTGCCTCACATCGATCAGCCTCACATCGATCAGCCTCACATCGATCAGCCTCACATCGATCAGCCTCACATCGATCAGCCTCACATCGATCAATCTCCCATCGATCTGCCTCACATCGATCAGCCTCACATCGATCAGCCTCACATCGATCAGCCTCACATCGATCAGCCTCACATCGATCAACCTCACATCGATCAGCCTCACATCGATCAGCCTCACATCGATCAACCTCACATCGATCAGCCTCACATCGATCAGCCTCACATCGATCAGCCTCACATCGATCAACCTCACATCGATCAGCCTCACATCGATCAGCCTCACATCGATCAGCCTCACATCGATCAGCCTCACATCGATCAATCTCACATCAATCAACCTCACATCGATCAGCCTCACATCGATCAACCTCACATCGATCAGCCTCACATCGATCAACCTCACATCGATCATCCGCACATCGATCAGCCTCACATTGATCAGCCTCACATCGATCAGCATCACATCGATCAGCCTCACATCGATCAGCCTCACATCGATCAGCCTCACATCGATCAGCCTCACATCGATCAAGCTCCCATCGATCAACCTCACATCGATCAACCTCCCATCGATCAGCCTCACATCGATCAGCCTCACATCGATCAAGCTCCCATCGATCAGCCTCACATCGATCAGCCTCACATCGATCAGCCTCACATCGATCAAGCTCCCATCGATCAAC
The DNA here is from genome assembly GCF_047496885.1 of Scyliorhinus torazame. Classification (NCBI taxonomy): domain Eukaryota; kingdom Metazoa; phylum Chordata; class Chondrichthyes; order Carcharhiniformes; family Scyliorhinidae; genus Scyliorhinus; species Scyliorhinus torazame. The sequence continues at coordinate 66,771,765 of NC_092727.1, read as the reverse complement.
CTCACATCGATCAGCCTCACATCGATCAGCCTCACATCGATCAGCCTCCCATCGATCAGCCTCACATCGATCAGCCTCACATCGATCAGCCTCACATCGATCAGCCTCACATCGATCAGCCTCACATCGATCAGCCTCACATCGATCAGCCTCACATCGAATAGCCTCACATCGATCAGCCTCACATCGATCAACCTCACATCGATCAGCCTCACATCGATCAGCCTCACATCGAGCAGCCTCACATCAATCAAACTCACGTCGATCAGCCTCACATCGATCAGCCTCACATCGATCAATCTCACATCGATCAGCCTCACATCGATCAGCCTCACATCGATCAGCCTCACATCGATCAGCCTCACATCGATCAGCCTCACATCGATCAGCCTCACATCGATCAGCCTCACATCGATCAGCCTCACATCGATCAGCCTCACATCGATCAGCCTCACATCGATCAACCTCACATCGATCAGCCTCACATCAATCAAACTCACATCGATCAGCCTCACATCGATCAACCTCACATCGATCAGCCTCACATCGATCAACCTCACATCGATCAGCCTCACATCGATCAGCCTCACATCGATCAACCTCACATCGATCAATCTCACATCGATCAGCCTCACATCGATCAGCCTCACATCGATCAATCTCCCATCGACCAACCTCACATCGATCAGCCTCACATCGATCAGCCTCACATCGATCAGCCTCACATCGATCAGCCTCACATCGATCAGCCTCACATCGATCAATCTCCCATCGACCAACCTCACATCGATCAGCCTCACATCGATCTGCCTCACATCGATCAGCCTCACATCGATCAACCTCACATCGATCAGCCTCACATCGATCAGCCTCACATTGATCAGCCTCACATCGATCAGCCTCACATCGACCAACCTCACATCGATCAGCCTCACATCGATCAGCCTCACATCGATCTGCCTCACATCGATCAATCTCACATCGATCAGCCTCACATCGATCAACCTCACATCGATCAGCCTCACATCGACAAACCTCACATCGATCAGCCTCACATCGATCAATCTCACATCGACCAACCTCACATCGATCTGCCTCACAGCGATCAAACTCACATCGATCAGCCTCACATCGATCAACCTCACATCGACCATCCTCACATCAATAAGCCTCACATCGATCAGCCTCACATCGATCAGCCTCACATCGATCAGCCTCACATCGATCAGCCTCACATTGATCAGCCTCACATCGATCAACCTCACATCGATCAGCCTCACATCGATCAGCCTCACATCGATCAGCCTCAAATCGATCAGCCTCACATCGATCAGCCTCACATCGATCAGCCTCACATCGATCAGCCTCACATCGATCAACCTCACATCGATCAATCTCCCATCGATCAGCCTCACATCGATCAGCCTCACATCGATCAGCCTCACATCGATCAGCCTCACATCGATCAGCCTCACATCGATCAATCTCCCATCGATCTGCCTCGCATCGATCAGCCTCACATCGATCAGCCTCACATCGATCAGCCTCACATCGATCAGCCTCACATCGATCAGCCTCACATCGATCAGCCTCACATCGATCTGCCTCACATCGATCAGCCTCACATCGATCAGCCTCACATCGATCAGCCTCACATCGATCAGCCTCACATCGATCAACCTCACATCGATCAGCCTCACATCGATCAGCCTCACATCGATCAACCTCACATCGATCAGCCTCACATCGATCAGCCTCACATCGATCAGCCTCACATCGATCAACCTCACATCGATCAGCCTCACATCGATCAGCCTCACATCGATCAGCCTCACATCGATCAGCCTCACATCGATCAATCTCACATCAATCAACCTCACATCGATCAGCCTCACATCGATCAACCTCACATCGATCAGCCTCACATCGATCAACCTCACATCGATCATCCTCACATCGATCAGCCTCACATTGATCAGCCTCACATCGATCAGCATCACATCGATCAGCCTCACATCGATCAGCCTCACATCGATCAGCCTCACATCGATCAGCCTCACATCGATCAAGCTCCCATCGATCAACCTCACATCGATCAACCTCCCATCGATCAGCCTCACATCGATCAGCCTCACATCGATCAAGCTCCCATCGATCAGCCTCACATCGATCAGCCTCACATCGATCAGCCTCACATCGATCAAGCTCCCATCGATCAACCTCACATCGATCAGCCTCACATCGATCAGCCTCACATCGATCAGCCTCCCATCGATCAGCCTCACATCGATCAGCCTCACATCGATCAGCCTCACATCGATCAGCCTCACATCGATCAGCCTCACATCGATCAGCCTCACATCGATCAGCCTCACATCGATCAGCCTCACATCGAATAGCCTCACATCGATCAGCCTCACATCGATCAACCTCACATCGATCAGCCTCACATCGATCAGCCACACATCGATCAGCCTCACATCAATCAAACTCACGTCGATCAGCCTCACATCGATCAGCCTCACATCGATCAATCTCACATCGATCAGCCTCACATCGATCAGCCTCACATCGATCAGCCTCACATCGATCAGCCTCACATCGATCAGCCTCACATCGATCAGCCTCACATCGATCAGCCTCACATCGATCAGCCTCACATCGATGAGCCTCACATCGATCAGCCTCACATCGATCAACCTCACATCGATCAGCCTCACATCAATCAAACTCACATCGATCAGCCTCACATCGATCAACCTCACATCGATCAGCCTCACATCGATCAACCTCACATCGATCAATCTCACATCGATCAGCCTCACATCGATCAGCCTCACATCGATCAATCTCACATCAATCAACCTCACATCAATCAACCTCACATCGATCAGCCTCACATCGATCAGCCTTACATCGATCAGCCTCACATCGATCAACCTCACATCGATCAGCCTCACATCGACCAACCTCTCATCGATCAGCCTCACATCGACCAACCTCACATCGATCAGCCTCACATCGATCAGCCTCACATCGATCAGCCTCACATCGATCAGCCTCACATCAATCAAACTCACATCGATCAGCCACCCATCGATCAACCTCACATCGATCAGCCTCACATCGATTAATCTCACATCGATCAGCCTCACATCGATCAGCCTCACATCGATCAATATCACATCAATCAACCTCACATCGATTAATCTCACATCGATCAGCCTCACATCGATCAGCCTCACATCGATCAATATCACATCAATCAACCTCACATCAATCAACCTCACATCGATCAGCCTCACATCGATCAGCCTCACATCGATCAGCCTCACATCGATCAGCCTCACATCGACCAACCTCACATCGATCAGCCTCACATCGATCAGCCTCACATCGACCAACCTCACATCGATCAGCCTCACATCGATCAGCCTCACATCGATCAGCCTCACATCGATCAACCTAACATCGATCAGCCTCACATCGATCAGCCTCACATCGATCAGCCTCACATCGATCAGCCTCACATCGATCAGCCTCACATCGATCAGCCTCACATCGATCAACCTCACATCGATCAACCTCACATCGATCAGCCTCACATCGATCAGCCTCACATCGATCAGCCTCACATCGATCAGCCTCACATCGATCAGCCTCACATCGATCAGCCTCACATCGATCAGCCTCACATCGATCAACCTCACATCGATCAATCTCACATCGATCAGCCTCACATCGATCAGCCTCACATCGATCAATCTCCCATCGACCAACCTCACATCGATCAGCCTCACATCGATCAGCCTCACATCGATCAGCCTCACATCGATCAGCCTCACATCGATCAGCCTCACATCGATCAATCTCCCATCGACCAACCTCACATCGATCAGCCTCACATCGATCTGCCTCACATCGATCAGCCTCACATCGATCAACCTCACATCGATCAGCCTCACATCGATCAGCCTCACATCGATCAGCCTCACATCGATCAGCCTCACATCGACCAACCTCACATCGATCAGCCTCACATCGATCAGCCTCACATCGATCTGCCTCACATCGATCAATCTCACATCGATCAGCCTCACATCGACCAACCTCACATCGATCAGTCTCACATCGACAAACCTCACATCGATCAGCCTCACATCGATCAATCTCACATCGACCAACCTCACATCGATCTGCCTCACAGCGATCAAACTCACATCGATCAGCTTCACATCGATCAACCTCACATCGACCATCCTCACATCAATAAGCCTCACATCGATCAGCCTCACATCGATCAGCCTCACATCGATCAGCCTCACATCGATCAGCCTCACATTGATCAGCCTCACATCGATCAACCTCACATCGATCAGCCTCACATCGATCAGCCTCACATCGATCAGCCTCACATCGATCAGCCTCACATCGATCAGCCTCACATCGATCAGCCTCACATCGATCAGCCTCACATCGATCAACCTCACATCGATCAATCTCCCATCGATCAGCCTCACATCGATCAGCCTCACATCGATCAGCCTCACATCGATCAGCCTCACATCGATCAGCCTCACATCGATCAATCTCCCATCGATCTGCCTCACATCGATCAGCCTCACATCGATCAACCTCACATCGATCAGCCTCACATCGATCAGCCTCACATCGATCAGCCTCACATCGATCAGCCTCACATCGATCAGCCTCACATCGATCTGCCTCACATCGATCAGCCTCACATCGATCAGCCTCACATCGATCAGCCTCACATCGATCAGCCTCACATCGATCAGCCTCACATCGATCAATCTCCCATCGATCTGCCTCACATCGATCAGCCTCACATCGATCAGCCTCACATCGATCAGCCTCACATCGATCAGCCTCACATCGATCAACCTCACATCGATCAGCCTCACATCGATCAGCCTCACATCGATCAACCTCACATCGATCAGCCTCACATCGATCAGCCTCACATCGATCAGCCTCACATCGATCAACCTCACATCGATCAGCCTCACATCGATCAGCCTCACATCGATCAGCCTCACATCGATCAGCCTCACATCGATCAATCTCACATCAATCAACCTCACATCGATCAGCCTCACATCGATCAACCTCACATCGATCAGCCTCACATCGATCAACCTCACATCGATCATCCTCACATCGATCAGCCTCACATTGATCAGCCTCACATCGATCAGCATCACATCGATCAGCCTCACATCGATCAGCCTCACATCGATCAGCCTCACATCGATCAGCCTCACATCGATCAAGCTCCCATCGATCAACCTCACATCGATCAACCTCCCATCGATCAGCCTCACATCGATCAGCCTCACATCGATCAAGCTCCCATCGATCAGCCTCACATCGATCAGCCTCACATCGATCAGCCTCACATCGATCAAGCTCCCATCGATCAACCTCACATCGATCAGCCTCACATCGATCAGCCTCACATCGATCAGCCTCCCATCGATCAGCCTCACATCGATCAGCCTCACATCGATCAGCCTCACATCGATCAGCCTCACATCGATCAGCCTCACATCGATCAGCCTCACATCGATCAGCCTCACATCGATCAGCCTCACATCGAATAGCCTCACATCGATCAGCCTCACATCGATCAACCTCACATCGATCAGCCTCACATCGATCAGCCTCACATCGATCAGCCTCACATCAATCAAACTCACGTCGATCAGCCTCACATCGATCAGCCTCACATCGATCAATCTCACATCGATCAGCCTCACATCGATCAGCCTCACATCGATCAGCCTCACATCGATCAGCCTCACATCGATCAGCCTCACATCGATCAGCCTCACATCGATCAGCCTCACATCGATCAGCCTCACATCGATCAGCCTCACATCGATCAGCCTCACATCGATCAACCTCACATCGATCAGCCTCACATCAATCAAACTCACATCGATCAGCCTCACATCGATCAACCTCACATCGATCAGCCTCACATCGATCAACCTCACATCGATCAATCTCACATCGATCAGCCTCACATCGATCAGCCTCACATCGATCAATCTCACATCAATCAACCTCACATCAATCAACCTCACATCGATCAGCCTCACATCGATCAGCCTTACATCGATCAGCCTCACATCGATCAACCTCACATCGATCAGCCTCACATCGACCAACCTCACATCGATCAGCCTCACATCGACCAACCTCACATCGATCAGCCTCACATCGATCAGCCTCACATCGATCAGCCTCACATCGATCAGCCTCACATCAATCAAACTCACATCGATCAGCCTCCCATCGATCAACCTCACATCGATCAGCCTCACATCGATCAACCTCACATCGATTAATCTCACATCGATCAGCCTCACATCGATCAGCCTCACATCGATCAATATCACATCAATCAACCTCACATCAATCAACCTCACATCGATCAACCTCACATCGATCAGCCTCACATCGATCAGCCTCACATCGATCAACCTCACATCGACCAACCTCACATCGATCAGCCTTGTGGTGTTGGGTGTTCTGACACACAGAAGAGCCAACACAGTTGCATATGGTACAACGCTTCTTTATTTAAACTCACTATTTACAACTTGGTCTTTGCACTCTGCACGTGGGGGGCTCCCTGCTTGTGGTGTTTCAACAGCTCTTTCTTGTTTCCTTCTCCCCAGACCTACTGACCTCCAGGTGTCGTGCTCGTGCTTTTTATGTGGTTGGTGTTCTTGTCTGTGATTGGTTGTGGTGTTGTGTGCTCTGATTTGCCTGTTAGTGTGTCCATCATGATGTGTGTGTTTGAATATCATGACATCCCCCCTTTTTACAAAGATATGTGCCTACGTCGTAATAAATATGATCGTGACGTGAGTGCATCTAAGAGTGTGTGTGTGTCGTGTGCAGCATGTGTCTATGACGGAACTATGTACATGGGGCGATGTCGAGTGCGTCACATGAATCCAGTTGTACCATAACATAACAGAAATGCGAACGAGAGAAGAAGAAAAAAAATTTGAACAGTTGTCCAGTCAGACGACATCTGGAACGATAAACAACAACAGGTTATCATGTAAAATTGTCCAACTTATTAAACATATGAACTGTATTATAAGTCCATTCTAATGGGTTTGCGACGAATTCGGGTTGACCGCCTTAAGGGTGGATCAAGAACCACCGGCTGCTGTGCAGGCATGGCCATGGGTGGCGATGGAAAGGGCGTGATGTGCGGCAGCTCCACAAAGTCATCCTCGGAAGCCTGTTGAGGATCTGGCGTGTTGTGTGGCTGTGAGCGTGGAAGTCGGCGAAGGGCGCGCCGATTGCGGCGACGCACGGAACCATCCGGCATGCGAACCAGGAACGAGCGGGGAGCCACTTGTCGGAGGACTTCGGCCGGTGCTGACCAGCCACCATACGGTTGATGGACGCGTACTTTGTCTCCGGAGGACAGGGGGGGCAGGTCCGTCGCTCGTGTGTCGTACCGACCTTTCTGGCGATCACGCTGCAGTTGCATGTTCCGAAGAACCGCCTCATGGTCTGTTGTCGGTGCCAGGACGGAAGGTACCGTCGTCCTGAGGGAGCGACCCATTAGTAGCTGCGCTGGCGAGAGGCCCGTGGATAACGGGGCCGATCGATAGGCCAGCAAGGCAAGGTTAAAGTCCGATCCGTCATCAGCCGCCTTGCACAGGAGCCGCTTTGCGATGTGGACACCCTTTTCAGCCTTCCCGTTCGATTGTGGATGCAGAGGGCTGGATGTCACATGAGTGAAACCATATGCTGCGGCAAAGGACGACCATTCACGGCTGGCAAAACAAGGTCCATTGTCTGACATGACAGTCCTTGGAATGCCGTGGCGAGCAAATGTTTCCTTGCAGGCCCCAATGACTGCGGACGACGTCAGATCATGGAGAGGCATGACTTCCGGGTAGTTTGAGAAGTAGTCTATAATAACAATGTAATCTCTGCCGAGCGCGTGAAATAGGTCAACACCCACCTTCGCCCAGGGGGACGTCACCATCTCGTGTGGTAGAAGTGTTTCCGGAGGTTGCGCTGGCTGAAACCTCTGACAGGTTGTGCAGTTGAGCACCATGTTGGCTATGTCTTCATTAATACCCGGCCAATATACCGCCTCCCGGGCCCTCCGTCTGCATTTTTCGACGCCCAAGTGGCCTTCGTGTAGTTGACGAAGAATCATCTGGCGCACACTGTGTGGAATGACGATCCTATGCGATTTCATAAGGACCCCGTCTATATTGGTGAGATCATCTCGCACATTATAAAACTGGGGGCACTGCCCTTTTAGCCACCCTTCCGTCATGTGGCGCATCACTCGCTGCAGCAGAGGGTCAGTCGCCGTCTCTGCGCGTATGTGGGCCAGACAAGGATCATCAGCTGGCATATTTGCTGCTGTCAGAGTCACGTGTGCCTCAATTTGACGCACGAACCCCTCCGCATCTGGTGGTGTGCTCACTGCTCGGGAAAGAGTGTCCGCCACTATGAGTTCCTTCCCCGGAGTGTAGATCAGTTCAAAATCGTACCTCCTGAGTTTAAGTAAGATGCGCTGGAGGCGAGGAGTCATGTCGTTCAGGTCTTTGTTAATGATGTTGACCAGGGGGCGGTGGTCAGTTTCGACCGTGAATCGTGGCAGGCCATACACATAGTCGTGGAACTTGTCCAGTCCAGTTAACAAGCCCAGGCATTCTTTTTCGATTTGCGCGTAGCGCTGTTCGGTAGGGGTCATGGCTCGTGAGGCATACGCAACCGGGGCCCATGATGACGTGCTGTCTTTTTGCAGGAGTACCGCTCCAATACCAGATTGGCTGGCGTCTGTTGAGATCTTTGTAGGGCGAGTCGTGTCAAAGAAGGCCAGCACTGGTGCCGTGACCAGTTTGTGCTTGAGCTCCTCCCATTCCCGCTGATGCGACTGGTGCCAGTTGAATTCCGTCGATTTTTTTACGAGATGGCGCATGTTTGTTGTATGAGAAGCCAGGTTGGGAATGAACTTCCCAAGGAAGTTGACCATGCCCAGGAATCTTAAGACAGCCTTCTTGTCAGCCGGTCGTGGCATGGCTGTGATGGCGCTAACCTTGTCTGCATCGGGACGGACCCCGGACCTTGAGATGTGGTCCCCGAGGAATTTCAGCTCCGTCTGGCCGAAAGCACACTTCGCACGGTTGAGACGCAGGCCATTTTGCCGTATGCGGGTGAAGACACGTCGAAGACGATGCATGTGTTCCTGCGGAGTGGTGGACCAAATGATGATATCGTCCACATATACACGTACCCCTTCGATGCCTTCCATCATCTGCTCCATAATGCGGTGGAATACTTCAGATGCCGAAATGATGCCGAATGGCATCCGGTTGTAGCAGAATCTGCCAAAAGGGGTGTTGAATGTGCATAGTCTTCGGCTGGCCGGGTCCAGTTTGATCTGCCAGAATCCTTTGGACGCATCCAATTTAGTGAATATGTTGGCTCGCGCCATCTCGCTGGTGAGGTCTTCTCGTTTCGGGATGGGATAGTGTTCCCGCATGATGTTGTTGTTCAGATCTTTTGGATCTATACATATACGGAGCTCGCCAGAGGGCTTCTTTACACAGACCATGGAGCTGACCCATGGCGTGGGCTCCGTGACCTTGGATAGGACCCCTTGGTCCTGAAGAATCTGCAGTTGTGCCTTGAGGCGGTCTTTGAGAGGCGCAGGAACCCTGCGAGGTGCGTGAACGACAGGGATGGCGTCCGGTCTGAGTCGAATCTTGTACGTGTGTGGCAATGTCCCCATGCCTTCAAAAACCTCCTGGTTGTGAGCGAGGAGGGAATGGAGATTCGCGTGGAACTCAGCATCCGGGAAGTCGGATATCTCATCTGGAGAGAGAGACATGATGCGCTGTACCAGGTGAAGGACCTTACACGCTTGTGCGCCCAGTAACGAGTCCTTTGATGAGCCCACAACTTCGAAGGGGAGTGTGGCCGTGTACCTCTTGTGAGTCACCTGTAGCTGGCAAGATCCTACGGACGGGATAACGTTCCCGTTATAGTCAACCATCTTAAGCCGGGATGGTGTGATGGGTGGTTTGACCTTCATGGCCTGGACTGCAGAGTAAGCAATCAGGTTGGCGGATGCGCCGGTGTCCAGACGGAAGGCGACGCGCGATCGGTTGACCGTCAGGGTGGCACACCACTCATCGTCTGGATTGATGGCATTGACCTTGTTGACATCAATGACGGCAACTCGGAAGTCATCCTGGTCATCTGCATCACTTAACTGGAAGTCGTGATGCGTGGGCTGGACGGTCCTGACTCGTGTGCGAGGTTGTCGAGGATGCGCCGGATCCATGGGTTGAGCCGCACGACAGCGGGCTGCGTAGTGGCCTATCATGGCACATCTGTTGCACTGTCGGTATTTTGCAGGACATTGCCCTTTTAAGTGTAGACCTCCACACTTGCTGCACGTCATGACGTCACGACGTTCGTTGCGCCACTGCGCATGCGCAGTGCGATCTTGCGGTGGGCGCGCCTGTGCAGTGCGTCCCTCGTTGTGGCCGTTATTCTTGGCGCGCACCTGCGCGGGAGACCGCGAAAAGCGCGGGAAGCGGCCGCTGTCGTCCGGGCCGTGGGGCGGGAAGAAATCGACGGCCTGGATGCGTTCAACGTCGTGGGCGGCCTGGCTTGCCGATTCGACGGCTGGGGACCCCCTCCGTGCCAACTCGGACGCCTGAAATCGGGCAAAACGGCAGGCAGCATTTTCATGGAGGACACAGGCTTCCACAGCAGACGCTAAGGTGAGGCTCTTTATTTTAAGAAGCTGCTGGCGTAGGCCACTAGAGGCAACGCCAAAAACAATCTGGTCCCTGATCATGGACTCTGTGGTGGTGCCGTAACCGCAGGACTGCGTTAGAATCCGGAGGTGCGTCAAAAAGGGTTGAAAAAGCTCCTCCTTACCTTGCAGGCGTTGCTGAAAGATGTATCTTTCGAAAGTTTCGTTTACTTCAGTCTGAAAGTGCTGGTCCATTTTGAGGATGACCGTGTCATATTTGGCCTGGTTTTCGCCTTCCTCGAACACCAGTGAATTAAAGACATCGTTTGGGTGGGGGCCTGCGTAGAAGAGGAGCATTTCAATCTTCGAATCATCCGAGACATTCTGTTTTTCGGTGGCACGGATGTACAGGTCAAATCGCTGCCTGTAGAGCTTCCAGTTGGTGCCTAGGTTCCCCGTGACTTGCATCGGCTGCGGTTTGCCGGTGTGGTCCATGTCCAGAATGGCAGGTTGGTAGGCAGGTATCGATCCACTCCTGTACCATGTGGTGTTGGGTGTTCTGACACACAGAAGAGCCAACACAGTTGCATATGGTACAACGCTTCTTTATTTAAACTCACTATTTACAACTTGGTCTTTGCACTCTGCACGTGGGGGGCTCCCTGCTTGTGGTGTTTCAACAGCTCTTTCTTGTTTCCTTCTCCCCAGACCTACTGACCTCCAGGTGTCGTGCTCGTGCTTTTTATGTGGTTGGTGTTCTTGTCTGTGATTGGTTGTGGTGTTGTGTGCTCTGATTTGCCTGTTAGTGTGTCCATCATGATGTGTGTGTTTGAATATCATGACAAGCCTCACATCGATCAGCCTCACATCGACCAACCTCACATCGATCAGCCTCACATCGATCAGCCTCACATCGATCAGCCTCACATCGATCAACCTAACATCGATCAGCCTCACATCGATCAGCCTCACATCGATCAGCCTCACATCGATCAGCCTCACATCGATCAGCCTCACATCGATCAGCCTCACATCGATCAACCTCACATCAATCAACCTCACATCGATCAGCCTCACATCGATCAGCCTCACATCGATCAGCCTCACATCGATCAGCCTCACATCGATCAGCCTCACATCGATCAGCCTCACATCGATCAGCCTCACATCGATCAACCTCACATCGATCAATCTCACATCGATCAGCCTCACATCGATCAGCCTCACATCGATCAATCTCCCATCGACCAACCTCACATCGATCAGCCTCACATCGATCAGCCTCACATCGATCAGCCTCACATCGATCAGCCTCACATCGATTAGCCTCACATCGATCAATCTCCCATCGACCAACCTCACATCGATCAGCCTCACATCGATCTGCCTCACATCGATCAGCCTCACATCGATCAACCTCACATCGATCAGCCTCACATCGATCAGCCTCACATCGATCAGCCTCACATCGATCAGCCTCACATCGACCAACCTCACATCGATCAGCCTCACATCGATCAGCCTCACATCGATCTGCCTCACATCGATCAATCTCACATCGATCAGCCTCACATCGACCAACCTCACATCGATCAGTCTCACATCGACAAACCTCACATCGAACAGCCTCACATCGATCAATCTCACATCGACCAACCTCACATCGATCTGCCTCACAGCGATCAAACTCACATCGATCAGCCTCACATCGATCAACCTCACATCGACCATCCTCACATCGATAAGCCTCACATCGATCAGCCTCACATCGATCAGCCTCACATCGATCAGCCTCACATCGATCAGCCTCACATTGATCAGCCTCACATCGATCAACCTCACATCGATCAGCCTCACATCGATCAGCCTCACATCGATCAGCCTCACATCGATCAGCCTCACATCGATCAGCCTCACATCGATCAGCCTCACATCGATCAGCCTCACATCGATCAACCTCACATCGATCAATCTCCCATCGATCAGCCTCACATCGATCAGCCTCACATCGATCAGCCTCACATCGATCAGCCTCACATCGATCAGCCTCACATCGATCAATCTCCCATCGATCTGCCTCACATCGATCAGCCTCACATCGATCAACCTCATATCGATCAGCCTCACATCGATCAGCCTCACATCGATCAGCCTCACATCGATCAGCCTCACATCGATCTGCCTCACATCGATCAGCCTCACATCGATCAACCTCACATCGATCAGCCTCACATCGATCAGCCTCACATCGATCAGCCTCACATCGATCAGCCTCACATCGACCAACCTCACATCGATCAGCCTCACATCGATCAGCCTCACATCGATCTGCCTCACATCGATCAATCTCACATCGATCAGCCTCACATCGACCAACCTCACATCGATCAGTCTCACATCGACAAACCTCACATCGAACAGCCTCACATCGATCAATCTCACATCGACCAACCTCACATCGATCTGCCTCACAGCGATCAAACTCACATCGATCAGCCTCACATCGATCAACCTCACATCGACCATCCTCACATCAATAAGCCTCACATCGATCAGCCTCACATCGATCAGCCTCACATCGATCAGCCTCACATCGATCAGCCTCACATTGATCAGCCTCACATCGATCAACCTCACATCGATCAGCCTCACATCGATCAGCCTCACATCGATCAGCCTCACATCGATCAGCCTCACATCGATCAGCCTCACATCGATCAGCCTCACATCGATCAGCCTCACATCGATCAACCTCACATCGATCAATCTCCCATCGATCAGCCTCACATCGATCAGCCTCACATCGATCAGCCTCACATCGATCAGCCTCACATCGATCAGCCTCACATCGATCAATCTCCCATCGATCTGCCTCACATCGATCAGCCTCACATCGATCAACCTCACATCGATCAGCCTCACATCGATCAGCCTCACATCGATCAGCCTCACATCGATCAGCCTCACATCGATCAGCCTCACATCGATCTGCCTCACATCGATCAGCCTCACATCGATCAGCCTCACATCGATCAGCCTCACATCGATCAGCCTCACATCGATCAGCCTCACATCGATCAATCTCCCATCGATCTGCCTCACATCGATCTGCCTCACATCGATCAACCTCACATCGATCAGCCTCACATCGATCAGCCTCACATCGATCAGCCTCACATCGATCAGCCTCACATCGATCAGCCTCACATCGATCAGCCTCACATCGATCTGCCTCACATCGATCAGCCTCACATCGATCAGCCTCACATCGATCAGCCTCACATCGATCAGCCTCACATCGATCAACCTCACATCGATCAGCCTCACATCGATCAGCCTCACATCGATCAACCTCACATCGATCAGCCTCACATCGATCAGCCTCACATCGATCAGCCTCACATCGATCAACCTCACATCGATCAGCCTCACATCGATCAGCCTCACATCGATCAGCCTCACATCGATCAGCCTCACATCGATCAATCTCACATCAATCAACCTCACATCGATCAGCCTCACATCGATCAACCTCACATCGATCAGCCTCACATCGATCAACCTCTCATCGATCATCCTCACATCGATCAGCCTCACATTGATCAGCCTCACATCGATCAGCATCACATCGATCAGCCTCACATCGATCAGCCTCACATCGATCAGCCTCACATCGATCAGCCTCACATCGATCAAGCTCCCATCGATCAACCTCACATCGATCAACCTCCCATCGATCAGCCTCACATCGATCAGCCTCACATCGATCAAGCTCCCATCGATCAGCCTCACATCGATCAGCCTCACATCGATCAGCCTCACATCGATCAAGCTCCCATCGATCAACCTCACATCGATCAGCCTCACATCGATCAGCCTCACATCGATCAGCCTCCCATCGATCAGCCTCACATCGATCAGCCTCACATCGATCAGCCTCACATCGATCAGCCTCACATCGATCAGCCTCACATCGATCAGCCTCACATCGATCAGCCTCACATCGATCAGCCTCACATCGAATAGCCTCACATCGATCAGCCTCACATCGATCAACCTCACATCGATCAGCCTCACATCGATCAGCCTCACATCGATCAGCCTCACATCAATCAAACTCACGTCGATCAGCCTCACATCGATCAGCCTCACATCGATCAATCTCACATCGATCAGCCTCACATCGATCAGCCTCACATCGATCAGCCTCACATCGATCAGCCTCACATCGATCAGCCTCACATCGATCAGCCTCACATCGATCAGCCTCACATCGATCAGCCTCACATCGATCAGCCTCACATCGATCAACCTCACATCGATCAGCCTCACATCAATCAAACTCACATCGATCAGCCTCACATCGATCAACCTCACATCGATCAGCCTCACATCGATCAACCTCACATCGATCAATCTCACATCGATCAGCCTCACATCGATCAGCCTCACATCGATCAATCTCACATCAATCAACCTCACATCAATCAACCTCACATCGATCAGCCTCACATCGATCAGCCTTACATCGATCAGCCTCACATCGATCAACCTCACATCGATCAGCCTCACATCGACCAACCTCACATCGATCAGCCTCACATCGACCAACCTCACATCGATCAGCCTCACATCGATCAGCCTCACATCGATCAGCCTCACATCGATCAGCCTCACATCAATCAAACTCACATCGATCAGCCTCACATCGATCAACCTCACATCGATCAGCCTCACATCGATCAACCTCACATCGATTAATCTCACATCGATCAGCCTCACATCGATCAGCCTCACATCGATCAATATCACATCAATCAACCTCACATCAATCAACCTCACATCGATCAGCCTCACATCGATCAGCCTCACATCGATCAGCCTCACATCGATCAGCCTCACATCGACCAACCTCACATCGATCAGCCTCACATCGATCAGCCTCACATCGACCAACCTCACATCGATCAGCCTCACATCGATCAGCCTCACATCGATCAGCCTCACATCGATCAACCTAACATCGATCAGCCTCACATCGATCAGCCTCACATCGATCAGCCTCACATCGATCAGCCTCACATCGATCAGCCTCACATCGATCAGCCTCACATCGATCAACCTCACATCAATCAACCTCACATCGATCAGCCTCACATCGATCAGCCTCACATCGATCAGCCTCACATCGATCAGCCTCACATCGATCAGCCTCACATCGATCAGCCTCACATCGATCAGCCTCACATCGATCAACCTCACATCGATCAATCTCACATCGATCAGCCTCACATCGATCAGCCTCACATCGATCAATCTCCCATCGACCAACCTCACATCGATCAGCCTCACATCGATCAGCCTCACATCGATCAGCCTCACATCGATCAGCCTCACATCGATCAGCCTCACATCGATCAATCTCCCATCGACCAACCTCACATCGATCAGCCTCACATCGATCTGCCTCACATCGATCAGCCTCACATCGATCAACCTCACATCGATCAGCCTCACATCGATCAGCCTCACATCGATCAGCCTCACATCGATCAGCCTCACATCGACCAACCTCACATCGATCAGCCTCACATCGATCAGCCTCACATCGATCTGCCTCACATCGATCAATCTCACATCGATCAGCCTCACATCGACCAACCTCACATCGATCAGTCTCACATCGACAAACCTCACATCGATCAGCCTCACATCGATCAATCTCACATCGACCAACCTCACATCGATCTGCCTCACAGCGATCAAACTCACATCGATCAGCCTCACATCGATCAACCTCACATCGACCATCCTCACATCAATAAGCCTCACATCGATCAGCCTCACATCGATCAGCCTCACATCGATCAGCCTCACATCGATCAGCCTCACATTGATCAGCCTCACATCGATCAACCTCACATCGATCAGCCTCACATCGATCAGCCTCACATCGATCAGCCTCACATCGATCAGCCTCACATCGATCAGCCTCACATCGATCAGCCTCACATCGATCAACCTCACATCGATCAATCTCCCATCGATCAGCCTCACATCGATCAGCCTCACATCGATCAGCCTCACATCGATCAGCCTCACATCGATCAGCCTCACATCGATCAATCTCCCATCGATCTGCCTCACATCGATCAGCCTCACATCGATCAACCTCACATCGATCAGCCTCACATCGATCAGCCTCACATCGATCAGCCTCACATCGATCAGCCTCACATCGATCAGCCTCACATCGATCTGCCTCACATTGATCAGCCTCACATCGATCAGCCTCACATCGATCAGCCTCACATCGATCAGCCTCACATCGATCAGCCTCACATCGATCAACCTCACATCAATCAACCTCACATCGATCAGCCTCACATCGATCAACCTCACATCGATCAGCCTCACATCGATCAGCCTCACATCGATCAGCCTCACATCGATCAGCCTCACATCGATCAGCCTCACATCGATCAGCCTCACATCGATCAGCCTCACATCGACCAACCTCACATCGATCAGCCTCACATCGATCAGCCTCACATCGATCAGCCTCACATCGATCAACCTCACATCGATCAATCTCCCATCGACCAACCTCACATCGATCAGCCTCACATCGATCAGCCTCACATCGATCAGCCTCACATCGATCAACCTCACATCGATCAATCTCCCATCGACCTACCTCACATCGATCAGCCTCACATCGATCAGCCTCACATCGATCAACCTCACATCGATCAGCCTCACATCGATCAGCCTCACATCAATCAACCTCACATCGATCAGCCTCACATCGATCAACCTCACATCGATCAATCTCACATCGATCAGCCTCACATCGATCAGCCTCACATCGATCAGCCTCACATCGATCAACCTCACATCGATCAGCCTCACATCGATCAGCCTCACATCGATCAGCCTCACATCGATCAATCTCCCATCGACCAACCTCACATCGATCAACCTCACATCGATCAACCTCACATCGATCAGCCTCACATCGATCAGCCTCACATCGATCAACCTCACATCGATCAACCTCACATCGACCAACCTCACATCGATCAGCCTCACATCGATTAGCCTCACAGCGATCAGCCTCACATCAATCAACCTCACATCGATCAGCCTCACATCGATCAACCTCACATCGATCAGCCTCACATCGATCAGCCTCACATCGATCAGCCTCACATCGATCAGCCTCACATCGATCAGCCTCACATCGATCAACCTCACATCGATCAGCCTCACATCGATCAGCCTCACATCGATCAGCCTTACATCGATCAACCTCACATCGATCAGCCTCACATCGATCAACCTCACATCGATCAGCCTCACATCGATCAATCTCCCATCGACCAACCTCCCATCGATCAGCCTCACATCGATCAGCCTCACATTGATCAGCCTCACATCGATCAGCCTCACATCGATCAGCCTCACATCGATCAGCCTCACATCGATCAGCCTCACATCGATCAATCTCACATCGTTCAGCCTCACATCGATCAGCCTCACATCGATCAGCCTCACATCGATCAATCTCACATCGATCAGCCTCACATCGATCAGCCTCACATCGATCAGACTCACATCGATCAACCTCACATCGATCAACCTCACATCGATCAATCTCACATCGATCAACCTCACATCGATCAGCCTCACATCGATCAGCCTCACATCGATCAACCTCACATCGATCAGCCTCACATCGATCAGCCTCACTTCGATCAACCTCACATCGATCAACCTCACATCGATCAATCTCACATCGATCTGCCTCACATCGATCAGCCTCACATCAATCAACCTCACATCGATCAGCCTCACATCGAACAGCCTCACATCGATCATCCTCACATCGATCAGCCTCACATCGATCAGCCTCACATCGATCAGCCTCACATCGATCAGCCTCACATCGATCAGCCTCACATCGATCAGCCTCACATCGAACAGCCTCACATCAATCAACCTCACATCGATCAGCCTCACATCGATCAGCCTCGCATCGATCAGCCTCACATCGATCAGCCTCACATCGATCAGCCTCACATCGATCAACCTCACATCGATCAGCCTCACATCGATCAGCCTCGCATCGATCATCCTCACATCGATCAGCCTCACATCGATCAGCCTCACATCGATCAACCTCACATCGATCAGCCTCACATCGATCAGCCTCGCATCGATCAGCCTCACATCGATCAACCTCACATCGATCAGCCTCACATCGATCAGCCTCACATCGATCAGCCTCACATCGATCAACCTGACATCGATCAGCCTCACATCGATCATCCTCACATCAATCAACCTCACATCGATCAGCCTCACATCGATCATCCTCACATCAATCAATCTCCCATCGATCAGCCTCACATCGATCAGCCTCACATCGATCAGCCTCACATCGATCAGCCTCACATCGACCAACCTCACATCGATCAGCCTCACATCGATCAGCCTCACATCGATCAGCCTCACATCGATCAACCTCACATCGATCAGCCTCACATCGATCAGCCTCACATCGATCAGCCTCACATCGATCAGCCTCACATCGATCAGCCTCACATCGATCAACCTCACATCGATCATCCTCACATCGATCAGCCTCCCATCGATCAACCTCACATCAATCAACCTCACATCGATCAGCCTCACATCGATCAGCCTCACATCGATCAATCTCACATCGATCAATCTCACATCGATCAGCCTCCCATCGATCAACCTCACATCGATCAGCCTCACATCGATCAACCTCACATCGATCAGCCTCACATCGACCAACCTCACATCGATCAGCCTCCCATCAATCAGCCTCCCATCGATCAGCTTCACATCGATCAGCCTCACATCGATCAGCCTCACATCGATCAGCCTCACATCGATCAACCTCACATCGATCAGCCTCCCATCGATCAACCTCACATCGATCAGCCTCACATCGATCAGCCTCACATCGATCAGCCTCACATCGATCAACCTCACATCGATCAGCCTCACATTGATCAGCCTCACATCGATCAACCTCACATCGATCAGCCTCACATCGATCAGCCTCACATCGATCAATCGCACATCGATCAGCCTCCCATCCATCAACCTCACATCGATCAGCCTCACATCGTTCAACCTCACATCGATCAGCCTCACATCGACCAACCTCACATCGATCAACCTCACATCGATCAGCCATACATCGATCAGCCTCACATCGATCAGCCTCACATCGATCAGCCTCACCTCGATCAGCCTCACATCGATCAGCCTCACATCGATCAGCCTCACATCGATCAGCCTCACATCGATCAGCCTCACATCGATCAGCCTCACATCGATCAACCTCACATCGATCAACCTCACATCGATCAGCCTCACATCGATCAACCTCACATCAATCAGCCTCACATCGATCAGCCTCACATCGATCAACCTCACATCGATCAACCTCACATCGATCAGCCTCACATTGATCAACCTCACATCGATCAGCCTCACATCGATCAACCTCACATCGATCAACCTCACATCGATCAGCCTCACATCGATCAAACTCACATCGATCAGCCTCACATCGATCAGCCTCACATCGACCAGCCTCACATCGACCAACCTCACATCGATCAGCCTCACAACGATCAACCTCACATCGATCAACCTCACATCGATCAGCCTCACATCGATCAACCTCACATCGATCATCCTCACATCGATCAGCCTCACATCGATCAGCCTCACATCGATCAGCCTCACATCGATCAGCCTCACATCGATCAGCCTCACATCGATCAGCCTCACATCGACCAACCTCACATCGATGAGCCTCACATCGATCAACCTCACATCGATCAGCCTCACATCGATCAGCCTCACATCGATCAACCTCACATCGATCAGCCTCGCATCGATCAGCCTCACATCGATCAGCCTCACATCGATCAACCTCACATCGATCAACCTCACATCGATCAGCCTCTCATCGATCAACCTCACATCGATCAGCCCCACATTGATCAGCCTCACATCGATCAGCCTCACATTGATCAGCCTCGCATCGATCAACCTCACATCGATCAGCCTCACATCGATCAGCCTCACATCGACCAACCTCACATCGATCAGCTTCACATCGATCAACCTCACATCGATCAGCCTCACATCGATCAGCCTCACATCGATCAACCTCACATCGATCAGCCTCGCATCGATCAGCCTCACATCGATCAGCCTCACATCGATCAACCTCACATCGATCAGCCTCACATCGATCAGCCTCACATCGATCAACCTCACATCGATCAGCCTCACATCGATCAGCCTCACATCGATCAGCCTCACATCGATCAGCCTCACATAGATCAACCTCACATCGATCGGCCTCACATCGATCAACCTCACATCGATCAGCCTCACATCGATCAGCCTCCCATCGATCAGCCTCACATCAATCAACCACACATCGATCAATCTCCCATCGACCAACCTCACATCGATCAGCCTCACATCGATCAGCCTCACATCGATCAGCCTCACATCGACCAACCACACATCAATCAACCACACATCGATCAATCTCCCATCGACCAACCTCATATCGATCAGCCTCACATCGATCAGCCTCACATCGATCAACGTCACATCGATCAGCCTCACATTGATCAGCCTCACATCGATTAACCTCACATCGATCAACCTCACATCGATCAGCCTCACATCGATCAGCCTCACATCGATCAGCCTCACATCGATCAGCCTCACATCGATCAGCCTCCCATCGATCAACCTCACATCGATCATCCTCACATCGATCGACTTTAAATCGATCAGCCTCACATCGATCAACCTCACATCGATCAGCCTCACATCGATCAGCCTCACATCGATCAGCCTCACATCGATCAGCCTCCCATCGATCAACCTCACATCGATCAGCCTCAAATCGATCAACTTTAAATCGATCAACCTCACATCGATCAACCTCACATCGATCAGCCTCACATCGATCAAACTCACATCGATCATCCTTACATCGATCAACCTCACATCGATCAGCCTCACATCGATCAGCCTCACATCGATCAGCCTCACATCAATAAGCCTCACATCGATCAGCCTCACATCGATCAGCCTCACATCGATCAGCCTCACATCGATCAGCCTCACATTGATCAGCCTCACATCGATCAACCTCACATCGATCAGCCTCACATCGATCAGCCTCACATCGATCAGCCTCACATCGATCAGCCTCACATCGATCAGCCTCACATCGATCAGCCTCACATCGATCAGCCTCACATTGATCAACCTCACATCGATCAATCTCCCATCGATCAGCCTCACATCGATCAGCCTCACATCGATCAGCCTCACATCGATCAGCCTCACATCGATCAATCTCCCATCGATCTGCCTCACATCGATCAGCCTCACATCGATCAACCTCACATCGATCAGCCTCACATCGATCAGCCTCACATCGATCAGCCTCACATCGATCAGCCTCACATCGATCAGCCTCACATCGATCTGCCTCACATCGATCAGCCTCACATCGATCAGCCTCACATCGATCAGCCTCACATCGATCAGCCTCACATCGATCAACCTCACATCGATCAGCCTCACATCGATCAGCCTCACATCGATCAACCTCACATCGATCAGCCTCACATCGATCAGCCTCACATCGATCAGCCTCACATCGATCAACCTCACATCGATCAGCCTCACATCGATCAGCCTCACATCGATCAGCCTCACATCGATCAACCTCACATCGATCAGCCTCACATCGATCAATCTCACATCAATCAACCTCACATCGATCAGCCTCACATCGATCAACCTCACATCGATCAGTCTCACACCGATCAACCTCACATCGATCATCCTCACATCGATCAGCCTCACATCGATCAGCCTCACATCGATCAGCATCACATCGATCAGCCTCACATCGATCAGCCTCACATCGATCAGCCTCACATCGATCAAGCTCCCATCGATCAACCTCACATCGATCAACCTCCCATCGATCAGCCTCACATCGATCAGCCTCACATCGATCAAGCTCCCATCGATCAGCCTCACATCGATCAGCCTCACATCGATCAGCCTCACATCGATCAAGCTCCCATCGATCAACCTCACATCGATCAGCCTCACATCGATCAGCCTCACATCGATCAGCCTCCCATCGATCAGCCTCACATCGATCAGCCTCACATCGATCAGCCTCACATCGATCAGCCTCACATCGATCAGCCTCACATCGATCAGCCTCACATCGAATAGCCTCACATCGATCAGCCTCACATCGATCAACCTCACATCGATCAGCCTCACATCGATCAGCCTCACATCGATCAGCCTCACATCGATCAGCCTCACGTCGATCAGCCTCACATCGATCAGCCTCACATCGATCAATCTCACATCGATCAGCCTCACATCGATCAGCCTCACATCGATCAGCCTCACATCGATCAGCCTCATATCGATCAGCCTCACATCGATAATCCTCACATCGATCAGCCTCACATCGATCAGCCTCACATCGATCAGCCTCACATCGATCAACCTCACATCGATCAGCCTCACATCGATCAGCCTCACATCGATCAGCCTCACATCGATCAGCCTCACATCGATCAGCCTCACATCGATCTGCCTCACATCGATCAGCCTCACATCGATCAGCCTCACATCGATCAGCCTCACATCGATCAGCCTCACATCGATCAACCTCACATCGATCAGCCTCACATCGATCAGCCTCACATCGATCAACCTCACATCGATCAGCCTCACATCGATCAGCCTCACATCGATCAGCCTCACATCGATCAACCTCACATCGATCAGCCTCACGTCGATCAGCCTCACATCGATCAGCCTCACATCGATCAACCTCACATCGATCAGCCTCACATCGATCAATCTCACATCAATCAACCTCACATCGATCAGCCTCACATCGATCAACCTCACATCGATCAGTCTCACACCGATCAACCTCACATCGATCATCCTCACATCGATCAGCCTCACATCGATCAGCCTCACATCGATCAGCATCACATCGATCAGCCTCACATCGATCAGCCTCACATCGATCAGCCTCACATCGATCAGCCTCACATCGATCAAGCTCCCATCGATCAACCTCACATCGATCAACCTCCCATCGATCAGCCTCACATCGATCAGCCTCACATCGATCAAGCTCCCATCGATCAGCCTCACATCGATCAGCCTCACATCGATCAGCCTCACATCGATCAAGCTCCCATCGATCAACCTCACATCGATCAGCCTCACATCGATCAGCCTCACATCGATCAGCCTCCCATCGATCAGCCTCACATCGATCAGCCTCACATCGATCAGCCTCACATCGATCAGCCTCACATCGATCAGCCTCACATCGATCAGCCTCACATCGATCAGCCTCACATCGAATAGCCTCACATCGATCAGTCTCACATCGATCAACCTCACATCGATCAGCCTCACATCGATCAGCCTCACATCGATCAGCCTCACATCGATCAGCCTCACGTCGATCAGCCTCACATCGATCAGCCTCACATCGATCAATCTCACATCGATCAGCCTCACATCGATCAGCCTCACATCGATCAGCCTCACATCGATCAGCCTCACATCGATCAACCGCACATCGATCAACCTCACATCGATCAGCCTCACATCGATCAGCCTCACATCAATCAACCTCACATCGATCAGCCTCACATCGATCAGCCTCACATCGATCAGCCTCACATCGATCAGCCTCACATCGATAATCCTCACATCGATCAGCCTCACATCGATCAGCCTCACATCGATCAGCCTCACATCGATCAACCTCACATCGATCAGCCTCACATCAATCAAACTCACATCGATCAGCCTCACATCGATCAACCTCACATCGATCAGCCTCACATCGATCAACCTCACATCGATCAATCTCACATCGATCAGCCTCACATCGATCAGCCTCACATCGATCAATCTCACATCAATCAACCTCACATCAATCAACCTCACATCGATCAGCCTCACATCGATCAGCCTCACATCGATCAGCCTCACATCGATCAGCCTCACATCAATCAAACTCGCATCGATCAGCCTCACATCGATCAACCTCACATCGATCAGCCTCACATCGATCAACCTCACATCGATCAATCTCACATCGATCAGCCTCACATCGATCAGCCTCACATCGATCAATCTCACATCAATCAACCTCACATCAATGAACCTCACATCGATCAGCCTCACATCGATCAGCCTCACATCGATCAGCCTCACATCGATCAGCCTCACATCAATCAAACTCACATCGATCAGCCTCACATCGATCAACCTCACATCGATCAGCCTCACATCGATCAAACTCACATCGATTAATCTCACATCGATCAGCCTCACATCGATCAGCCTCACATCGATCAATCTCACATCAATCAACCTCACATCAATCAACCTCACATCGATCAGCCTCACATCGATCAGCCTCACATCGATCAGCCTCACATCTATCAGCCTCACATCGACCAACCTCACATCGATCAGCCTCACATCGATCAGCCTCACATCGACCAACCTCACATCGATCAGCCTCACATCGATCAGCCTCACATCGATCAGCCTCATATCGATCAACCTAACATCGATCAGCCTCACATCGATCAGCCTCACATCGATCAGCCTCACATCGATCAGCCTCACATCGATCAGCCTCACATCGATCAGCCTCACATCGATCAACCTCACATCAATCAACCTCACATCGATCAGCCTCACATCGATCAGCCTCACATCGATCAGCCTCACATCGATCAGCCTCACATCGATCAGCCTCACATCGATCAGCCTCACATCGATCAGCCTCACATCGATCAGCCTCACATCGATCAGCCTCACATCGATTTGCCTCACATCGATCAGCCTCACATCGATCAATCTCCCATCGACCAACCTCACATCGATCAGCCTCACATCGATCTGCCTCACATCGATCAGCCTCACATCGATCAACCTCACATCGATCAGCCTCACATCGATCAGCCTCACATCGATCAGCCTCACATCGATCAGCCTCACATCGACCAACCTCACATCGATCAGCCTCACATCGATCAGCCTCACATCGATCTGCCTCACATCGATCAATCTCACATCGATCAGCCTCACATCGACCAACCTCACATCGATCAGCCTCACATCGACAAACCTCACATCGATCAGCCTCACATCGATCAATCTCACATCGACCAACCTCACATCGATCTGCCTCACAGCGATCAAACTCACATCGATCAGCCTCACATCGATCAACCTCACATCGACCATCCTCACATCAATAAGCCTCACATCGATCAGCCTCACATCGATCAGCCTCACATCGATCAGCCTCACATCGATCAGCCTCACATTGATCAGCCTCACATCGATCAACCTCACATCGATCAGCCTCACATCGATCAGCCTCACATCGATCAGCCTCACATCGATCAGCCTCACATCGATCAGCCTCACATCGATCAGCCTCACATCGATCAACCTCACATCGATCAATCTCCCATCGATCAGCCTCACATCGATCAGCCTCACATCAATCAACCTCACATCAATCAGCCTCACATCGATCAGCCTCACATCGATCAACCTCACATCGATCAGCCTCACATCGATCAGCCTCACATCGATCAGCCTCACATCGATCAATCTCACATCAATCAACCTCACATCAATGAACCTCACATCAATCAGCCTCACATCGATCAGCCTCACATCGATCAGCCTCACATCGATCAGCCTCACATCGATCAGCCTCACATCAATCAAACTCACATCGATCAGCCTCACATCGATCAACCTCACATCGATCAGCCTCACATCGATCAACCTCACATCGATTAATCTCACATCGATCAGCCTCACATCGATCAGCCTCACATCGATCAATCTCACATCAATCAACCTCACATCAATCAACCTCACATCGATCAGCCTCACATCGATCAGCCTCACATCGATCAGCCTCACATCTATCAGCCTCACATCGACCAACCTCACATCGATCAGCCTCACATCGATCAGCCTCACATCGACCAACCTCACATCGATCAGCCTCACATCGATCAGCCTCACATCGATCAGCCTCACATCGATCAACCTAACATCGATCAGCCTCACATCGATCAGCCTCACATCGATCAGCCTCACATCGATCAGCCTCACATCGATCAGCCTCACATCGATCAGCCTCACATCCATCAACCTCACATCAATCAACCTCACATCGATCAGCCTCACATCGATCAGCCTCACATCGATCAGCCTCACATCGATCAGCCTCACATCGATCAGCCTCACATCGATCAGCCTCACATCGATCAGCCTCACATCGATCAGCCTCACATCGATCAGCCTCACATCGATTTGCCTCACATCGATCAGCCTCACATCGATCAATCTCCCATCGACCAACCTCACATCGATCAGCCTCACATCGATCTGCCTCACATCGATCAGCCTCACATCGATCAACCTCACATCGATCAGCCTCACATCGATCAGCCTCACATCGATCAGCCTCACATCGATCAGCCTCACATCGACCAACCTCACATCGATCAGCCTCACATCGATCAGCCTCACATCGATCTGCCTCACATCGATCAATCTCACATCGATCAGCCTCACATCGACCAACCTCACATCGATCAGCCTCACATCGACAAACCTCACATCGATCAGCCTCACATCGATCAATCTCACATCGACCAACCTCACATCGATCTGCCTCACAGCGATCAAACTCACATCGATCAGCCTCACATCGATCAACCTCACATCGACCATCCTCACATCAATAAGCCTCACATCGATCAGCCTCACATCGATCAGCCTCACATCGATCAGCCTCACATCGATCAGCCTCACATTGATCAGCCTCACATCGATCAACCTCACATCGATCAGCCTCACATCGATCAGCCTCACATCGATCAGCCTCACATCGATCAGCCTCACATCGATCAGCCTCACATCGATCAGCCTCACATCGATCAACCTCACATCGATCAATCTCCCATCGATCAGCCTCACATCGATCAGCCTCACATCGATCAGCCTCACATCGATCAGCCTCACATCGATCAGCCTCACATCGATCAATCTCCCATCGATCTGCCTCACATCGATCAGACTCACATCGATCAACCTCACATCGATCAGCCTCACATCGATCAGCCTCACATCGATCAGCCTCACATCGATCAGCCTCACATCGATCAGCCTCACATCGATCTGCCTCACATCGATCAGCCTCACATCGATCTGCCTCACATCGATCAGCCTCACATCGATCAGCCTCACATCGATCAGCCTCACATCGATCAGCCTCACATCGATCAGCCTCACATCGATCAACCTCACATCAATCAACCTCACATCGATCAGCCTCACATCGATCAACCTCACATCGATCAGCCTCACATCGATCAGCCTCACATCGATCAATCTCCCATCGATCAGCCTCACATCGATCAGCCTCACATCGATCAGCCTCACATCGATCAGCCTCACATCGACCAACCTCACATCGATCAGCCTCACATCGATCAGCCTCACATCGATCAGCCTCACATCGATCAACCTCACATCGATCAATCTCCCATCGACCAACCTCACATCGATCAGCCTCACATCGATCAGCCTCACATCGATCAGCCTCACATCGATCAACCTCACATCGATCAATCTCCCATCGACCTACCTCACATCGATCAGCCTCACATCGATCAGCCTCACATCGATCAACCTCACATCGATCAGCCTCACATCGATCAGCCTCACATCAATCAACCTCACATCGATCAGCCTCACATCGATCAACCTCACATCGATCAATCTCACATCGATCAGCCTCACATCGATCAGCCTCACATCGATCAGCCTCACATCGATCAACCTCACATCGATCAGCCTCACATCGATCAGCCTCACATCGATCAGCCTCACATCGATCAATCTCCCATCGACCAACCTCACATCGATCAACCTCACATCGATCAACCTCACATCGATCAGCCTCACATCGATCAGCCTCACATCGATCAACCTCACATCGATCAACCTCACATCGACCAACCTCACATCGATCAGCCTCACATCGATCAGCCTCACATCGATCAGCCTCACATCAATCAACCTCACATCAATCAGCCTCACATCGATCAGCCTCACATCGATCAACCTCACATCGATCAGCCTCACATCGATCAGCCTCACATCAATCAACCTCACATCGATCAGCATCACATCGATCAACCTCACCTCGATCAACTTTACATCGATCAGCCTCACATCGATCAGCCTCACATCGATCAGCCTCACATCGATCAGCCTCACATCGATCAACCTCACATCGATCAACCTCACATCGATCAGCCTCACATCGATCAACCTCACATCGATCAGCCTCACAGCGATCAAACTCACATCGATCAGCCTCACATCGATCAACCTCACATCGACCATCCTCACATCAATAAGCCTCACATCGATCAGCCTCACATCGATCAGCCTCACATCGATCAGCCTCACATCGATCAGCCTCACATCGATCCGCCTCACATCGATCAGCCTCACATCAATCAACCTCACATCGATCAGCCTCACATCGATCAACCTCACATCGATCAGCCTCACATCGATCAGCCTCACATCGATCAGCCTCACATCGATCAGCCTCACATCGATCAGCCTCACATCGATCAACCTCACATCGATCAGCCTCACATCGATCAGCCTCACATCGATCAGCCTCACATCGATCAACCTCACATCGATCAGCCTCACATCGATCAACCTCACATCGATCAGCCTCACATCGATCAATCTCCCATCGACCAACCTCCCATCGATCAGCCTCACATCGATCAGCCTCACATTGATCAGCCTCACATCGATCAGCCTCACATCGATCAGCCTCACATCGATC
Source organism: Scyliorhinus torazame (assembly GCF_047496885.1). Classification (NCBI taxonomy): domain Eukaryota; kingdom Metazoa; phylum Chordata; class Chondrichthyes; order Carcharhiniformes; family Scyliorhinidae; genus Scyliorhinus; species Scyliorhinus torazame. The sequence continues at coordinate 66,741,913 of NC_092727.1, read as the reverse complement.
AGCCTCACATCGATCAGCCTCACATCGATCAATCTCACATCGTTCAGCCTCACATCGATCAGCCTCACATCGATCAGCCTCACATCGATCAGCCTCACATCGATCAGACTCACATCGATCAGACTCACATCGATCAACCTCACATCGATCAATCTCACATCGATCAACCTCACATCGATCAGCCTCACATCGATCAGCCTCACATCGATCAACCTCACATCGATCAGCCTCACATCGATCAGCCTCACATCGATCAACCTCACATCGATCAACCTCACATCGATCAATCTCACATCGATCTGCCTCACATCGATCAGCCTCACATCAATCAACCTCACATCGATCAGCCTCACATCGAACAGCCTCACATCGATCAACCTCACATCGATCAGCCTCACATCGATCAGCCTCGCATCGATCAGCCTCACATCGATCAGCCTCACATCGATCAGCCTCACATCGATCAACCTCACATCGATCAGCCTCACATCGATCAGCCTCGCATCGATCATCCTCACATCGATCAGCCTCACATCGATCAGCCTCACATCGATCAACCTCACATCGATCAGCCTCACATCGATCAGCCTCGCATCGATCAGCCTCACATCGATCAACCTCACATCGATCAGCCTCACATCGATCAGCCTCACATCGATCAGCCTCACATCGATCAACCTCACATCGATCAGCCTCACATCGATCATCCTCACATCAATCAACCTCACATCGATCAGCCTCACATCGATCAACCTCACATCGACCAACCTCACATCGATCAGCCTCACATCGATCAGCCTCACATCGATCAGCCTCACATCGATCAGCCTCACATCGATCAACCTCACATCGATCAATCTCCCATCGACCAACCTCACATCGATCAGCCTCACATCGATCAGCCTCACATCGATCAGCCTCACATCGATCAACCTCACATCGATCAATCTCCCATCGACCTACCTCACATCGATCAGCCTCACATCGATCAGCCTCACATCGATCAACCTCACATCGATCAGCCTCACATCGATCAGCCTCACATCAATCAACCTCACATCGATCAGCCTCACATCGATCAACCTCACATCGATCAATCTCACATCGATCAGCCTCACATCGATCAGCCTCACATCGATCAGCCTCACATCGATCAACCTCACATCGATCAGCCTCACATCGATCAGCCTCACATCGATCAGCCTCACATCGATCAATCTCCCATCGACCAACCTCACATCGATCAACCTCACATCGATCAACCTCACATCGATCAGCCTCACATCGATCAGCCTCACATCGATCAACCTCACATCGATCAACCTCACATCGACCAACCTCACATCGATCAGCCTCACATCGATCAGCCTCACATCGATCAGCCTCACATCAATCAACCTCACATCAATCAGCCTCACATCGATCAGCCTCACATCGATCAACCTCACATCGATCAGCCTCACATCGATCAGCCTCACATCAATCAACCTCACATCGATCAGCATCACATCGATCAACCTCACCTCGATCAACCTCACATCGATCAGCCTCACATCGATCAGCCTCACATCGATCAGCCTCACATCGATCAGCCTCACATCGATCAACCTCACATCGATCAACCTCACATCGATCAGCCTCACATCGATCAACCTCACATCGATCAGCCTCACAGCGATCAACCTCACATCGATCAGCCTCACATCGATCAGCCTCACATCGATCAGCCTCACATCGATCAACCTCACATCGATCAGCCTCACATCGATCAACCTCACATCGATCAGCCTCACATCGATCAATCTCCCATCGACCAACCTCCCATCGATCAGCCTCACATCGATCAGCCTCACATTGATCAGCCTCACATCGATCAGCCTCACATCGATCAGCCTCACATCGATCAGCCTCACATCGATCAGCCTCACATCGATCAATCTCACATCGTTCAGCCTCACATCGATCAGCCTCACATCGATCAGCCTCACATCGATCAGCCTCACATCGATCAGACTCACATCGATCAGACTCACATCGATCAACCTCACATCGATCAATCTCACATCGATCAACCTCACATCGATCAGCCTCACATCGATCAGCCTCACATCGATCAACCTCACATCGATCAGCCTCACATCGATCAGCCTCACATCGATCAACCTCACATCGATCAACCTCACATCGATCAATCTCACATCGATCTGCCTCACATCGATCAGCCTCACATCAATCAACCTCACATCGATCAGCCTCACATCGAACAGCCTCACATCGATCAACCTCACATCGATCAGCCTCACATCGATCAGCCTCGCATCGATCAGCCTCACATCGATCAGCCTCACATCGATCAGCCTCACATCGATCAACCTCACATCGATCAGCCTCACATCGATCAGCCTCGCATCGATCATCCTCACATCGATCAGCCTCACATCGATCAGCCTCACATCGATCAACCTCACATCGATCAGCCTCACATCGATCAGCCTCGCATCGATCAGCCTCACATCGATCAACCTCACATCGATCAGCCTCACATCGATCAGCCTCACATCGATCAGCCTCACATCGATCAACCTCACATCGATCAGCCTCACATCGATCATCCTCACATCAATCAACCTCACATCGATCAGCCTCACATCGATCAACCTCACATCGACCAACCTCACATCGATCAGCCTCACATCGATCAGCCTCACATCGATCAGCCTCACATCGATCAGCCTCACATCGATCAACCTCACATCGATCAATCTCCCATCGACCAACCTCACATCGATCAGCCTCACATCGATCAGCCTCACATCGATCAGCCTCACATCGATCAACCTCACATCGATCAATCTCCCATCGACCTACCTCACATCGATCAGCCTCACATCGATCAGCCTCACATCGATCAACCTCACATCGATCAGCCTCACATCGATCAGCCTCACATCAATCAACCTCACATCGATCAGCCTCACATCGATCAACCTCACATCGATCAATCTCACATCGATCAGCCTCACATCGATCAGCCTCACATCGATCAGCCTCACATCGATCAACCTCACATCGATCAGCCTCACATCGATCAGCCTCACATCGATCAGCCTCACATCGATCAATCTCCCATCGACCAACCTCACATCGATCAACCTCACATCGATCAACCTCACATCGATCAGCCTCACATCGATCAGCCTCACATCGATCAACCTCACATCGATCAACCTCACATCGACCAACCTCACATCGATCAGCCTCACATCGATCAGCCTCACATCGATCAGCCTCACATCAATCAACCTCACATCAATCAGCCTCACATCGATCAGCCTCACATCGATCAACCTCACATCGATCAGCCTCACATCGATCAGCCTCACATCAATCAACCTCACATCGATCAGCATCACATCGATCAACCTCACCTCGATCAACCTCACATCGATCAGCCTCACATCGATCAGCCTCACATCGATCAGCCTCACATCGATCAGCCTCACATCGATCAACCTCACATCGATCAACCTCACATCGATCAGCCTCACATCGATCAACCTCACATCGATCAGCCTCACAGCGGTCAAACTCACATCGATCAGCCTCACATTGATCAACCTCACATCGACCATCCTCACATCAATAAGCCTCACATCGATCAGCCTCACATCGATCAGCCTCACATCGATCAGCCTCACATCGATCAGCCTCACATCGATCAGCCTCACATCGATCAGCCTCACATCAATCAACCTCACATCGATCAGCCTCACATCGATCAACCTCACATCGATCAGCCTCACATCGATCAGCCTCACATCGATCAGCCTCACATCGATCAGCCTCACATCGATCAGCCTCACATTGATCAACCTCACATCGATCAGCCTCACATCGATCAGCCTCACATCGATCAGCCTCACATCGATCAACCTCACATCGATCAGCCTCACATCGATCAACCTCACATCGATCAGCCTCACATCGATCAATCTCCCATCGACCAACCTCCCATCGATCAGCCTCACATCGATCAGCCTCACATTGATCAGCCTCACATCGATCAGCCTCACATCGATCAGCCTCACATCGATCAGCCTCACATCGATCAGCCTCACATCGATCAATCTCACATCGTTCAGCCTCACATCGATCAGCCTCACATCGATCAGCCTCACATCGATCAGCCTCACATCGATCAGACTCACATCGATCAGACTCACATCGATCAACCTCACATCGATCAATCTCACATCGATCAACCTCACATCGATCAGCCTCACATCGATCAGCCTCACATCGATCAACCTCACATCGATCAGCCTCACATCGATCAGCCTCACATCGATCAACCTCACATCGATCAACCTCACATCGATCAATCTCACATCGATCTGCCTCACATCGATCAGCCTCACATCAATCAACCTCACATCGATCAGCCTCACATCGAACAGCCTCACATCGATCAACCTCACATCGATCAGCCTCACATCGATCAGCCTCGCATCGATCAGCCTCACATCGATCAGCCTCACATCGATCAGCCTCACATCGATCAACCTCACATCGATCAGCCTCACATCGATCAGCCTCGCATCGATCATCCTCACATCGATCAGCCTCACATCGATCAGCCTCACATCGATCAACCTCACATCGATCAGCCTCACATCGATCAGCCTCGCATCGATCAGCCTCACATCGATCAACCTCACATCGATCAGCCTCACATCGATCAGCCTCACATAGATCAGCCTCACATCGATCAACCTCACATCGATCAGCCTCACATCGATCATCCTCACATCAATCAACCTCACATCGATCAGCCTCACATCGATCATCCTCACATCAATCAATCTCCCATCGATCAGCCTCACATCGATCAGCCTCACATCGATCAGCCTCACATCGATCAGCCTCACATCGACCAACCTCACATCGATCAGCCTCACATCGATCAGCCTCACATCGATCTGCCTCACATCGATCAACCTCACATCGATCAGCCTCACATCGATCAGCCTCACATCGATCAGCCTCACATCGATCAGCCTCACATCGATCAGCCTCACATCGATCAGCCTCACATCGATCAACCTCACATCGATCATCCTCACATCGATCAGCCTCCCATCGATCAACCTCACATCAATCAACCTCACATCGATCAGCCTCACATCGATCAGCCTCACATCGATCAATCTCACATCGATCAATCTCACATCGATCAGCCTCCCATCGATCAACCTCACATCGATCAGCCTCACATCGATCAACCTCACATCGATCAGCTTCACATCGACCAACCTCACATCGATCAGCCTCCCATCAATCAGCCTCCCATCGATCAGCCTCACATCGATCAGCCTCACATCGATCAGCCTCACATCGATCAGCCTCACATCGATCAACCTCACATCGATCAGCCTCCCATCGATCAACCTCACATCGATCAGCCTCACATCGATCAGCCTCACATCGATCAGCCTCACATCGATCAACCTCACATCGATCAGCCTCACATTGATCAGCCTCACATCGATCAACCTCACATCGATCAGCCTCACATCGATCAGCCTCACATCGATCAATCGCACATCGATCAGCCTCCCATCGATCAACCTCACATCGATCAGCCTCACATCGATCAACCTCACATCGATCAGCCTCACATCGACCAACCTCACATCGATCAACCTCACATCGATCAGCCTCACATCGATCAGCCTCACATCGATCAGCCTCTCATCGATCAGCCTCACCTCGATCAGCCTCACATCGATCAGCCTCACATCGATCAGCCTCACATCGATCAGCCTCACATCGAACAGCCTCACATCGATCAACCTCACATCGATCAACCTCACATCGAACAGCCTCACATCGATCAACCTCACATCGATCAGCCTCACATCGATCAGCCTCACATCGATCAACCTCACATCGATCAACCTCACATCGATCAGCCTCACATTGATCAACCTCACATCGATCAGCCTCACATCGATCAAACTCACATCGATCAGCCTCACATCGATCAATCTCCCATCGATCAGCCTCACATCGACCAGCCTCACATCGATCAGCCTCACATCGATCAGCCTCACATCGATCAACCTCACATCGATCAAGGTCCCATCGACCAACCTCACATCGATCAGCCTCACATCGATCAACCTCACATCGATCAACCTCACATCGATCAGCCTCACATCGATCAACCTCACATCGATCATCCTCACATCGATCAGCCTCACATCGATCAGCCTCACATCGATCAGCCTCACATCGATCAGCCTCACATCGATCAGCCTCACATCGATCAGCCTCACATCGATCAGCCTCACATCGACCAACCTCACATCGATCAGCCTCACATCGATCAACCTCACATCGATCAGCCTCACATCGATCAGCCTCACATCGATCAACCTCACATCGATCAGCCTCGCATCGATCAGCCTCACATCGATCAGCCTCACATCGATCAACCTCACATCGATCAACCTCACATCGATCAGCCTCACATCGATCAACCTCACATCGATCAGCCTCACATCGATCAGCCTCACATCGATCAGCCTCACATTGATCAGCCTCACATCGATCAACCTCACATCGATCAGCCTCACATCGATCAGCCTCACATCGACCAACCTCACATCGATCAGCCTCACATCGATCAACCTCACATCGATCAGCCTCACATCGATCAGCCTCACATCGATCAACCTCGCATCGATCAGCCTCGCATCGATCAGCCTCACATCGATCAGCCTCACATCGATCAACCTCACATCGATCAGCCTCACATCGATCAGCCTCACATCGATCAACCTCACATCGATCAGCCTCACATCGATCAGCCTCACATCGATCAGCCTCACATCGATCAGCCTCACATCGATCAACCTCACATCGATCGGCCTCACATCGATCAACCTCACATCGATCAGCCTCACATCGATCAGCCTCCCATCGATCAGCCTCACATCAATCAACCACACATCGATCAATCTCCCATCGACCAACCTCACATCGATCAGCCTCACATCGATCAGCCTCACATCGATCAGCCTCACATCGACCAACCTCACATCAATCAACCACACATCGATCAATCTCCCATCGACCAACCTCACATCGATCAGCCTCACATCGATCAGCCTCACATCGATCAACGTCACATCGATCAGCCTCACATTGATCAGCCTCACATCGATTAACCTCACATCGATCAACCTCACATCGATCAGCCTCACATCGATCAGCCTCACATCGATCAGCCGCACATCGATCAGCCTCACATCGATCAGCCTCCCATCGATCAACCTCACATCGATCAGCCTCACATCGATCAACTTTAAATCGATCAGCCTCACATCGATCAGCCTCACATCGATCAGCCTCACATCGACCAACCTCACATCGATCAGCCTCACATCGATCAGCCTCACATCGATCTGCCTCACATCGATCAACCTCACATCGATCAGCCTCACATCGATCAGCCTCACATCGATCAGCCTCACATCGATCAGCCTCACATCGATCAGCCTCACATCGATCAGCCTCACATCGATCAACCTCACATCGATCATCCTCACATCGATCAGCCTCCCATCGATCAACCTCACATCAATCAACCTCACATCGATCAGCCTCACATCGATCAGCCTCACATCGATCAATCTCACATCGATCAATCTCACATCGATCAGCCTCCCATCGATCAACCTCACATCGATCAGCCTCACATCGATCAACCTCACATCGATCAGCTTCACATCGACCAACCTCACATCGATCAGCCTCCCATCAATCAGCCTCCCATCGATCAGCCTCACATCGATCAGCCTCACATCGATCAGCCTCACATCGATCAGCCTCACATCGATCAACCTCACATCGATCAGCCTCCCATCGATCAACCTCACATCGATCAGCCTCACATCGATCAGCCTCACATCGATCAGCCTCACATCGATCAACCTCACATCGATCAGCCTCACATTGATCAGCCTCACATCGATCAACCTCACATCGATCAGCCTCACATCGATCAGCCTCACATCGATCAATCGCACATCGATCAGCCTCCCATCGATCAACCTCACATCGATCAGCCTCACATCGATCAACCTCACATCGATCAGCCTCACATCGACCAACCTCACATCGATCAACCTCACATCGATCAGCCTCACATCGATCAGCCTCACATCGATCAGCCTCTCATCGATCAGCCTCACCTCGATCAGCCTCACATCGATCAGCCTCACATCGATCAGCCTCACATCGATCAGCCTCACATCGAACAGCCTCACATCGATCAACCTCACATCGATCAACCTCACATCGAACAGCCTCACATCGATCAACCTCACATCGATCAGCCTCACATCGATCAGCCTCACATCGATCAACCTCACATCGATCAACCTCACATCGATCAGCCTCACATTGATCAACCTCACATCGATCAGCCTCACATCGATCAAACTCACATCGATCAGCCTCACATCGATCAATCTCCCATCGATCAGCCTCACATCGACCAGCCTCACATCGATCAGCCTCACATCGATCAGCCTCACATCGATCAACCTCACATCGATCAAGGTCCCATCGACCAACCTCACATCGATCAGCCTCACATCGATCAACCTCACATCGATCAACCTCACATCGATCAGCCTCACATCGATCAACCTCACATCGATCATCCTCACATCGATCAGCCTCACATCGATCAGCCTCACATCGATCAGCCTCACATCGATCAGCCTCACATCGATCAGCCTCACATCGATCAGCCTCACATCGATCAGCCTCACATCGACCAACCTCACATCGATCAGCCTCACATCGATCAACCTCACATCGATCAGCCTCACATCGATCAGCCTCACATCGATCAACCTCACATCGATCAGCCTCGCATCGATCAGCCTCACATCGATCAGCCTCACATCGATCAACCTCACATCGATCAACCTCACATCGATCAGCCTCACATCGATCAACCTCACATCGATCAGCCTCACATCGATCAGCCTCACATCGATCAGCCTCACATTGATCAGCCTCACATCGATCAACCTCACATCGATCAGCCTCACATCGATCAGCCTCACATCGACCAACCTCACATCGATCAGCCTCACATCGATCAACCTCACATCGATCAGCCTCACATCGATCAGCCTCACATCGATCAACCTCGCATCGATCAGCCTCGCATCGATCAGCCTCACATCGATCAGCCTCACATCGATCAACCTCACATCGATCAGCCTCACATCGATCAGCCTCACATCGATCAACCTCACATCGATCAGCCTCACATCGATCAGCCTCACATCGATCAGCCTCACATCGATCAGCCTCACATCGATCAACCTCACATCGATCGGCCTCACATCGATCAACCTCACATCGATCAGCCTCACATCGATCAGCCTCCCATCGATCAGCCTCACATCAATCAACCACACATCGATCAATCTCCCATCGACCAACCTCACATCGATCAGCCTCACATCGATCAGCCTCACATCGATCAGCCTCACATCGACCAACCTCACATCAATCAACCACACATCGATCAATCTCCCATCGACCAACCTCACATCGATCAGCCTCACATCGATCAGCCTCACATCGATCAACGTCACATCGATCAGCCTCACATTGATCAGCCTCACATCGATTAACCTCACATCGATCAACCTCACATCGATCAGCCTCACATCGATCAGCCTCACATCGATCAGCCGCACATCGATCAGCCTCACATCGATCAGCCTCCCATCGATCAACCTCACATCGATCAGCCTCACATCGATCAACTTTAAATCGATCAGCCTCACATCGATCAACCTCACATCGATCAGCCTCACATCGATCAGCCTCACATCGATCAGCCTCACATCGATCAGCCTCCCATCGATCAACCTCACATCGATCAGCCTCACATCGATCAACTTTAAATCGATCAACCTCACATCGATCAACCTCACATCGATCAGCCTCACATCGATCAAACTCACATCGATCATCCTTACATCGATCAACCTCACATCGATCAGCCTCACATCGATCAGCCTCACATCGATCAGCCTCACATCGATCAGCCTCACATCGATCAGCCTCACATCGATCAACCGCACATCGATCAACCTCACATCGATCAGCCTCACATCGATCAGCCTCACATCGATCAGCCTCACATCGATCAGCCCCACATCAATCAAACTCACATCGATCAACCTCACATCGATCAGCCTCACATCGATCAAACTCACATCGATCAGCCCCACATCGATCAAACTCACATCGATCAGCCTCACATTGATCAGCCTCACATCGATCAGCCTCACATCGATCAGCCTCACATCGATCAACCTCACATCGATCAGCCTCACATCGATCAGCCTCACATCGATCAACCTCACATCGATCAGCCTCACATCGATCAGCCTCACATCGATCAACCTTACATCGATCAGCCTCACATCGATCAGCCTCACATCGATCTGCCTCACATCGATCAGCCTCACATCGATCAGCCTCACATCGATCAGCCTCACATCAATCAACCTCACATCAATCAGCCTCACATCGATCAGCCTCACATCGATCAGCCTCACATCGATCAAACTCACATCGATCAGCCCCACATCGATCAAACTCACATCGATCAGCCTCACATCGATCAGCCTCACATCGATCAAACTCACATCGATCAGCCCCACATCGATCAAACTCACATCGATCAGCCTCACATCGATCAAACTCACATCGATCAGCCTCACATTGATCAGCCTCACATCGATCAGCCTCACATCGATCAGCCTCACATCGATCAACCTCACATCTATCAGCCTCACATCGATCAGCCTCACATCGATCAACCTCACATCGATCAGCCTCACATCGATCAGCCTCACATCGATCAACCTCACATCGATCAGCCTCACATCGATCAGCCTCACATCGATCTGCCTCACATCGATCAGCCTCACATCGATCAGCCTCACATCGATCAGCCTCACATCGATCAGCCTCACATCGATCAGCCTCACATCAATCAACCTCACATCAATCAGCCTCACATCGATCAGCCTCACATCGATCAGCCTCACATCGATCAACCTCAAATCGATCAACCTCACATCGATCAACCTCACATCGATCAGCCTCACATCGATCAAACTCACATCGATCATCCTTACATCGATCAACCTCACATCGATCAACCCCACATCGATCAGCCTCACATCAATCTGTCTCACATCGATCAGCCTCACATCGATCAGCCTCACATCGACCAGCCTCACATCGACCAGCCTCACATCGATCAGCCTCACATCGATCAGCCTCACATCGATCAAACTCACATCGATCATCCTCACATCGATCAGCCTCACATCGATGAGCCTCACATCGATCAGCCTCACATCGATCAACCTCACATCGATCAACCTCACATCGATCAGCCTCACATCGATCAGCCTCACATCGATCAACCTCACATCGATCAGCCTCACATCGATCAGCCTCACATCGATCAGCCTCACATCGATCAGCCTCACATCGATCAGCCTCACATCGATCAGCCTCACATCGATCAGCCTCACATCGATCAGCCTCACATCGATCAGCCTCACATCGATCAGCCTCGCATCGATCAGCCTCGCATCGATCAGCCTCGCATCGATCAGCCTCACATCGATCAACCTCACATCGATCAGCCTCACATCGATCAACCTCACATCGATCAGCCTCACATCAACCAACCTCGCCGCCACACAACCTGTCTGTTTTACCCTTCTTGGTGGTTATTGATCCATTCCTCTGAAAATGCCCTCCCTGTGACTCTCCACGTCCCTCAATCACAGTGGGGGGGGGGGGGGGGGGGGGGAGGGGTCGGGGGGGGGCTGGTTACCCACTCACTATCTTCACTCCAATCGAACACTGAATCGACAGAGCGGGAAATTTTCACACAGCTTAACGGAGTTGTTCTAAACTGGTGCAAACAGTGATATTGTAGTAGTAATTTAATCCAAAATTACATTGAGAAAAGAAGATGACAGTTGAGGTGTGTGGGTCATGTACAGTGGATGTTGACTGTGGGGAGCTGAGTGGAAGTGGGTGTGGGGGGAGGTCAGTTATCAGCAAGCTTGAGGGGGTTCTGCATAATTTGATGCTGGATTATGAACAGGGTGATGATCTCTAATGAAATAAAATAAGAGACATGTGGTGCTGGGATGGGGCGGGGTGGGGTGACGTCACCCACAGCTCACATGGTCACCAAAGGAAACAAAGAGGCAAAAGCAAGCGGCTGAGTCTCCCACAGGCTGTCCGAGAAACCATGGGCAAAATGCCTCCCAAAGAGGTCCCGGGACAATAAGATCCGTCTCAAGAAGCACAGAGTGATTAGTCACTCTGAGAGATGTTATGGAATGTGAAATGCTCCCTGTGGTAGTCACCACTGATGTATATATTGTATATATAGGATGTTGATTATAGGTGCTTTACGGTAAGGCCCCTGTACTACAGGTACGGGGGTAGATCCCTGCCTGCTGGCTCCGCCCAGTAGGAGGAGTCTAAATATGTGTGTTCCTCGTACAGCAGCCATTTCGCCAGCTGCTGTAGGAGGCTACACACCTCAGTGTAATAAAGGCTCGATTGCATCCAACTCTCGTCTTTGTGCAATTGATCGCACATCAGTCTCAGATGTTCATATTCCAACGTTCCATTGGCTAAGGTCACACTGCCAATCGAATTACTCTCCTGCCAACCATTCCAGAAAGCTGAGGTCTGGTGGAGCTGCATTTGGAGAACTTGCTGGGACATGGGTGAGACGCGGAAGGGTTAATCTGTGATGTTTGGTTACACAGTGCAACTTACAGGCTCACATTCCACACTGCAGATTCGTCACATGCTAAATTGAGTTGGCCACTCACTGCTCACCCAGATTGCTCGCCTGAAGCAGCTGCTAGTCCCACTCGCTGCACAATTTAAGGGTCTATGGGGCTTATTTCATGCCCAGCTCCCAAGTTGGTTTTTGTTGATCCAATTTCTTGGCCTCTGTGGGCTGAACACAGACTGAATATCAACAGCAGCAGCAAACAATCCAAAATAACATTCTCGGAAAACCCCAAGGAGAGAGGCAAGCAGCAGACTGCTATTTAAGTCAAAGAGCCACTGAGTGAAGATCTCTAGCAATAGTTGATGACCATTTATAGACCTGACCTGTTGTTGGGTCAATGGGGAAATGGTTACCCAGAAATAATTGCCTCACCCTCAGGAGCAGTGAGAAATGTAGGCCCTGCTGAGACTGTCGATTCCACCCTCCTCCAATTTGTGGCCTGCACGGGCTGTGCTCAGCACCGGCCCTTCCTGATGTGAGGGCTGCACTATTCGAGCAGACACTCCTGTGACTGGGACTTTAGCTGCATGTTGACAATTCAAGGATTGAGTAACACGCATCCTTTCAATCTAACATTGTGGCTGGACAGGACAGCTCCACAATGGGGCTGTGGGCTTCCTGGTCTCCACACTGGAGTCACGAAGCTTCCAGTCAACAACAGCAAATAAAGACTGTCCAACACTTCTCATTTTCTGTCTCTATTCCCGAAGGGGATGTCCTAGACATCACGGGGGGGGGAACCTGCAGGGGCCGGGGGTGGAAAATGGGACACGTTGATGAGATCATGAACTAATTCTTCTGTGGAAGACCCAGAGGCTGACTTTAGTCCCCAGCCTAATAAAGAAGGTTGATGGGGATCTCCTGTGACTTGTCTGGTGTACCGGGCAGCCTGCTGGACGGGTTGCGCACTATATCGCAAAACAGGGAGGAATCCAATTTTCACACCGAACATGGAGAGGATTCTGCTCAACATGGAGTGGCTCCATCAACACAACTGTGCTCCGACCATTATGGAGCCTGTCCTGAGCTCTCACAGCTGCCATGGAAGCTCATGCGATTACATCTTGGCTTTGGGGCCCAGTGTTGACAGAGGTTTCCAGAGAGTCACACCTTTCTGTTATGTATTTAATCGTATGTCGAATCTTAGCAGCTGCAGTAAACTCCGTGTGTTAATATCTGCATGTTGTCACCAGAAGTGACTTCACAGGTCTCCAGCAGGGGAAACTGGCAGAGTAAAGGACCAGTTTGCAGTGAACACACCTGGTAAATAAAGGCAGTTTTGACCCTTCGTGCTTCCCAGCGGCAGTTCTCCACATTATACAACACAGAAATCTGGCAACGCGGATTGCGAACGCCGCATGCTGTCCACCCGGGAGGACATAAAATATTAATGAAGGTTGGGATAGAAGACTCAGAAGAAAAGCTCGCGCATGTGCTCTCGATATTATCACAGAATCACAGAAAAATTCAGTACAGAAAAGGGCCTTCAGCCCATCGAGTCTGCACCGCTGCCTGAAAGGCACCTGACCTGTCTACGTCATCCCGTTTGCCAGCACTTGGCCCAGAGCATTGAATGTTAAGACGTGCCAAGTGCTCAGCCAGATACTTTTTAAAGGATGTGAGGCAACCCGCCTCTACCACCCTCCCAGGCCGTGCATTCCAGACCATCACCACCCTCTGGGCAAAAACAATTTTTCCTCAAATCCCCCCTGAACCTCCCGCCCCTCACCTTGAACTTGTGTCCCCTTGTAATCGACCCTTCAACTAAGGGGAACAGCTGTTCCCTACCCACCCTGTCCATGCCCCTCATAATCCTGTACACATCGATCAGGTCGCCCCTCAGTCTTCTCTGCTCCAGCCAAAACAACCCAAGTCTATCCAACCTTTCTTCACAACTTGAATGTTCCATCCCAGGCAACATCCTGGTGAATCGCCTCTGCACCCCCTCCAGTGCAATCACATCCTTCCTATAATGTGGCGACCCGAACTGCCACAAAATACTCCGCTGTGGCCTCACCAATGTTCTATACAACTGAAACATAACTTCCTTGCTTTTGTAATCTATGCCAGAAAGGCAAGTGTGCCTTTTTCACCATCCTATTAATCTGCCCTTCTGCCTTCAGAGATCTATTTACAAACACGCCAAGGTCTCTTTGTCCCTCAGGACTTCCCAGTGTGGTGCCATTCAAAGAACAAACAAAGAACAAAGAAATGTACAGCACAGGAACAGGCCCTTCGGCCCTCCAAGCCCGTGCCGACCATACTGCCCGACTAAACTACAATCTTCTACACTTCCTGGGTCCGTATCCTTCTATTCCCATCCTATTCATGTATTTGTCAAGATGCCCCTTAAATGTCCCTATCGTCCCTGCTTCCACCACCTCCTCCGGTAGCGAGTTCCAGGCACCCACTACCCTCTGTGTAAAAAAACTGCCTTGTACATCTACTCTAAACCTTGCCCCTCGCACCTTAAACCTATGCCCCCTAGTAATTGAATATTTCCTTGTCACATTACACCTTCCAAAGTGTCACACCTCACACTTTTCAGGATTAAATTCCATCAGCCACTTTTCTTTTTTACAAAAATGGGTTGTGAAAACACCCAGTGAGGTGATGCTCTTCCCTCACCATCACGTTGTCTTATTTTACTGCAACATATATTACATGAGCAAGTTGCCAGGTTGTGGAAGCAAATACATTAATGGCGTTCAAAAGGCATCTTGACAAATACATGGATAGGATGGGTATAGAGGGATACGACACAAGGAAGTGCTGAGGGTTTGGGCCAAGGGTGGTATCATGACCCGTACAGGCTTGGAGGGCCGAAGGGCCTGTTCCTGTGCTGTACTGTTCTTTGTTCAAAAGAAGGCAGCAACCCGAGCTTCAGCCTCATTTTAAAAACCCTCATCTCTATAATTGCGGGCAGCATGGTGGTGTTGCTAACTTTTGGTTGGCTCTTAATTTGGCTCGATTTAATCACGTTTGCTCAAGAGTCGCCAGGTATCTTTCGACACCGCCACAAGGTTCAGAACCGAATACTGATCAATGACTCGATACACCAGTCAGTAAGTTCAAAAGCAATGCTCATTTATTTACACACAGTCAAATCTACTCATGCATAAACTCTACAAACTAAACTACCACTATTACTAAAGCCTATACTTAGCTTTGGGTGTCTACTCAGTCAGAGGAACAATGGCCGTTGCTCGGTTCTGAGGCTGCTGGGTTGAGCTGTTTACAGGGTAGCAACTAGGAGCGTCTATCTCGTAGCATGCGTTGACTTGGGACTTACTTGGTCTGCTGTAGCTGCTAGGCAGGTCTCTCTCTTCGGTGAGAGCCAAAGCCAAAGGAGGAAGATTCTCCCTTGGGGGATACCTCTTATACTGCAAAGGGCTTCACGCTCTTTTGGGCGGGCCTTGAACTTGGCCTCAACTAATTGGGTCTTTCCCAATCATCGGTATCGATTTTCCTCCAATAGAGGGGTGGTTCCCTGATCGCTGGGCGTGTCCTGGTGACTGTCAGTCTGCTTTGTCTTAGCTTCTTCTGGCACCAGGAGTCTGTCCTAACATTGTGTATCTAAGTGTTTCTCTTTTGTCCCCAGAGATGGCTCATTAGTATGTAAATCGTTTGGTAGTTTCTGTCCTGTCTGAGCGTTTAAGGTTCTAATCAACAGACAGAGCTTGCACCTGCTTGTTTCTTAGCATTGTCCAATTTTCCCTGCGGGATTCTTTGCGGGTGTCCATTTTGTAATCGGGATGTGGACATCCCAGATGGCTACTGTGGCCCAGTGGGTTAGCCCTGCTGCCTCACGGCGCCGAGGTCCCAAGTTCGATCACGGCTCTGGGTCACTGTCCGTGTGGTGTTTGCACATTCTCCCCGTGTTTGCGTGGGTTTCGCCCCCACAACCCAAAGATGTGCAGGATAGGTGGATTGGCGAAGCTAAATTGCCCCCTAATTGAAAAAAATGAATTGGGTATTCTGAATTTAAAAAAAAAAAATCTCTTTAATTGCTCTGCGGAGGATGGCCACACACAACCATCTCAGGCACTGGAAGCCATTGTCCAGTGTTGTAGCACAGGGATCTGGTCTGCGTCCTCTATTGTCAGTCATTTATATAAATGACATAGATGACTGTGTGGGGGTAGGATCAGTAAGTTTGCGGATGACACAAAGACAGGCCGTGTCAGGCTGAGAGTCTTGGGTTTCAGAAAGATATAGACGGGATGGTCAAATTGGCAGCTTACACCTTCTGTGTAAAAAACCTGCCTCGCACATATCCTCTAAACTTTGCCCCACGGACCTTAAACCTAAGTGACTGACCCCTCCACCCTGGGAATGAGTGCCTGCCCATCCACTCTATTCATGCCCCTCATAATCTTTTAGACCTTTATCAGGTCACCCCTCACCCTCCGTCGTTCTAGTGAAACAGTCCGAGTCTATTCAGCCTCTCGCGTAGCTAACACCCTCCCGACCAGGCAACATCCTGGTAAACCTCTGCAAAGCCTCCACAACCTTCTGGTAGTGTGGCGACACATTCTGATGATAACAACACCCCATCTCCCCTCACTCTGCCTTCTCAAACCTACTCGGCCACACCAGTCCTCATGCCCACTTACCCTGTAGTATACATAGCCCTCTGTGTCTAGGCACTGCCACATCCCTTCAATTCATCTACCCTCAGGCATTGTCCCCTCTCCCTCATCCTCATCCTCAACAAATGTGGTGGTATGTATTAGGGGTAATACGGTACACCACAATGCCGACAGGTAGATGGATACCGGGTCCTGATAGGATCTGCCGCCTACTGGGCTCCACCCAGAAATGCCGGTATAAGAACTCGGATTTCCCCCAGCAGCTGCATTCTGTAACCGAGCTGCTGGGGATCAAGTTCTGCTCAATAAAGCCTTTATATGATGTTACTTCAACCTGCCTTGCGTCATATTGACGGTACAACAATTTATTGAGCAAACTTAAATAAAGGAATATGGAGCTCCGCATCACCCCGGAGTGCCTGCGCATCGCACCCCAAGCAGCTAACTCGACCTCTATCTTCAAACATTGGCTGGCATGTTTTGAGGGCTACCTCCGAACGGCCCCCGGCAAACCAATGGACGAACAAAAAATGCAGGTCCTCTATTCCAGGGTGAGTCGCGATGTCTACTCACTTATCGAGGACGAGGACGATTTCCCCGATGCCATCGCCGCGCTGAAGGACATCTACATCCGGCCCGCCAACCAGGTTTTTGCGCGCTACCAGCTCGACACACGACGGCAATTTCCAGGAGAATCGCTGGACGAGTTCTATGCCGCCATGCAGATCCTGGGTAGAAACTGCAACTGCCCGGCGGTGACGGCGAACAAACACACAGAGCTCCTGGTCCGCGATGCGTATGTGGCAGGTTTGGCTTCTGCCCAGATCCGCCAGACGCTTCTGGAGAAAGAATCTCTGGGTCTCCCAGAAGCTCGGGCCCTGGTGGCATCCCTCGATGTGGCCTCGCGTAACGCCCGCGCCTAAGCCCCCGACCGCACTGCAGCCCCTTGGGCTCCGTGGACCCCCGCTGCGATCGACTCTCCGGCACCCCCCCCCCCCACCCCCACAAACCTGTGTGGCCAAAACACCAGACCAACCGGGGGGGCCCCGCTGCTATTTTTGCGACCAGCCGAAACACCCTCGGCAGCGACGCCCGGCCCGCGTGGCTACCTGCAAAAGCTGCGGAAAAAAGGGCCACTACGCAACGGTGTGCAAGTCCCGCGGGGTCGCCGCTGTCTCCGGGGAAGAAACGGGACCACAGACCCAGCCCCCCCTGCGATCCACGTGCGACCAACGGGCCCTGGATGCCACGAGGGAGAGATGGGCGCCGCCATTTTGTCCACCCCGACCGCGTGTGATCCGTGGACGCCGCCATCTTGGCTGACAGGAAAGGACCCCGACACAGACGGCCCCATACTGCCTGACGACGATGATCTACTTCGACAACCACGTTTGGCATTGATGACCCTGGACCAGTCGCGACCCCGGACGCTCCAGACAGCGACGACTACAGTCCTGGTGAATGGATACGAGACGCCGCGTCTTATCGACTCTGGGAGCACGGAGAGTTTCATTCATCCGGACACGGTAAGACGCTGTTCCCTCATAATTCGGCCAAGCACCCAGAAAATGTTCCTGGCAGCGGGGTCCCACTCCGTTGAGATCAAGGGGTTCTGCATCGCTAACCTAACGATGCAGGGGAGGGAGTTCCGAAACTACCGGCTGTATGTCCTCCCCCATCTCTGTGCGCCCACACTCCTAGGGTTGGACTTCCAATGCAACCTTCCGAGTTTAACATTTAAATTTGGCGGCCCTATACCCCCACTGACTGTCTGCGGCCTCGCGACCCTCAAGGTTGAACCGCCTTCCTTGTTTGCGAACCTCACCCCGGATTGCAAACCCGTCGCCAAAGGAGCAGACGGTACAGCGCCCAGGACCGAGCATTCATTCGGTCCGAAGTACAGAGGCTGCTGAAGGAAGGCATCATCCAGGCTAGCAACAGTCCCTGGAGAGCCCAGGTGGTAGTCGTTAAGACCGGGGAGAAACAGAGGATGGTCATCGACTATAGTCAGACCATCAACAGGTACACGCAGCTAGATGCGTACCCTCTCCCCCGCATATCCGACATGGTCAATCGGATTGCACAGTACAAGGTCTTTTCCACCGTGGACCGCAAATCCGCCTACCACCAGCTCCCCATCTGCCCCGGTGACCGCAAGTATACTGCCTTCGAAGCAGACGGGCGGCTATACCACTTTTTAAAGAGTTCCATTCGGCGTCACGAACGGAGTCTCGGTCTTCCAATGAGAGATGGACCAAATGGTTGACCAGCACGGTTTACGAGCCACGTTCCCGTATCTCGACAACGTCACCATCTGTGGCCACGACCAGCAGGACCACGACGCCAACCTCCAAAAATTCCTCCAGACCGCTAACGCCCTGAACCTCACTTACAACAGGGAACAATGCGTGTTCAGCACCGACCGTCTAGCCATCCTGGGCTACGTAGTGCGTAATGGAGTGATAGGCCCCGACCCTGAAGGCATGCGCCCCCTCATGGAGTTCCCTCTCCCCCACTGTGCCAAAGCCCTGAAACGCTGCCTGGGCTTCTTTTCTTATTACGCCCAGTGGGTTCCACAATACGCCGACAAGGCCCGTGCATTAATCCAGTCCACTATTTTTCCCCTGGCGACAGAGTCATGCCAGGCCTTTAGCCGCATCAAAGCAGATATCACAAAGGCCACGACGCGCGCCATCAGCGAGTCCCTCCCTTCCCAGGTCGAGAGCGACGCATCAGATGTAGCTCTGGCGGCCACCCTCAACCAAGCAGGCAGACCCGTGGCCTTCTTCTCCCGAACCCTCCACGCTTCAGAAATCTACCACTCCTCAGTGGAAAAGGAGGCACAAGCCATAATGAAAGCTGTGCAACACTGGAGGCATTACCTGGCCGGTAGGAGATTCACTCTCCTCACTGACCAACGGTCGGTTGCCTTCATGTTCGATAATGCACAGCGGGGCAAGATCAAGAACGACAAGATCTTGCGGTGGAGGATCGAACTCTCCACCTTCAATTATGAGATTTTGTACTGTCCCGGAAAGCTGAACGAGCCATCCGATGCCCTATCTCGCGGCACATGTGCCAACGTACAAGTGGACCGTCTACAAGCCCTCCACAAGAACCTCTGCCACCCGGGGGTCACTCGTTTCTACCACTTCCTCAAGGCCCGCAACCTCCCTTACTCCGTCGAGGACGTCCGAACAGTCACCAGGAACTGCCAGATCTGCGCTGAGTGCAAAGCGCACTTTTTCAGGCCAGATAGAGCACACCTGATAAAGGCCTCTCGACCCGTTGAACGCCTCAGTTTGGATTTCAAAGGCCCCCTCCCCTCCACCGATCGCAACACGTACTTTCTGAACGTCGTTGACGAATACTCCCGTTTCCCTTTCGCCATCCCCTGCCCCGACATGACCGTGGCCACGGTCATTAAAGCCCTCGGCACCATTTTTACACTGTTCGGTTTCCCCGCCTATATCCATAGCGATAGGGGGTCCTCCTTTATGAGTGACGAACTGCGTCAATTCCTGCTCAGCAAGGGTATAGCCTCGAGCTGGACGACCAGTTACAACCCCCGGCGGAACGGGCAGGTAGAAAGGGAGAATGGAACGGTCTGGAAGGCCATCCTGCTGGCCCTCCGGTCTAGGGGTCTCCCAATTTCCCGCTGGCAGGAAGTCCTCCCGGATGCCCTTCACTCTATCCGGTCCCTGCTGTGCACCACTACGAACCAAACGCCTCACGAGCGCCTCCTTCTCTTTCCTAGGAAGTCCTCCTCTGGAACGCCACTTCCGACCTGGCTGGCAGCTCCGGGACCCATCCTGCTCCGGAAACATGTGCGGGCACACAAGTCAGATCCGTTGGTGGAAAGGGTGCATCTCCTTTACGCGAACCCGCAATACGCCTATGTGGAGTACCCCGATGGCCGACAGGACATGGTCTCCCTGCGAGACCTGGCATCCGCCGGAGCTACCCACACCCTCCCCACACCAATCACCCCCTCACTCCCGCCGGCTCATCCCGCAGCCACCCCCTTCCCGGGGGGGTTCGGTTCTCCTCCCAGACCCGCCCAGGAGTAAGGAAACAGGGGACAGCGCTACGCTCCCAGAGACGACAGGACTCGAGCCAGCGCCATCACCACCATGCCCGAGACGATCGAAAAGGACGCCCAGGGCACCCACCCGGCTCATCGAATCGCTTTAATTCATCTCAACGTTTTCAGTAGCCCGGTAAAAGCGGCATTATTGTGTATTGTTATAGTTATAGCACCATGCCGACCCTGTTTGGCGCGTTGGCCCGGTTAAAGCGACAATTTTGTTTATAGTTTAGAGTTACGGCACAATGCCGACCCTGTTTGGCCCGTTGGCCCAGTTAAATCGACAATTTTGTTTATTGCTCAGAGTTACGGCACAGTACCGACCCTGTAAACCCCTACCACCATGCGAACCACCATCCCGCCGGGTTCTTTTTCAACAAGGGGTGAATGTGGTGGTATGTATTAGGGGTAATAAGGTACACCACGATGCCGACAGGCTATTGGTAGATGGATACCGGGTCCTGATAGGATCTGCCGCCTATTGGGCTCCACCCAGAAATGCCGTTATAAGAACCCGGATTTCCCCCAGCATTCTGTAACCGAGCTGCTGGGGATCAAGTTCTGCTCAATAAAGCCTTTAATTGATGTTACTTCAACCTGCCTTGCGCCATATTGACGGTACAACAACAAACACACTCCATCCATTGGGTGAACACACACCATCCTTCTCACTCATATGTCTTTTCCTTCCCTCCTTGCAGGAGAAGAGAGCAGGAAATAGAACAGAGAGACTGAGATACGGAGATGGTCCTCCACAAATATCTGAATTATCAGCTGCCGAGGAGGAGGTGCTGGGGATCAGCGGGGCCTTGCTGTCAGCAATGGGGAGACGGGATTTTGCCAGCTACCTGGTGGCTCAGTGAATGCCCAGACAGCTGCACTGACTTCGGCATCCACTCGTGTTTAACGGTCCCCTCAGCATTCTTACCTTTGCAGAACTCGCTCATGTCTTATCTCCCACATGCCCTTTATGTGTCCAGCAGGGGTGACAGAGGAGTCACGGATGTCGACTCCTCTGAGGAACTCAAAGATTCTTTGGGTTCAATCTCACAGGAACCGTGCAGCTCGGGCTCTCACATTTCAATGAAGCCAGTCGAGATTTTCACCTCGTCTCTCAGCCGAGTATCAGAACCGACGACACACAGTCTCACAGCTGAGATTGCACTGAATTGGCCAGGCAACTGCTTGTTTGAATAGGAAATTTGTGGGAGAGGGGAGAGAGTGAGGAGGGGTAATGGACACATTCTCAAAGTGTCACAAATGTCACTAGCTGTACCCACAAGTGACCTGTCCTGGGGACTGAGCCCTATAGTTTGCTGAGGACTCTAAGTGAGGTAACACAGTGAATAGAATTTCATAGAACTTACAGTGCAGAAGGAGGCCATTCAGCCCATCGAGTCTGTACCGGCCCTTGGAAAGAGCACCCCACTTAAACCCCACTCTTCCACCCTCCCCAAAACCCCGTAACCCAACCTAACATTTTTGTACACTAAGGGCAATTTATCATGGCCAATCCACCTAACCTGCACATCTTTGGACTGTGGGAGGAAACCGGAGCACCCGGAGGAAACCCACACACACACGGGGAGGATGTGCAGGCTCCGCACAGACAGTGACCCAAACCGGGAATCGAACCTGGGGCCCTGGAGCTGTGAAGCAATTGTGCTATCCACAATGCTACCGCGCTGCCCTTTAAAAAAACATTTTTCTTTTTAAATCTCCTCATCCTGGTCTTAAAAAGGAGACTAAACTATGTCCCCCAGTTTTAGTCTCTCTGACAAGAGGAAACATCCTTCCCAGTATCCACTTTGTCCAGTTCCCTGGGATCGTATTCGTATCAATATGACCTGCACATAGAATTTATTAAATGCAGAATAATTACAGATTTCTGATAGACAGGTGAGGGACCACAACCACAATCTTATCAAAGAGCCGAATGGGTTACTCGTGCTCAGAAGTCCTTTGCTCCTGTGAGACAGTATATAGGGAATTAAGAGACAACAGGAGGGGCAGGGAACATAGAATATACAGTGCAGAAAGAGGCCATTCGGCCCATCGAGTCTGCACCAACCCACTTGTGGTGGTATGTATTAGGGGTAATATGGTACCTGTGAAGCCGAGAGGCTATTGGCTGACAGGTCCCGGGTCCTGGTTGGATCTGCCGACTTCTGGCTCCACCCTGAAGGCGGAGTATAAGAGCTCGAGTTCTCCCACCAGCCGCATTCTGTAACTGAGCTGCTGGGGAACAAGTCTTGCTTAATAAAGCCTCGATAGACTTCATCACTTCTCGCCTTGTGTAAGTCATTGAGCGCTACAATTTATTAAGCAAGCTTAAAAGACTATGGAGCTCTGGATCGCCTCGGAGTGCCTGCGGATCAGCCCCCATGCAGCAAACTCGGCGGCCGTGTTTAAACACTGGCTAGCATGCTTCGAAGGCTACCTTCGAACGGCCCCCGGCCGGACCACGGAAGAGCAGAAAATGCAGGTCCTGCATTCCAGGGTGAGCCCGGAGATCTACACGCTTATCGAAGATGCGGAGGATTTCCTGACGGCGCTCGCTTTGCTGAAAGGTGTCTACATTCGGCCCATAAACCAGGTCTACGCACGCCACCAACTCGCGACGAGATGGCAAATTCCCGGAGAATCGCTCGACGAATTCTACAGCACACTGCTGATTTTGGGACGAAACTGCAACTGCCCGTCGGTGAGCGCGATCGAGCTAATCAGAGTCGCATTCGTGGCAGGTATGACTTCTCCCCAAATTCGTCAAAGACTTTTAGAAAGAGAGTCGCTAGGACTCTCAGAGGCACGGGCCCTTGCGGCCTCCCTCGATGTGGCTTTGCAAAACGCCCGCGCCTATGGCCCCGACCGTGTGGCAGCCCCTTGGGCTCTGTGGATCCCCGTTGCGACCGTCTCCCCGGCACCCCCAACCCCCCCGCAAGCTTGCGCGGCTAGAGCATCAGACCATCCCGGTGGGGCCCGCTGCTACTTTTGCGGGCAGGCGAAACACCCCCGGCAGCGCTGCCCGGCCCGCGCAGCTATTTGTAAAAGCTGCGGCAAAAAGGGCCATTACGCGGCAGTGTGCGGGCCCGGCCGGTCGCCGCAATCCCCGGGGAAGAACGAGGACAGCAGATTCCAAACCGCCCCCCAACCCCCCCCCCCCCCCCAACGATCCATGCGCGACCCGCGGGCGCTGCCATTTTGGGTCCCGGACACCACGAGGGGAGGATGGGCGCCGCCATCTTGTGACCCCCGGCCACGTGCGATTCATGGGGGCGGCCATTTTGTCCACCCTCGACCGCGTGCAATCCATGGACGCCGCCATCTTGGCTGACAGCCAAGGACCCCAGCACAGACGGCTCCATGGGGTCCGAAGAAAACGCCGCAACGCTACTACCTCGACTGGCTTCTGTGACTCTGGACCAATCACGGGCCTGGACGCTCCAAACGACGACAACAACGGTGCTGGTCAACGGATACGAGACGCCATGCTTGATCGACTCCGGGAGCACGGAAAGTTTTATTCACCCAGATACGGTAAGACGCTGTTTTCTGTCCATTCACCCAAGCGCTCAAAAGATTTCTCTAGCTGACATCCGGGTGCAGCGATGACCAGCTAAGTCGCATGTTTCGGCACCTCCCGTTTTAACGGACTTTTGGGCTCTTATCGGGAGCCCCAACGGTAATTTTCGAAGGCTAAACCCACTGTGAGGCGACATAGAAGGGAGTCCCCCCGGATGTGAATGGACAGAAGAGATAATAGTGGCCAGATTGCGGAGGATCCTCTGGAGCAGCGGCAAAGAAGGGAAGTGAGAAGCAAGATGGCGGTGGAGGGAGGCCAGTTGGTATGGGGCCTGGAACAGCAGGAGTTCCTCCGGCGATGTGTGGAGGAGCTCAAGAAGGAGGTGCTGGCGCCGATGCTGCAGGCGATTGGGGGGTTAAAGGAGGCGCAGAAGACCCAAGAGATGGAGCTCCGTGGAGTGAAGGCAAAAGCTGCCGAGAATGAGGACGAGATACAGGGCTTGGTGGTGAAGACGGAGACGCACGAGGCAATGCATAAGAGGTGTATGGAGAGACTGGAAGCCCTTGAAAATAGCTCGAGGAGGAAGAACTTAAGAATCTTGGGTCTTCCCGAAGGGGCAGAGGGAGCGGACGTTGGGGTGTATGTGAGCACGATGCTCCATACCTTAATGGGAGCTGAGGCCCCGACGGGCCCCCTGGAAGTGGAGGGAGCATATCGAGTCCTCGTGAGAAGACCAAAGGCAGGAGAAATACCTCGAGCAACAGTGGTGAGGTTCCACCGCTACAAGGACAGGGAAATGGTCATGAGATGGGCGAAAATGACACGGAGCAGCAGGTGGGAGAACGCGGTGATCCGCGTGTATCAGGATTGGAGTGCGGAGGTGGCGAGAAGGAGGGCGAGTTTCAATCGGGCCATGGCGGTGCTCCACAAGAGGAAAGTGAAGTTCGGAATGTTGCAGCCGGTAAGACTGTGGGTTACACACCAGGGTAAACACCACTACTTCGAGACGGCAGAAGAGGCGTGGACATTTATTGAAGAGGAGAAGTTGGACTAGATTGGAGAAAGAGTGTTTGAAATGAAATAGTGTGGTGGTGGTAAGGGACTGTGAATCAGATGGTGGAAAATTTTCTTTCCCCTCGAAGGGGGGGACACACAAAGAAATGTGGGCGCTGGTGGGGAAGGGGAGGGGGAAGGAGAGAGGGAGCTGCGCCATCAGGGGCGGGGCCGAGAGGGAAGCGCGGGCTTTGTTCCCGCGCTATGGAAATTGTGGCGGGAAAAGGGGGCGCAGGAAGGAGGGGGCCTCACATAATGGGAGGCTAAGGATAAACGGGGGAAGCCGAGGTCAGCCAGAGTTTGCTGACTTCCGGAAGCAATATGGGGGATGGGGGGAGCAACTAAGCTAGAGAGGGATCTAGCGGGGGGGGGGGGGGGGGGGGTTAACTGGGTTGCTGCTGCTAAGGGGAAGGGGGAGCTGTTACGGGATGGGATGGGAGGGCGCCGTCGGGGGGATAAGCGGGTGCGTGGGAACCGGGTGAGGAGCTGGTCTAAAAAAGGGGATGGCTAGTCGACGAGGGGGGGGGGGGGTAAAGAGCCCCCCCAACTCGGTTGATCACGTGGAACGTGAGAGGGTTGAATGGGCCGATTAAGAGGGCAAGGGTACTTGCGCACCTAAAGAAGCTAAAGGCAGACGTGGTCATGCTTCAGGAGACGCACCTGAAACTGGCGGATCAGGTCAGATTAAGGAAAGGATGGGTGGGACAGGTATTCCACTCGGGCTTGGATGCGAAAAATAGAGGAGTGGCAATACTAGTGGGGAAACGGGTATTGTTTGAGGCGAAGACCATAGTGGCAGACAGTGGGGGTAGATACGTGATGGTGAGTGGCAGATTGCAAGGTGAGGCGGTGGTGCTGGTGAATGTATATGCCCCGAACTGGGATGACGTGAACTTTATGAAGCGTATGTTGGGGCGCATCCCGGACCTGGAGATGGGAAAGTTGGTAATGGGGGGGGACTTCAACGCGGTGCTGGACCCAGGGCTGGACCAGTCTAGATCTAGGACCCGGAGGAGGCCAGCAGCGGCCAAGGTGCTTAAGGGCTTTATGGAGCAGATGGGAGGAGTGGATCCCTGGAGATTTACTCGGCCAAGGAGTAAAGAGTTTTCCTTCTTCTCCCATGTCCACAAAGTGTACTCCCGGATAGACTTCTTTGTCCTGGGAAGGGCGCTGATCCCGAAGGTGGCAGGAACGGAGTATTCGGCTATAGCAATTTCAGATCATGCCCCACATTGGGTAGATCTGGAAGTAGGAGAGGAAAAGGAGCAGCGTCCACTCTGGAGATTAGATATGGGACTGTTGGCGGACGAGGGGGTATGTGTAAGGGTGAGGGGATGTATTGAAAGGTACCTAGAGATTAATGATGGCGGAGAGGTCCAGGTGGGAGCGGTCTGGGTGGCGCTGAAGGCAGTGGTTAGAGGGGAGCTGATCTCCATAAGGGCCCATAAGGGGAAACAAGAGGGTAAAGAAAGGGAGAGATTGTTGAGGGAGCTTTTGAGGGTGGATAGGCAATATGCGGAGGCTCCAGATGAAGGACTATACAGGGAAAGACGGAGATTGCACACGGACTTTGACTTATTGACCACGGGTAAGGCGGAGGCACAATGGAGGAAGGCACAGGGAGTGCAGTATGAATATGGAGAGAAGGCGAGCCGGCTGCTGGCCCAACAACTTAGGAAGAGGGGGGCGGCGAGAGAGATCGGAGGGGTTAGAGACAAGGAGGGAAAGATGGAACGGGAAGCGGAGAGGGTGAACGGGGTGTTTAAGGTATTTTACGAGAGGCTATATAAGGCTCAACCCCCGGAATGGAAAGAGGGAATGATGCGTTTCCTAGACCAGCTGGAGTTCCCGAAGGTTGAGGAACAGGAGATGACAGGACTGGGAGCGCAGATTGAGGTGGAGGAGGTGGTAAAAGGAATTGGGAACATGCAGGCAGGGAAGGCCCCGGGACCGGATGGGTTCGCGGTGGAGTTCTATAGGAAATACGTGGACCTGCTGGCCCCTCTTCTGACGAGAACCTTTAATGAGGCTAGGGAAAGGGGGACACTACCCCCGACAATGTCGGAGGCGACGATATCGCTGATCCTGAAAAGAGACAAAGACCCGCTGCAGTGCGGGTCATACAGGCCTATTTCCCTCTTGAACGTAGATGCCAAGCTTTTGGCCAAGGTGATGGCGATGAGGATAGAGGACTGTGTCCCTGGGGTGGTGCATGATGACCAAACGGGGTTTGTTAAAGGGAGGCAATTGAATGCTAATATACGGAGGCTGCTGGGGGTGATGATGATGCCCCCACCGGAGGGGGAGGCGGAGATAGTGGTGGCGATGGATGCAGAGAAAGCTTTGATAGAGTGGAGTGGGACTACCTGTGGGAAGTACTGAGGAGATTTGGATTTGGAGAGGGGTTCATTAGATGGGTTCAGCTCCTGTACAGGGCTCCGGTGGCAAGTGTGATTACAAATAGGCAACGATCTGACCACTTCCGACTATATAGGGGTACAAGACAGGGCTGTCCCCTGTCCCCGTTACTGTTTGCGTTGGCAATTGAGCCGCTGGCCATAGCGCTGAGGGGCTCTAGGAAGTGGAGGGGGGTACTTAGAGGAGGAGAAGAGCATCGGGTGTCATTATACGCGGATGATTTGTTGTTGTATGTCGCGGACCCGGTGGAGGGGATGCCTGAGATAATGGAGACACTCAGGGAGTTTGGAGAATTTTCAGGATATAAATTGAATATGGGGAAGAGTGAACTGTTTGTGATGCACCCTGGGGAACAGGGCAGGGGAATAGACGATTTACCGTTGAGGAGGGTAACAAGGGATTTCCGGTATTTAGGGATCCAGGTGGCCAGGAACTGGGGAACCTTGCATAAGCTTAACTTGGCACGACTGGTAGAGCAGATGGAAGAGGCCTTTAGCAGGTGGGACATGGCGCCCCTGTCATTGGCGGGCAGGGTGCAGGCGGTTAAAATGGTGGTCCTTCCGAGGTTTCTTTTTGTGTTCCAGTGCCTCCCTGTACTGATTACAAAGGCCTTTTTTAAGAAGGTGGACAAGAGTATTATGAGCTTTGTGTGGGCTGGAAAGACCCCAAGAGTAAAGAGGGGGTTCCTGCAGCGCAGTAGGGACAGAGGGGGACTGCACCGCCGTGTCTAAGTGATTATTATTGGGCCGCCAACGTGTCAATGATATGTAAGTGGATGAGGGAAGGGGAAGGAGCGGCATGGAAAAGATTGGAGATGGCGTCCTGTAGGGGAACTAGCCTAAAAGCACTGGCAACGGCGCCAGTGGTGGTGGCAACTCTGAAAATTTGGGGGCAGTGGAGACGACATAAGCGATTGACGGGTGCCTCAGTGTGGTCCTCAATAAGGAACAACCATAGGTTCGTCCCGGGAAGGATAGATGAGGGATTTAAATCTTGGCAGCGAGTAGGAATTGCGAAATTGAAGGACTTGTTCTTAGACGGGACGTTCGCGAGTCTGGGAGAACTGACAGAAAAATATGGGTTGCCACCTGGGAATGCATTTCGCTATATGCAAGTGAGGGCATTTGTGAGGCAACAGGTGAGGGAATTTCCGCAGCTCCCGGCGCAAGAGATCCAGGACAGAGTGATTTCGGGGGCATGGGTGGGTGATGGTAGGGTGTCAGATATATATAGGGAAATGAGAGACGAGGGGGAGACGATGGTAGAGGAGCTGAAGGGAAAATGGGAGGAGGAGCTGGGGGAAGAGATTGAGGAGGGGCTGTGGGCAGATGCCCTAAGTAGGGTAAACTCTTCGTCCTCGTGTGCCAGGCTCAGCCTGATACAATTCAAGGTTCTACACAGGGCACATATGACTGGAGCAAGGCTGAGTAGATTTTTTGGAGTGGAGGATAGGTGCGGGAGATGCGCGGGAAGCCCGGCGAACCACACCCACATGTTCTGGTCATGTCCGATATTGCATGGGTTCTGGGTGGGTGTGGCAAAAGTGATTTCAAAGGTGGTGGGGGTCCGGGTCGAACCAGGCTGGGGGTTGGCTATATTTGGGGTTGCAGATGAGCCGGGAGTGCAGGAGGCGAGAGAGGCCGATGTCTTGGCCTTTGCGTCCCTAGTAGCCCGGCGAAGGATTCTACTTATGTGGAAAGAAGCTAAGCCCCCGGGTGTGGAGGCCTAGATCAATGACATGGCAGGGTTTATAAAATTGGAGCGGATAAAGTACGCACTAAGAGGTTCGGCTCAAGGGTTCACCAGGCGGTGGCAACCGTTCCTCGACTATCTCGCAGAGCGATAAGGGAAAATAGGAAAGGTAGCAGCAGCAACCCAGGGGGGAGGGGGGGAGGGCTCATTTGGGTCCTCAGGGGTTTTATGTGTGTGTTTATATATTAGTTATTTATATTAGATGTTACGAAGTTACTATTTTAGTTACAATTTCTGTTGTTTCTTATTTTGTTGTTGGCAGTTGCCGTTAGTTAGTATATTATTTATTTTAAAAAACGATCAATGAAGATATTATTCCAAAGTTGTAAAATGGGAAATTTTTGTTTGATCGAAAAACTTTAATAAAATATATTTATATTAAAAAAAAGATTTCCCTGGCTGCGGGATCCCATTCAGTAGAGATCAAAGGGTTCTGCATCGCGAACCTAACGGTGCAAGGGAGGGAGTTTAAGAACTATAGGCTCTATGTCCTTCCCCAACTCTGCGCGCCCACGTTACTGCCGTTAGATTTCCAGTGTAACCTCCAGAGCCTAACATTCCAATTCGGCGGCCCAATTCCCCCACTCACTATCTGCGGCCTCGCAACCCTCAAGGTTGAACCGCCTTCCTTGTTTGCGAACCTCACCCCGGATTGCAAACCCGTCGCCACTAGGAGCAGACGGTACAGCGCCCAAGATCGGACGTTTATCCGGTCTGAAGTCCAGCGGTTGCTGGAGGAAGGCATAATCCAGGCCAGGAATAGTCCCTGGAGAGCCCAGGTGGTAGTCGTGAAGACCGGGGAGAAGCAGAGGATGGTTGCAGACTATAGTCAGACCATCAATAGGTACACGCAGCTAGATGCGTACCCTCTCCCCCGCATATCCGACATGGTCAATCGGATTGCACAGTACAAGGTCTTTTCCACCGTGGACCTCAAGTCCGCATACCACCAGTTCCCCATCCGCCCAGGTGACCGCAAGTACACGGCCTTCGAGGCAGACGGGCGGCTCTACCATTTCCTAAGGGTCCCATTTGGCGTCACGAACGGAGTCTCGGTCTTCCAACGGGAGATGGACCGAATGGTTGACCAGCACAGGTTGCAGGCCACGTTCTAGTATCTCGACAACGTAACCATCTGCGGCCATGACCAGCAGGACCACAACGCCAACCTCCAAAAATTCCTCCAGACCGCTAACACCCTGAACCTCACATATAACGAGGAAAAATGTGTTTTTAGCACCAACCGTCTGGCTATCCTGGGATACGTAGTGCGCAATGGAGTGATAGGCCCCGACCCCGAACGCATGCGCCCCCTTATGGAATTTCCCCTCCCCCACTGCTCCAAAGCCCTGAAACGCTGCCTGGGCTTCTTTTCATATTACGCCCAGTGGGTTCCCCAGTACGCAGACAAGGCCCGCCCGTTAATCCAGTCCACTACCTTCCCCCTGTCGACAGAGGCCCGCCAGGCCTTCAGCCGCATCAAAGCGGATATCAAAGGCCACGATGCATCCGATCGACGAGTCCCTCCCCTTCCAGGTCGAGAGCGACGCCTCCGATGTAGCTCTGGCGGCCACCCTCAACCAAGTGGGCAGACCTGTGGCCTTTTTCTCCCGGACCCTCCACGCCTCAGAAATCCGCCACTCCTCAGTGGAAAAGGAAGCCCAAGCCATAGTGGAAGCTGTGTGGCATTGGAGGCATTACCTGGCCGGCAGGAGATTCACTCTCCTCACTGACCAACGGTCGGTAGCCTTTATGTTCGATAATGCACAGCGGGACAAAATTAAGAATGACAAGATCTTGAGATGGAGGATTGAGCTCTCCAACTTCAACTATGAGATCTTGTATCGCCCCGGAAAGCTGAACGCGCCATCCGATGCCCTATCCCGCGGCACATGTGCCAACGCACAAATAGACCGCCCCCAAGCCCTCCACGAGGACCTCTGCCACCCGGGGTCACTCGATTCTACCATTTCGTAAAGTCCCGCAACCTCCCCTAATCTGTGGAGGAGGTCCGTACAGTCACCAGGAACTGCCAAATCTGCGCAGAGTGCAAACCGCACTTTTTCAGGCCAGATAGAGCGCACCTGATAAAGGCTTCCCGTCCCTTTGAACGCCTAAGTTTGGATTTCAAAGGCCCCCCCCTCCACCGACCGCAACGCATACTTCCTGAACATGGTGGACGAGTACTCCCATTTCCCCTTCGCCATCCCCTGCCCCGACATGACAGCGGCCACAGTCATTAAAGCCCTTGGCACCATCTTTACACTGTTCGGTTTCCCCGCGTACATCCATAGCGACAGGGGGTCCTCCTTCATGAGCAACGAGCTGCGCCAGTTCCTGCTCAGCAAGGGCATTGCCTCGAGCAGGACGACCAGCTACAACCCCCGGGGGAACGGTCAGGTAGAGAGGGAGAACGGTACGGTCTGGAAGACCGTCCTACTGGCCCTACGGTCCAGAGATCTCCCAGTTTCCCGGTGGCAGGAAGTCCTCCCGGATGCCCTCCACTCCGTCCGGTCGCTGCTGTGTACCACCACTAACCAAACGCCCCACGAGCGCCTCCTTGTCTTCCCTAGGAAGTCCTCCTCCGGAACGTCGCTGCCGACCTGGCTGGCAGCCCCAGATCCATCTTGCTCCGGAAGCATGTGCGGGCGCACAAATCGGACCTGTTGGTCGAGAGGGTTCACCTTCTCCACGCAAACCCTCAGTACGCCTACGTGGCGTACCCCGACAGCCGACAGGACACGGTCTCCCTGCGGGACCTGGCGCCCGCCGGAAACACACACACACCCCCAACACCGATCACCCCCTCCCTGCCACCGGCGCCCCCTTCCCGGGTGGATCGGTCCTCCTCCCGTGCCCGCCCAGGAGTAAAGAAACAGGAACGAACAGCGCAACGCTCCCGGAGACGACAGTGCCCGAGCCAGCACCTGCACCACCACCGGGGCTGAGGCGATCGACGAGGACGACCAGGGCACCCGCTCGACTCGTGGAATCCGCGTGACACTAAGAAAACAAGAATTTTGTTGTAAATAATTTTGTTGTAAATAATTCTGAAACATAGCTAAATGTTGGGCTAAAAATGCATAGCCACTGTTCGAAATTTGTTCCAGGACCAGCCTTGTAAACCCCTACCACCATGCGAACCACCACCCCGCCGGGTTCTTTTTTAACAAGGGGTGAATATGGTGGTATGTATTAGGGGTAATATGGTACCTATGAAACCGAGAGGCTATTGGCTGACAGGTCCCGGGTCCTGGTTGGATCTGCCGACTTCTGGCTCCGCCCTGAAGGCGGAGTATAAGAGTTTGAGTTCTCCCAGCAGCCGCATTCTGTAACTGAGCTGCTGGGGAACAAGTCTTGCTTAATAAAGCCTCGATTGACTTAATCACTTCTCGCCTTGTGTAAGTCATTGTGCGCTACACCACTTAAGCCCTCACTTCCACCCCATCCCCGTAACCCAATAATCCCTCCTAACCTTTTTTGGTCACGAAGGGCAATTTATCATGGCCAATCCCCCTAACCTGCACGTCTTTGGACTGTGGGAGGAAACCGGAGCACCCGGAGGAAACCCACACAGAAACGGGGAGAAGATGCAGATTCCGCACAGACAGTGACCCAGCAGGGAATCGAACCTGGGACCCTGGAGCTGGGAAGCCACAGTGCTGTCCACTTGTGCTGCCGTGCTGCCCTTGTGCTGATAAAGACAAGAATCTTATGGTCTTAGCTCGTTCCTAAAAATAAATTAAGATGCAAGTTACAGGAGGCCAAAGCTACTCAACTCCAACTAATGCACAATTTAATCTGCCGGTGTGATAACTGATTTGCCAATGCATCAGGGAACGTGTATTATTCTGACTCTAGTAAATCAGGGAATTCTGCAAAATTATAAATAAATCCTTTTGTCCCAATAGATTGAAGATGCTCTTCAGTTTACTGTTGACACTGAGTAAATGTGAGCAGATTTTTCATTCGGTAAGAATATTAAGGGATAATGAATTAAGTCAGGTATGGAGATGATGTAAAGACCAGGAACAACCGTAGAGCAGCTGGAAAGGTTATATGTGGTCTGGAGAAAATTGCCACCAATCCTGGGCTTATGTTGCCATCTGCTGGAATTGGGAAGAACTAAAGATTTGAACCTGACCCCAAACTTCACACCAGGATTCTTGCCACAATGCACCAATGAAAATGAACATAAGTTTGAGAAACAAATGGCTGTATTCTCTGGTTATCCAGCCGTGTGTTTCCCGGCGATGCGCCGTTGCTGGCTGTGGGATTCTATGGTCCCTCCGCTTGTCAGTGGGATTTCCCATTGTAACCGCCCAATGTCATTGTGAAACCCGTGGGCAGGGGGTGCGCTGCCAGCAGGAAAACTGAATCCCAACAACCGGAGAATTCCAGCCAGTATCACGGGCGGGATTCTCTGTCGGCCGACGTCGAAATCGAGGAGGTCGATCGGGAGGAGAATCGGCTTTCATGCCGAGGTCCTAGTGGGCGCCAGGTTCACGTCAAATCGCAATTCTCCGTTGCCTCGATAGCGGCGTCAATGCCTTCCACAACGAAGGTACAGGAAACGCAGTTTGCATGTCATTAACGCTATTGTGTTCTGTGGTCCCACCGTTGCAATGATACACACAGAGTGTTTAACGGGAGTGATGATTTATTGGCAAACACGTGGAAAGATAACTAACAGATTACTGTATGGCAAAGTTCCTCAAATTCAAATGGTAGTGGATGGGGAGGGTAATCTAGTGGGTGATCCAGCAGGGCTGAACAAGGTCTTTAGGGACTTTTATAAGAAGCTGTACACTTCGGAACCACCCAGGGGACCGGGGGGGATGAGGCGATTCCTGGACGGACTGACCTTCCCAAGAGTGGGGAGGGGGTTGGTGGACGGACTGGGGGCCCTGGTCAGGATCGAAGAGGTATTGGAGGGCCTGAAGGTCATGCAGTCGGGTAAAGCCCCGGGGCCGGACGGGTATCCGGTGGAGTTTTACAAAGAATTTGCTGGGATAGTGGGGCTGGTGCTGGTCAGGGTCTTTAACAAGGCAAGAGACAGAGGGAGTTTACCCCCGACGATGTCGCAGGCCACCATCTCACTCATTCTGAAACAGAATAAGGACCCGGAGGCCTGTGGGTCATACAGGCCAATCTCTTTGATCAACGTAGGCGCCAAGTTACTGGCCAAGATCTTGGCGACTAGAATTGAGGACTGTGTACCGGATGTAATTGTGGAGGACCAAACCGGGTTTGTAAAGGGGAGGTAGCTGGTGGCCAACTGAAGAAGGCTGCTTAATGTCATTATGATGCCCCTGGAGAGTAGGGAGGTAGAGATAGTGGTAGCCATGGATGCTGAAAAGGCTTTTGACCGGGTCAAGTGGGATTATCTGTGGGAGGTACTAGGACGGTTCGGGTTCGGGGCGGGGTTCATCGACTAGGTTAGGCTGTTGTATCAGGCCCCGGAGGCGAGTGTAAGGACGAACAGGGCGACATCGGACTACTTTAGACTGCACCGTGGGACAAGACGGGGCCGCCCTCTCTCCCCACTGCTGTTTGCGCTGGCCATAGAGCCGCTGGCAATTGCACTGAGAGCTTCTAGGGGCTGGAAAGGGCTGGTCCGGGGGTGAGTGGAACATCGAGTCTCGTTATATGCAGATGATCTGCTGTTATACGTATCGGACCCAATGGTGGGGATGGACGGTATTATGGCAACCCTGAGGGAATTTGGCCGGTTCTCCGGATACAAACTGAACATGGCTAAGAACGAGTTGTTGTAATTCAGGCGAGGAGGCAGGATTATAGGCTGAAGGGGTTACCGTCCAGGCTAGTGGGGGAGAGTTTCCGATATTTGGGGATTCAGGTGGCACGGGACTGGGGCAGGTTGCATAAGCTCAACCTGTCCCGACTGGTGGAACGAGTGAGGGAGGTCCCACAATCCAAAGACATGCAGCTTAGGTGGATTGGCCATGCTAAATTGCCCTTAAGTGTCCAAAAAGGTTAGGAGGGGTTATTGAGTTACGGGGATAGGTTGGAAGTGAGGGCTTAATGTCAGTCGGTGTAGACTCGATGGGCCGAATGGCCTCCTTCTGCACTCTATGTTCTATGTTCAGAGAGTGGTGAAGCTGTGGAATTCACTACTACAGAAAGTAATTGAAGCCAAAACATTGTATAATTTCAAGAAGGAATTTGTTATAACCTGCCTGAATCCTATTGGCTGGAGACTATTGGTTATCCCATAGCTCTTGGGGAGTGTGAGCTCCCCCAATGAGGGAAAATCATTAGTAGTTACACCTGTATAAATAGAGCTGGCCAGTGTGGTACCAGCTAGTGAAGGAAGCAGTGGTGAACTACTGCTGCTGTGTACATATCACTGTGAATAAAGTTCTTTCTGTTAACTTTTCAAACTCATGCTAGATTCATCGTGGCCCTCACAAAAGAATTAAATATATCTCTTGGGGCTCAAAGGGTATGGGGGGAAGGTGGGATAAGGATATTGTACTTGATGATCAGCCATGTTCGTAACGAATGATGGAGAGGGCTAGAAGGGCTGAATGGCCTCCTCCTGTTTCTATTTTCTATGTAAAGATTATAAAAAGGAGTTAAAGTGGGAGGGATTGTCACTTTAAGACGAACCTTACTAAGGGTCAGGTGGTCTACAGCCAATCAACACTTGACATGGGGAATCTCTCGAAGGGGAGGAGGTATCCTAGTTTGAGAGAGTGTACTATGGACTAGCTCAAAGCAAGCAGCTAATGAAGCAACCTTCCAAATAAAGTTTGTTTGTTCAACTTAAGAAGCCTTCAAGAATACATATTCATACATACACTCCTGCACTCTTATTGAACCAGGGTTGATCCCTGGTTTGATGGTAATGGCAGAGTGCGGGATATGCTTGGCCATGAGCTTACAGATTGTGGTTGAGGTGAGTGGCACGGCGGTGCTGTGGTTAGTACTGCTGCCTCACGATTAAAGCGCATGGGATTGGGGGAAGTGTATTGAGGTGGATAGAAAACTGGTTGGCAGAGAGGAAACAAAAAGTAGGAATTAATGGGTCCTTTTCAAATTGGCAGGCAGCAACTAGTGGGTGCCACAGGGATCGGTGCTGGGACCCCAGCTAT